>NC_090372.1:109848781-110158722 GCF_036365525.1 Heterodontus francisci | reverse complement strand
CGCCGCCGCTAATATCTGGCAGGGCCTTCTCAGCATCGTGGGTCGTGGTGGGCCACTCCCGCTAGCATTTTATGGGCCTCCTCACCACAACCCATGGCATCGAGGGGCTGGTAAAATTCAGCCCACAGTGTCCAACTTTAGATGTGATTCCGCGATTGGACATTTGCTAAATAATCCTCAGTGTGCTAAGAATTACGCTGACAACCAATGTAAGATTGTCAGCAGGGCTCACAGTGTGGTGCATTTGCATGTACTGGAAGCTACATATATTATTACACAGGGCCCTGTTCTTTGCAGACAGAAAGAACATGTACAAACATTGTGCCTGTTTCAGCTAAACAAAATAAGTGGCAGCCATTCACTGGTTGATTCCTCAGGGCAATGCCTTGACCAATCAGAGTCAAGTTGCCTGGTTTAAATTTCAAACAAAGCTCGGCAGTTAACTGTCACTCACCATAAACTGGTGCATTCTCCATGGCAATGCCTCTACCAACCAGAGTTCACTTACCAACCAATCAGCATTCTCTTCTCATACAGTATAAAGTTGTTGTTTTCCCTTACATTGGTATTCTTGTGGATTGTCCTGATGAGTGCAAGATGAAACACTTTGACAACATGCCTCTAATTTCAGCAATACTCAAGGAAAATAAGGAGATGGCAGATGAATTGAACAGGTAATTTGTATTGGGCTTCATGATACAGGATACAAGTTACATCCCAGAAATAGCTGTAAATCAAGAAATGGAAGGGAGGGAGGAACTCAGGAAGATGCCAATCAGCAGGGAAGTGGTACAGAACAAATTGTTGGAGCTGCAGGCTGACAAGTCCCCAGGTCCTGATGGACTTCATCCTAGGGTGTTAAAAGAAGTGGCTAGCGAGATAGTTGATGTGTTGATTTTAATTTTCCAAAATTCCCTTGATTCAGGGAAGGTTCCATTAGATTGGAAAATAGTGAATGTAACTCCTTTATTCAAAAAGGGAGGGAGGCAGAAAGTAGGAAACTACAGGCTAGGGAAAACGTTAGAAGCTATTGTTAAAGACATTATAGCAGGGCACTTAGAAAAATTCAAGGTTATCAGGCAGAGTCAACATGGTTTTGTGAAAGGGAAATCATGTTCAACCAATTTATTGGAGTTCTTTGAAGAAGTATCATGTGCTGTGGATAAAGGGGAACCAGTAGATGCACTGTCCTTAGATTTTCAGAAAGAATTTGATAAGGTGCCACATCAAAGGTGATTGCAGAAAATAAAAGCTCATGGTGTAGGGGTAACAAATTGGCATGGATAGAAGATTGGCTGGTTAACAGGAAACAGAGAGTAGGCATAAATGGGTCATTTTCTGGTTGGCAAGATGTAATAAGTGGTGTGCCACAGGGTTTCAGTGCTGGGGCCTCAACGTTTTACAATTTACATAAATGACTTGGATGAAGGGACCAAAGGCATGGTTGCTACATTTGCTGATGATGCAAAGGTAGGTAGGAAAGTAAGTAGTGAAGAGGACGTAAGGAGGTTACAAAGGGATATAGATAGGTTAAGTGAGTGGGAAAAGATCTGGCAAATGGAGTATAATGTGAGAAAATGTGAATTTGTACATTTTGGCAGGAAGAATAAAAAACATCTTCTCTAAATGGTGAGAGATTGCAGAGCTCTGAGATGCAGAGGGATCTGGGTGTCCTAGTGCATGAATCGCAAAAGGTTAATATGCAGGTACAGCAAGTAATTAGGAAAGCTAATAGAATGCTATTGTTTATTGCGAGGGGAATTGAATGCAAAAATAGGGAGGTTATGCTTCAGTTATACAGGACATCGGTGAGACCACATCTGGAGTACTATGTACAGTATTGGTTTCTTTATTTAAGGTAGGATCTAAATGCACTGGAAGCAGTTCAGAGAAGGTTTACGAAACTAATACCTGAAATGGGTGGTTGTCTTCTGAGGAAAGGTTAGACAGGCTAGGGTTGTATCCGATGGAGTTTAGGACAGTAAGAGGCGACTTAATTGAAACATATAACATCTTGAAAGGGTGGATGTGGAAAGGATATTTTCCCCTTGTGGGAGAATCTCGGACTGGGGTCACTATTTAAAAATAAGGGGTCGTCCATTTAAGACAGAGATGAGAAGAAATCTTTTCTCTCAGAAGGTTGTGAGTCTTTGGAAATCTCTTCAAAAGGCAGTGGAAGCAGAGTCTTTAAATATTTTTAAGGCAGAGGTAGATAACTTCTTGATAAGCAAGGGGGTGAAAGGTTATTGGGGTAGGTGGGAATGTGGAGTCGAGGTTACAATCAGATCAGCCATGATCTTACTGAATGCTGCCCCAACGAGGGGCCTAGTGGTCTGCTCCTGCTCCTAATTCGTATGTTCGTATGCTTATGATATGTAGGCTAAACTGAATGCCTATCTTTAGAAGAGAACTATAATTCCATGCTTGTCAAATGAACATTTCAAGCAGATAATTTAAGGAGCTGTGATCTGAAAACCATTTGCAGCGCTGTCCCTCAACAGAGAAAACGGCTTTAACAATGTGGGAGGAGTGCAAGACTGTTTTCATGATTAGGTCCATACTTTGTATTTCACTCCCATGGCAGAAATGTAATTGATTTCTTAACAGTTTAAGTAGCTCTGGGCACCTGTCAGGGAAGTCCATTGACCCCTACCAGCTTGTCTTAAAGTTTTATCTCAGACAATCCAGAAATATCTTGTAATCTACTGGTTATGATGATTGGTGCAGCTGTTGGCCTGTTCAATAGCTCCCTTGCTTTTGCCTTCAATATCCTCATCTGCACAAACTCATTTGCGATCTTCTAATTCGTAGAATTACATATACAGCACAGAAACATGCCAATCAGCCCAATTAGACCATTATGATCCTCTCAAGCCATATCCCATCCTTTCTCATCTTAACTCCATCAGCACAACCCTCCATTCCCTCTCCCTCATATGCTCACCTAGCTTCCCCTTAAATACATCTGTACTATTTGCCTCAACTACTCCCCATGGTTGCTAGTTTCATAATCTCACCACTCTTTGTGTAAGGAAGTTTTTTTTAAATTCTCTATTTGATTTCTTGGTGACTATCTTATCTTGATGGCCTCTAGTTCTGCTCTTCCCCATGAATGGAAACATGCTCTGTCTACTCTCTAAAATGAAATCATAAATCCAATTCATATCACTGCACCCTCAAGTCTGAGGGCCACAGAATTGAGTACATTTGGTGGTCAATGGGCCTGATTATCTTCTACTAAGTTGGCCCACCTTAAACAATAGCGCATCTCTTTCTGTATGACCAAATTCCCCTACTTATTCCAGGATCAGCCTTGAAAGTAAGGATAATCTCAAAGTCACCTTCTCCTTTAGAGAAAAGAGGGAAGAATAAGCAAATAAAAGCACTTGTATCTCGCACATTCTGGAAATCAACCATGTAATATTTCTCCATGTGCACACTTTTTTGTGAAATCCAAAAAGACTAAAACAGATCATGTAAGTTGGCGAGGTTGGATAGTCATTTCATGCTTTTTTGTATATGTATTTTACAGATCTAACAAGTAAAGATGATGTAATAAACACAGAACAGCCTTAAAACAACATTCCAATGTGTTGGATATTACATTATGAACAAAATTATTGATTAATAAAATGACCAGTTTGACATTCTGATAGCTACAGCATAATGTATGAAGATGAAAACTGAATCAAATTCTGAACCTAAAATGACACAAAGTGTGTTAATTATATGACGCACCGTAGAAAAAAAACATTCAATTACTGTCTACTTTCGCAATGATCACATTGTGAAAACGAAGTTTGCAGCTCAATCATGTCTCTTACAGAAGGTTTGATTGTGTAAATAAAACTCAAGCTAAATATTTTTACCTATAGGAAAATAGGTGGCTATTTCTGTTAAAAACATGAAAATTCATTCTATTTAGGTCAAGCAGGAGGGAAACATGTGATGATGCTATTAAAAATTGTCCCTCTGGTGGATTTAAGAGAACAGCCCTCAAGTGAATGACTGCGGGGAAGTATGATTCACAGACAGAATTTTTGCCTGCATCTTCAATTCTCTTCCCATCTACTCCACATCTGCCAGAAATCAGTGACACTTCATTTAGCTTTCCCAGTGACTTAAGGAACAAGTTGGAGACATGGATCCTAGTCACCATACCACAAATGAAAATGACGTATTATGACATGAAGTGAGAAAAAGAGGGAAAAACAATGATCTTTATGTGATCTAGGCTACTTCAAACACCATCTCTGTGCTCAGAGCAACATGAATAGTTAAGTGTCCCAAACACAATTAAAGAGATGCTGACAAAAATGAATTTGTTCGCATCAGGGAAGGAGCCCGAGAAAGAGCATCAATTTTTTAATACTAGGGTTCAAAAATACTCTAATGGGCCGGATCTTGCTAGGAAAAAGACAATGTGCAATGACACACATCATTATTATTGCGCAAGTCAGCAGTTTGTCAGATACCCCATGAATTGCGAATCTCCAGAACTTGCTGGCCAATTTAAGCCTCTTGCTTTGTACAAACTGCATTCCGCCCTTAGCCTCCCTATTATTTTTAAGAACTTGCTGGAGTTGCACATTAATTTTCCATTAAGTTTACAGCAGAAAGTTAGAACTGGAACTTAACAGCACAAGTATCCTTTTAAACAAATAATAATTGTTAATGCAATGCTAATCAATCTCTGGCCCAGAAAGGTAATAATTTAAACTGCTAAATATTGCAATAGTAAATTGTTGATTGAGATGTTAAAAATGTCTAATTTTATTTAATTTTTCTTACATTTTTCTTTTTTCTCTCTCTCTTAATCCAATCTCTTTCTGATTTGGCTCTAATTCATCCACTCTAATTCACCTTATTTCTCTGGAGTTCCTGTTTCTTTTGCAATCCTTAACTCTCATTGGTTAAGGAGATTTACTGTATGCTTGCCATTCACTAAGGTCCCAGATACCCTATTGTTTTGCCGTGCTGTTATCAGCTCATACTCCCAGCAAGTTAGGGTACAAAATATTTGAGCTGAAGGGTGCAGAATAAGTTAATGCCACGTGCCATGAGATGTCCTGTTTCAGTAAGATCTGGCACATTATGTTATCTTGTTTGCCTGGAGTTTTAACTTGTTTACCTTTGGGAACCAGGAGTTATCTTTACTTGGAAGCTTTACCTGTAATTATTTAACTCCTTTGGGAGGTTAAATAAGTTAGAGAGAATTCATGACAATATACATCTTACGTCTGTTGGAATATTTTATACTTTCATGCACATTTTTGCATCCTGGAGTTTAAATACTGTATACCATATTTTTGTAACCTACATGAACCTAAAATCCCATGCTACTTCAAGTTCACTGATTTGAAAGACTAGATGTCTATAAATGACCCACTTAAATCAGATAAATATGAAAATATTCTATGTAAAGTTTACAATTACAGTAATATATGTGTATTCTAAAAAAAAGAGTGAAGCAAGGAGAATTTCAAAGTTTTATTGACATGATTGATCCATGTTACATATGTGCAATAGGCACAGCAAGCACATTTGATCATAATAGGAATTTTTTTGTGTTTCCAAAAATCAAGCTTAGTATAAAGCAGGTTTCTGAGCTTTAAACTCTTATTAAAAGAACACATGATCAATAAATGTAATCATTTAAAACACAATATGTTGTGCATCTGACTCTGAAAGATTTTGGCATTTCAGCAAAGATAGTAAGGCATTTTGGAAATCATTTAGAAGTCAGGGCCATTCTTCTTCAACTGTTTATAATCAGTGTTGACTGCAATAAACTGTCAAAATAAGAATAAAACAATCAGCAGGCATATTTCTCAATCATTTCACAGTTCATTTATTATGTTATGACTATTGCTTTATTATTTAGTTTTCTTAAATGCATGAGCAGAAGTAAATTTACTTCCAACAGTGCAACTGTAAGTAAATATTTTCAACAAATTCTCTCTCCACCAAGTTACCTTGTATTGCTGATTATAACCCAATTTATTCCATGGTTCAGGGTTGTTCTTTTTGTCCCAGCTAAAGGAAAAAATGAAAATATATAATTATATAGAATGATAACACAGGCCATTCGATCCATCATACCTGTGCCAGCTCTTTCAGAGAGCTATCCAATTAGTCCCACTTCCCTGCTTTCTCCATAGTCCTGCAAATGTTTCCATAAAGTATTTATCCAATTCCCCTTTGAAATTTATTATCGAATGTGCCTTCATCCATCCTTTCAGACAGTGAATTCTAGATCATAACTCGCTGCATAAAACCTTTTTCATTTTCTAATTTTCAAAATATTTATTCATTTATGGGGTTTGGAGTCACTGGCAAGGCCAACATTAATTGCCTATCCGCTAGCTACCCTTGAGAAGTTGATGGTGAGCTGCCTTATTGTGGGAAGGTACTCCCACAATACTGTTGGTTGGGGGTTTGGGGGGGGGGGGGGGGCGGGGTGAGGGGAGTATAAGGATTTTGACCCAGCAACAACGAAGGAACAGTGATATATGTCCAAGTTAGGATGATGTATGATTTGGAAGGGAACTTGGAGGTGGTGGTATACCCATGTGTTGACTGCCCTTGTCATTCTAGGTAGTAGAGGTCATGAGTTTGGAAGATGCTGTCCAATAAGCCTTGGCAAACTGTTACAGTGTGTTTTGTAGATGGTACACTGGTGGTGGAGGGAATGAATGTTTAAGATGTTGGATGGGGTGCAAATCAAGTGAGCTGCTTTGTCATGGATGGTGTTGAACTTCCTTAATGTTGTTGAAGCTGCACTCATCCAGGCAAGTGGGCAGTATTCAATCATATTCCTGACTTATGCCTTGTAGATGGTGGAAAAGCTTTGGAGAGTCAGGAGATGAGTCACTCGCCATAGAATACTCAGCATCCAACCTGCTCTTTAGCCACAGTATATATGTGGCTGGTTCAGTTAAGTTTCTGATCAATGGCCATTCCCCAGAATGTTGGTGGGAGATTTGACAATGGTAATGCACTGAATGTCAAGGGGAGGTGGTTAGACTCTCTCTTGAAGATGGTCATTTCTGGGACACGATAGTGCAAATGTTACTTGCCACTTATCAGCCCAAGCCTGGATGTTGCTGAGGTCTTGTTGCATGAAGTCAAGGATTGCTTCGTTATCTAAGGAATTGTGAGTGGAACTAACACTGTGCAATCATCAGAGTGTTCCCACCTCTGGCCTTATGATATAAGGAAGGTTATTGATGAAGCAGTTGAAGGTGGTTGGGCCTAGGCCACTACCCTGAGGAACTCCTACAGCAATATCCTCGGGCTGAGATCATTTCCCTCCAATAAACACATCCATCTTCATGTTGCATCTGGTTCTCTGTCCTCCAGTTACTGACCCTTCTGGCACTGGAAACTGTTTCTCCTTCTTTACCCTATCAAAACCCTTCTTGATTTTTAACACCTCTATCAAATCTCCCCTTAATCTTCTCTGCTACAGGAACCACTGCAGTTTCTCTAATCTCTCAACGTAACTGAAGTCTTTCATCTCTGGTACCATTCTAGTAAATTTCCTGTGCACATTCTCTCAGGCCTTGACATCCTTCCTAAAGTGTGGTTCCTAGAATTGGAGATAATACTCCAGGTGAGGCCTGGCAGTATTTTATAAAGGTTTAGTATAACTTCCTTGCTTTTGTACTCTATGCCTCTATTTATAAATCCATAAATATAGAAGAAACTAATATAAGCTATATGACTTCACATACCAGACATCAGGGCTGAACACTGCCAGACGTGACAGGTAAAGCCCAGCACCAGTCGATCCAAGTCCGATGAAGAAGAATAGAGGAATCAACTAAAGTAATAAAAATACATAAATATTACTTTTCTCTCTGGTGGAATAAAATTGTTTAAAACAGTTCTTTGAACAAACGGTGCTGTTTACACTTCACTATTAAAGGAGTCCTATTATCAGTTTTTAAAACAAAGTATTACAATTGAATAATTAATACTTTTAATTTAATTGCTGAGTAATGAAAACTAAAAAACTAACTTGAAAGAGTTACAACTTTTGCAAAGGTTATGCAGCCTTGCATATGAATTCAGAACCCCTTACAACATTGGGTTTAGTAACTCCTCCAGGCTAGCTAACCAAATAATTTTGCCATTATTCACTCTATTCTCTCTAAAATATTTCAACGTTTACCCTCTCCTGGAAACTGAACTTATTGGGGCAAGAGGGAAAAAGGAGGACTGGAAATTTGTGGCAAACTGTCAGTGGTTCCAGAAGCATAGAATTTAAAGTACAGATTGCAGCCATTCAACCCATTGGACCTGCACATAATCACAGAATTGTTACAGTGCAGGAGGCGGCCATTCGGCCCGCACCAGCTCTTCGAAAGAGCAATTCATTTAGTGCCATTCCCCGGCCTTCTTCCTGTAACCCTGCATATAACAGTCTAATTCCCTTTTGAATGCTTCAATTGAACCTGCCTCCAACACACTCTCAGGCAGCGCATTCCAGATCTTAACCACTCGCAGCATGAAAAAGTTTTTCCTCATGTCACTTTTGCTTCTCTTACCCATTACTTTAAATCTGTGTCCTTTCGTTCTCGATTCTTTTACGAGTGGGAACAGCTTCTCCTCATCTACACTGTCCAGACCCCTCATAATTTTGAATACCTCTATCAAATCACCTCTCAGCCTTCTCTTCTCCAAGGAGAACAGTTCTAACTTCTCCAATCTATCTTCATAATTGAAGTTCCTCATTCCTGGAACCATTCTCGTGAATCTTTTCTGTACTCTCTCCAATGCTCTCACATCTTTTCTAAAGTGCGGCACCCAGAACTGGATGGAGTACTCCAGCTGAGGCCCAACTAGTGTCTTATATAAGTTCAACATAACTGCCTTGCTCTTGTATTATCTCTCTTGGTATTTCTTCATGGACAAAGATTTTGGGAAAGTTGTACTCAACAGTTGCAAGCCCGCTGATGGCTAATCCGGCATATCCATGACCGTTAGATTCTCCCACAGCGGGTACAAGTGAAGGTATAGTCGCTGCTGGGCACAAATGGATCTATCCTTCTCCTCCTTTTCTCTTTCATGCTGGTTCTTTGCTCAGTCTCAAAGGTGTCTGTAGCCCTCTTGATGTAGCATCTCCAAGCATCACGATCTATGGCCTGCACTTCCCATTGGTGATGGTCGATGTGGCACACAGAGAGGGACTTCTTCAGGGAGTCCTTGAAACATTTGCATGGGGCCCCACTGTTCCTTTTACCAGTGGTCAGCTCTCCATACAACACGATCTTGGGCAGGCGACTGTCATCCATCTGGGCAATGTGACCCTCCCAACGCAGTTGGCTTTGCAGGAAGATAGCCTCGATGTTGGTGATGTTGGCAGTTTCCAGGACTTCAATGTTTGTGATGCGGTCCTGCCAGTGGACCTTGAGGATGCTGCGGAGGCAGCACTAATGGAAGCGCTCTAGAAGGCATACATGATGGCAGTATAGGATCCGTGACTCAGTGCCATACAGAGGGGTGGTGAGGACCATGGCTTTGTACACTTTGAATCTGTGCTCTGAGACTGTGGTTGCTTCACACTCGTTTGTAGAGTCTGCTGAATGTATTGTTTGCTTTTGAGAGTCTATTGTCCACTTCCTTGTCTATGGTGGCCTCAAACAAGATGACGGTCCCCAAATAAGTGAATTGCTTGACGGCATTCAGCTCGGTTCCCTCGATGACAATGCTTGGTGATCTATATTCTTCTTGGGGTACAATCTGATGCAGGACTTCAGTTTTCTTTAAACTGATTTTTAGTCCAAAGAGTTGTGCCACCTCGGAAAAACGTGTTGTTATATGTTGCAGGTCTGACTGACTGTGGGCCAGGAGAGCAGTCATTGGCGAAAAGAAGTTCACGGATGAGGTTTTCTTGTGTCTTTGTGTGAGCCTGAAGACGCCTGAGGTTGAAAAGGCCTCCATCAGTCTGGAAGCGTATGTAAACTCCCTCCTTAAGGTCTTTTGTTACCTGCTGCAGCATCATGCTTAAAAAGATGGTGAATAAGGTCGGGGCCAGCACACATCCCTACTTCACGCCACTGGAGATGGGGAAGGGACTCGAGAGGTCGGTGTTTTGCTTGACTTGTCCGTACTGATTTTCATCAAACTGTTTCACAATGGCCAGGAACCTGGGTGGGCATCCAAGTTTTTCAAGAATTTTTCAAAGTCCATCTCTGCTCACAGTGTCAAATGCTTTGGTTAGGTCTACGAAAGTGACGTACAGGCCTTTGTTTTGTTCACAACACTTCACTTGTAATTGTCTGAGTGCAAATATATTGTCTGTGGTTCCTCTCTTTGCTCTGAAACCACACTGGCTCTCTGGGAGGTTTTCTTCCGCAATGGTAGGCACAAGCCTGTTCAGAAGTATTCTAGCCAGGATCTTCCCAGCAATAGAAAGGAGGGTGATCCCACGGTAGTTGGAGCAATCTGATTTTTCTCCTTTATTTTTGTACAAGGTGATGATAATGGCATCATGAAGATCCTGTGGAATCCTGCCCTGTTCCCAGCAGGCCATGAAAAACTCATGAAGCTTGGCGTATAGGGCAGGGCCACCATGCTTCAAGGCTTCAGGTGGAATTCCATCAGCTCCAGGAGCTTTGCTGTTCTTCAGCTGGTTGACGGCGGTCACAGTTATCTCGAGAGTTGGGCCCTCATCCAGTTCTTCTTTGACAGGCTGTTGTTGGATGCAATTGATGGCAGTATCATGCACTGTGCACTTGGTGCTGAAGAGAGTTTCAAAGTGCTCTGACCAGCGATCCAGGACTGACTCCTTGTCATTGTGTAGGGTCTTGCCTACCCCTTGCTCCTCAAGGGGTGTTGGGTTTGATGCGCTGGTCCATACACAAATTTTAGTGCTTCATAGAAACTACTTATGTCGCCAGTACCAGCGTACAGTTGAGCTGCAGAAAAGCAGCTGTCCATAGCCAACACCTTCTTTAAAAAAAAAATCACTTCAAGACCGCATGGATGCATCCTCGCTCTAAACACTGGCACCTGATAGATTACATCTTGGTGCGCCAGTGTGACCTAAAGGAAGTCCTGCATTCTAGAGTCATGCCCAGTCCTAACTATAATATAGACCACCGGCTTAACTTCCACTTCAAGCCTAAGCCCAAGAATGTCCAGGACTACGTGCTGAGGGACGCATGAAAACTTGGGGCAGCCGCAGCAAAGGCTCAATGGGGAAAGACCACTGTGTAAGGTCCCCCCACCAAGCTGAACCGAGGGTTGGACCCATGGAAAACCCCCCGAACTGTATCGGGAAAATTTTCATTTGCTGTAAATGTAAAAATGTAATTGGCATGACAAATGTGAAATGGAAGGGTTGTGAAGCAACTCATGATTGTATTGAAGGAAACTTATCTCTCTTGCAATGTTTGTATTTTTTGGTGCTGTTTGAAACTGTTTGGCAGTGTAATTTTTACAGATTTTTATGAATAAAGTATATTTTGGAAATTTAAAAAAAGAACAGGCCGAGCGACAACCTAACAAAAGAAATTTCAAGTCATCAACCTGCAAACCTGCAGAGATAGATATCAAGCAACCTTACAGACTAGACTGGAACATCCTGATCTCACTGCTGAATGCACTCCAGAAGAACTCTGGGAACACGTCAAAGCTGTCATACTGGATACTTCCAACGAGGTCACTGGACCCAGCACCAAGAAGAATAGGGGCTGGTTTGATGAAAATGACAACGAAATTCAAGATTTGCTAAAAATAAAAAGGTCAGCTCATCAGGCTCATCTGGCTCAGGCGGCCAGCCAAGAGAAAAAGACAGCCAACCGTCAAGCATGCAGCACCCTTCAATGTAAACTGCAGAACATCCAAAATTACTGGTGGATAGAACTTGCAGAAAAAACTCAACTGTACACTCTTGTACTCTATGATAGAGGCCTGCTACCCGATCTGAACCCGACGGGACCCGACAACATGTGTCGGGTTCGGGTCTGGGTCGGGTCGGGCCCACCTTCCAGGGCCGGGTTTCGGGCTCGGGTCGAGTCAGGCTGAGTCCAGATCGAGTCGGGTCGGGTCGGGCCGGACACACAGGGTAAGTCCTCTGCTGATAAGTATTAAGAATAAAAAAAACTTACCTGAGCTGGGAGTCCGGGACGAAACTGAGTCTGCGCAGAGAGCGAGTGACGTCACTACGACATCTCGCGCGTGCGCTGCAGCTTCTTGCAGTTTCGATGTCAGGAAGGTAGGTAAAGGGATGGTTGGGTCGGGCCGACTAGTGGCGGGTTCGGGTCGGGTTGGGCTTGGGACAAAATCGGGGGGCCGGGTCGGGCTCAGGCCCGCTGTGGTTCGGTCGGGTTCGGGTCGGGTTCCTTTACCTGACCTAAAGCAGGCCTCTACTCTATGCCCCTATTAATAAAGCCCAGGATACTGTATGCTTTATTAACTGTTCTCTCAAGCTGTCCTGCCACCTTCAATGACTTATGCACATACACACTCAGGTCCTTCTGCTCCTACACTCCCGTTAGAATTGTACCCTTTATTTTATATTGTCTCTCCTTGTTCTTCCAACCAAAATGAATCACTTAACATTTCCCTGCATTGAACTTCATATGCCACCTATCTGCCCATTCCACCAACTTGTCTATGTCTTTTTGCAATTCTACACTATCCTGCTCACAGTTCACAATGCTTCCAAGTTTCGTAGTATCTGCAAACTTTGAAATTGTGCCCTGTACATTAAGGTCTAGATCATTAATATATATCAGGAAAAGCAAGGATCCCAACACTGACCACTGGGGATCTTCACTACAAACTTTCCTCCAGCCCCGAAAAACATCCATTAACCACTACTCTTTGTTTCCTGTCACTCAGCCAATTCCGTATCCATGTTGCTACTGTCCCTTTTATTCCATGAACTATAACTTTGCTCACAAGTCTGTTGTGTGGCACTGTATCAAACGCCTTTTGAAACTCCATGTGCACCACATCAACTGCATTGCCCTCATCAACCCTCTCTGTTTTCTCTTCAAAAAACTCCAGCAAGTTAGTTAAACATGATCTTCCCATAAGAAACCCATGCTGGCTTTCTTTAATTAACCCGCATTGGTCCATGTGACTATTTAATTTTGTCCCGAATTATTCTTTCTAGAAGTTTCCCCACCATCACTGTAGTTGCTGGGCTTGTCTTTACACCCTTTTTTGAACACGAGTTTAATGTTTGCAATTCTCCAGTCCTCTACACCACCCCCAAGTCTAAGGAAGACTGAAAAATTATGGCCAATGCCTCCACAATTTCCACCCTCATTTCCCTCAGTATCCATGAATACAACTCATTTGGTCCTGGTGCTTTATCCACTTTAAGTGCAGAAAACCTATCTAATATGCCCTCTTCATCAATTTTAAAGCCTTCTAGTGTCTTAATTACCTCCTCTTTCACCATTGCCTGGGTTGCATCTTTTTCCTTGGTAAAGACAGATGCAAAGTATTCATTTAATACCTCAGCTATGCCCTCTGCCTCCATGTATAAATCTCCTTTATGGTCCCAAATTGGCCCAACTCCTCATTTTACCACCCTTTTATTATTTATATGTCTATAGATAATAAACCTTGGTAATACAAATAAACCCTGCTACTACTAATGTTAATAACCCTATCAATAGTAATAATAACCTTACTACTGCTGATACTAAACTTTACCAATACTAAAATAAAAGCAAAATACTGCGGATGCTGGAAATCTGAAACAAAAACAAGAAATGCTGGAATCACTCAGCAGGTCTGGCAGCATCTGCCAGACCTGCTGAGTGATTCCAGCATTTCTTGTTTTTGTTTACCAATACTAATCTACCTTACCACTAATATACCTTACCAATACTGAAATATTAACAATAGTAGTAACAATCTCACCAATAGTAATAAATCTTATTTAAAAATAAAACTCATCAGATACCAGCTTGTGATTAATACTTAATATATTTATCGTTTTTAAATTCCCAGTTGTTTAGACTGACTTCCTAAGCAGCAAATACTCACCAGCCAATCAACTCACCGCTTTCCTGTGATGTCACGTTTTGATTTTTTTTTTTTCTCTCTTTTTCAAAGTCCTGCGTGTAGAGGTAGGTTCCTCACAGGTCTGCTACTGCTCCGGACTCTCTCCAGGTAAGTGGAAGGCCCTGAACCGGGGTCTAGATTTATTCTCTCCCTAGTAGTTTCCTCACAGGTCCGCTGCTCCCAACACACACTTCAATTTGACACTAATCCAACTTTCCTGCCTCTTTCCCATATCGTTTTTCAAATACTTATTCAGTTTCTTTAAATAATATTGCTTCAACAGCCATTTGTGTAAAACAATAACAACTTATATTTATATAGTGCCATTAACATAATAAAACATCCCAAGACATTTCACAGGAGCATTATAAAACAAAGTCATTCACTTTCTGCATTGAAAGCAGGTTTCTAACTTCTGCCATTTGTTCTTCAAGTTGTAATTTGGAATCTATGCTCTCTAGTTACTGATTTTTTAATGAGTGGAAACAATCCTTCGCTAATTGCTCTTTCATAATTTTGAAAACCTCTTAGATACCCCCCACCAACCTTCTCTGTTCCACGGAAAATGATCCAATTTTTCAAGTTTGTCTTCATAATTTTAAACTCTGATCCCTGGTGTTGACTGCTCCTGTTCCTTGGCATTAATGGTTAGATTTTGTGGACAGCAGTGAACTAATGGTGCCAGTCATTCATTACAGCTATGCTTGCACCTGCACACAGAAGGCTTAATTTTATTATGCCGACACTGGGCACGGCGGCGATGTGCAAAATGGTGGCGGTCCTGCCTTGATGTCAGCGGCTGCACCGTGGTCATTTAACATAACAATCATGTGACGGGGTAGCAATGGCGACGCCGTTCGCTGTGTCACTTGATGCTGAAGCAGGTGCTGGTTCTATCTTTAAAAGGCTGCCAGCCCTAAATTTGCACTAGTGTGCTTTTATCAATGTCTCCCTGTGGGTTCACTTCTGTGTTGCTTAATTGTTTTTGTTCTCTGCAAACAGCCCCTGGGCTCCCTCCTCCTTCACAGACAAGCCACTTGCAGAGTTTTCCTACCCATCCACTTCCCCTAGATAACACCAGTAATGTTACTTACCCTCTCAAGGCACCGAGGATTCTCAACTCGGTGGCACCAGCTTTTTTAAAGATGCGAAACTGAAGGCAGTTGAGTGCCACATGTCTAATACAAGATTGCGAATGCCTGGTAAGATTGCAATGAATAACATTCAAATGTATGCTAAATTGTATTTATATGTGAATGATCATGCTGTCATGTCAGGGCAGAAGTGCTGCCATGGCACTTCATCGCCTCCAACAGAATCAGGAAGTAGCATCATGGCCTCTGGTTTCTTGGCAGACGTTTCCACATGGATTCTCCGCGCCACCCCCAACACCCACCGCCTGAAATCCTGCCTTTCACAGGATCATAAAATCCAGCCCAGACTTTCTATGAGCTTTTGCACTGGAACTTGCTGCGATTTGAAATCTATTTCAGTGCAGCACCCTTTTACAAGGGATCTGAAACCTGTGTGAACAGGGCAAGCAATTGTGTATCTCCTTAACTAATCAGATTAAAGAATGGTTAATGAGATGTGTAGACTAAAGCAGGAAATGCAAGCTGGAATGTTTAATTCAATGCCAAATCATGTACTGGAAGCGAGAGAGAAAAAGAAAGATGGGATTAAGAGAGCGATGAAAGATATGGAAAAGAAAGCGAAAAAACATTTAATTTTTTAAACCTGCCAACAATAAATAAAATCTGATGGAATGAGACTACACATTTATAAAAGTTAATTTTCAGTATCAGAGAGTTGTTTCACAGTAATTAAGGCTCATCTTTCTTTTTCTTTTGGGCCTCCTTATCTCGAGAGACAATGGATACGCGCCTGGAGGTGGTCAGTGGTTTGTGAAGCAGCGCCTGGAGTGGCTATAAAGGCCAATTCTGGAGTGACAGGCTCTTCCACAGGTGCTGCAGAGAAATTTGTTTGTCGGGGCTGTTGCACAGTTGGCTCTCCCCTTGCGCCTCTGTCTTTTTTCCTGCCAACTACTAAGTCTCTTCGACTCGCCACAATTTAGCCCTGTCTTTATGGCTGCCCGCCAGCTCTGGCGAATGCTGGCAACTGACTCCCACGACTTGTGATCAATGTCACACGATTTCATGTCGCGTTTGCAGACGTCTTTATAGCGGAGACATGGACGGCCGGTGGGTCTGATACCAGTGGCGAGCTCGCTGTACAATGTGTCTTTGGGGATCCTGCCATCTTCCATGCGGCTCACATGGCCAAGCCATCTCAAGCGCCGCTGACTCAGTAGTGTGTATAAGCTGGGGGTGTTGGCCGCTTCAAGGACTTCTGTGTTGGAGATATAGTCCTGCCACCTGATGCCAAGTATTCTCCGAAGGCAGCGAAGATGGAATGAATTGAGACGTCGCTCTTGGCTGGCATACGTTGTCCAGGCCTCGCTGCCGTAGAGCAAGGTACTGAGGACACAGGCCTGATACACTCGGACTTTTGTGTTCCGTGTCAGTGCGCCATTTTCCCACACTCTCTTGGCCAGTCTGGACATAGCAGTGGAAGCCTTACCCATGCGCTTGTTGAATTCTGCATCGAGAGACAGGTTACTGGTGATAGTTGAGCCGAAGGTAGGTGAACTCTTGAACCACTTCCAGAGCGTGGTCGCCAATATTGATGGATGGAGCATTTCTGACGTCCTGTCCCATGATGTTCGTTTTCTTGAGGCTGATGGTTAGGCCAAATTCATTGCAGGCAGACGCAAACCTGTCGATGAGACTCTGCTGGCACTCTTCAGTGTGAGATGTTAAAGCAGCATCGTCAGCAAAGAGGAGTTCTCTGATGAGGACTTTCCGTACTTTGGACTTCGCTCTTAGATGGGCAAGGTTGAACAACCTGCCCCCTGATCTTGTGTGGAGGAAAATTCCTTCTTCAGAGGATTTGAACGCATGTGAAAGCAGCAGGGAGAAGAAAATCCCAAAAAGTGTGGGTGCGAGAACACAGCCCTGTTTCACACCACTCAGGATAGGAAAGGGCTCATCACACCATTACAAATTCACTTACACTAGAATGGACAAGCCTTACTTTTTACCAGCCAGTTTAGTGGGCAAGTATCGCAACTTCACACCCTTCCATGTGTTTCAATGTCAAGTTTCTGAGCAATATACTGTTACTGCGAAGCTTCTGGAGGAACAGGGCAACTTGGAGAGTAACTTCCTGACAGGCTCACCATTATTTTTAACTGCAAAGTGTGAGCCAATAGTACTGCGATGAAATGTCATAAAACTGTACACAGTTTTCCAACTGCAAACTAACCAATGTCTTGTACAAATTCAATATAATTTCCTTCCTTTTATATTCAATGATCCTAAAGATCTATGCATCTGCACCCCAGATCTTTCTGTTCCGATACTCTGTTAAGTATTTAAGAATTTAGGAGACATTTCATTTCACTGTTCCTCCCCCCGCCAAACGTACTACTTCATATTTCTCTGCACTGAATTACAGTTGCCACCTATTTGCCTAATTTGATAAGCTGCCGTCTTCCTCCATTCACCTCATAGGTCCTCACAGTTTACCACCCCAATTTGCTATCATTAGCAAACTTTTTGATATAATTCCACTTGTGCCTATGTTCAACTCACATATAAATAGAAAATATGAGCTGATCAAAGAGTTTCAGCAATGTTTGTGAAGGGAATGGTTGATTAATCTAGTTTAATTTTTTTGACAGTTACTAATGGTGGATAGGGGAGCATCTATGGGTGTTGTCTATATGGACTTCCAGAAGGCATCTGACAATATTCTGCACAACAGATTATCAACAAAGGTAAAATTTCCTAAAATCAGAGGTAACCTAGTGCCAAAGGGCAATAATTGGTTGGAACATAGGAGATAGGGGCCAGAATTTAACACCTCCCCCCCCCCCCCCCCCCCGAAGCAGGCTAGGAAGTTGGGGGGGGGGCGTAAAATCGGGTGGGAGGCAGGGGGTGCCATGTCTGTTGCCTACCCGCTCCGGCTGCTATTTTAACAACAGCGGGGTAGGTGGCAGGTGGCCCACCCTTAGGCCAATTGAGGCCCTTAGGTTTTTGACCGAGTATGGCATCAAGGAGCCCTAGCAAAACTGGAGTCAATGGGAATCAGGGGGAAAACTCTCTGCTGGTTAGAGGCATACCTAGCACAAAGGAAGATGGCTGTGGTTGTTGGAGGTCAATCATCTCAGCTCCAGGACATCACTGCAGGAGTTCCTCAGGGTAGTGTCCTAGGCCCAACCATCTTCAGCTGCTTCATCAATGACCTTCCTTCAATCATAAGGTCAGAAGTGGGGATGTTCGCTGATGATTGCACAACGTTCAGCACCATTCGTGACTCCTCAAATACTGAAGCAGTCCGTGTAGAAATGCAGCAAAAATGGGCAAATGGAAGAAAAACTTCCCCAAAGAACCACATGTTTATTGGGATACCAAAAAGTGGGTAGTTAGAGCAGCACTGGCACCAAGAAAAGACGGGCTGTATTACATTTTAGGATTTATGAATGAATGTGAACGAATGAGAGAGAGAGAGATGCATGCTTTTTTCCTGTATCTTATATTTTCTCACAAGACCCTTTTTAATGAAATGTGCTTTTCTCAAATCGCATTTCATTCCGCTGGGTGTGAAGGTGTTGTGCAGACCCCCACCTACCAAGAATGAGGCATATTAATGTTGTCATATGAACATTGATTTTAAACTGTTGCTGGAGTGAGGAAATGACTTGTTAAACAGATCAGCCGTGGCTGGAAAAAACATTTACATACTAGCAGACAGTGCTTGTGTAGACAAAGGACCATTCCTTGACACATTCAACCCACAATGGACTTTATCACCAGACACTGAAGGTAAGGAAGGGCATTCCAGCGACTGCTAAGGTGATATAATCCACAAAGCCAGGACTGGTTAAACCAGCTGGTCACATGACTAACTGGCTGGTCCAGGGTTTTTTGAAGTAGCCACAGACAGTTTGAGCTCCTGGACTGAGAAGACCTCTCCTGTCTGCTCCTATCTCTTTCTCACAAGCCTCTGGACCCACTGAAGACATGTGAACCTCAAGAAAGGAAAGTCTCCTACGTCGAACAAGGTTTAAGAAGAATACTGGGCCCCAATGAAAAGCAAGACCTACCTACAATCAAGGACTTTCCAGCGAGCTCAAAGAACAGTAACCAAAATCATCTTTACATATTGCCTCAAACTCAAACTTTTCCACTTTACTTCTTCTGCTCTTTTCTGTCTCTATCTGCATGTGTGTATCGCGTATGCATGCCAGCATGGGTGCATCATGTATCCGTAGGCGTTAACCAAATTAGAGTTTAAGTTTAATAAATTTCAACTTTTCTTCTTTAAACCTAAGAAAACCTGTTTGGCTGTTTTTTTTGCCTTACAATTGGAAAGCAGTGAATAAGGATTCACCAAGGGGGAGTTTAAAAACAAGCTGTGTTTAAAATTAAACCCTGTTACGGTAAGACCAGGTGAAGGCTGAGAGGGAACCCTGGACCCCTTCTCACCTGGTCATAACAGAAGGCTAATGGAATGTTGGCCTTTATCTCAACAGAGTTGGAATTCAAAAATGAGGAAGTGATGATCCAGTTATAAAGCCTTGGTCAGGCCTCATCTGGAGTACTGTGTTCAGTTTTAAGCATTGAACCTCAGGTAACATAACATGTACGGGGCACAGCATAGATTCGCCAGAATATCGGACTTAAAGAGTTAAATTATCAGGACAGGTTTCATAAACTTGGATTGTATTTCCTTGAGTTTAGAAAGTTGACAGGTGATCTAATTTAAGGTACTTAAAATCCATAAAGGCATTGGATAGGGTATATTTCTTCTGGAAGAGGAATCCCAAATAAGATGGCATTATCATACAATTAATTAGGCTATTCAGGAATAAATTCAGAAAGCATTCTTCCACAGAGTGGTGGAAATCTGGAGCTCTCTCCCCGAAAAGACATTGCATGCTAGATCAATAGATCATTGGTGGGGAAAGGTATCAAGGTATATGGTGCATAGGCTGATAAATGTAGTTATGATACAGATCAGCCATGATCTAACTGAATGGCATTACAGGCTCCGGGGCAGAATGGGCAACTCCTGTTCATATGTTATAATTTTTAGGTCTGCCTTATATCACGTGTACCAGAAGTGCGACAATGGAAAAAATACAGACTAAATCTGAAGAGTTATAAAAATTGACTTTACCTTTTTAAAAAATGGAAAATGCTGCTAAAAATGGCCACTGAAGGTAAACAACGTGGCTTTTGTATATTCAAACTATCTGATAGGGACAACGGAATAACTTTTGAGCTGGGAGGGGTCAATTACGCCCATCCTGAAACATTCCTGAATTGAATAGGTTCTTCTGAAACATAGAAGGTATAAAGTGGAAACATCATAACCAGATTATTCTCATCCTGAGCCCATCAAGAGATGCTTTTGAATTGAATGGGATCTTCTGAAACAAAGAAATTGTGAAGTAGCCACATTCTAAGCCATTGTTGGTCACCACAGGGAGGCAGATTCACATCTCCCAATAGAAACCATTTTTGACCTTACAGATAGCTTCCTGAAGAGAGAGAGGGAGACACCCAGAAAGAAGCATCACCAAGAAGCTTGTTTCCAGCTAAGGGGCTAGGAAAAATCCAGCAGGCCAGAAGGGAAGTGCCCTGCAGTAGCATTCTACATCTTTACTTATGCAGCAGTAAATTAGAAGTGATCCACTGTCTTCAACTGAATTTTCAACCAAGAGGGAGACCTCCAAACACCTCAGGCCTACAACTGACGAGAACTTGACTTCCAAGAGAATTCAACAAGTTTAACATGACCCCCGAAACCTACCCCACTTAAAACCACTTACCCCTTTTCCTCTCTGTCTCTTTTGTGTGTGTGTATGCGTGCCATGAGTGAATGTGACAGTGGATGTGGTTGTGACAATTTCAGGATAAGGCATATTGCTAAATAAATATTAATCTTCTGTTTTAAGTCTAGAAGAAAACCTGTCGTCGTCTATTTATTTAAACCCTTATAACCCAAAAATATTTGCTGCAGTCAGTTGGGCGTTTAACAGTGGGAATCACCCACACCCCTCACCACGTGGCCGTAACACTCATGTATTTTCCCAGGTGCAGCAGTGCTGGTTACTCCTTCAAACATCGTACATTCAGAAGTGTGCCCATCCTAGGCAATATATAATTAAATTATAGCATAATAGGTGAGTACAACAATAGAACCCCCTTGTCGTCTGAACTAGGTATCATGGCCGCAAAATTCGGCTCCATAGAACCCATATTTTCAGCACTACAGGTGCCATTTTGGTTGCAAAATGACGCCACACTGCGCACAAGCACTTTCAGCATGGCTAAAGACAGATACCAGTTTGATGAGGGCATTAACGCAGACATTTGAAGCGTGCGCCGGAAGTATGCAGAATAGGCAGAAGATCATTGCTGACAACGTGTACTGCTGATTTGACACTAGTGGAACCATTTTGGACCTTGACACCCAGCTAACATCTTCTCAAATACACACAGGTGAACATGCATTCAGCAGCAAGAAGGAGCCTCCACCAATTATATTTAAAGGGATCACCCACTACTTTCAGGTTAGTTGCTGATTGATTTCCACAGGCTCTCTCCGAGTTTGTACAAGTGCTGTGAGTTTTCTACAGCTATTTAAAGTTGGTGAATTCAACAGGGAGTGATTTTTGTACAAGGTGAAAGTTTTGGTTCTGACTTTAAGGGTTCTGGTCAGAACTGTTGCTCCCAGTCATGAGTGCCGTAGTTACCATTGCCCTTGGCCTGCAGCATGACAGGGAGATTGAGCAAAGGAAACACAAAGGAGGACAAGCTGCTCACAGAGAGAGGAATAAGAGGGGGAGAACGGCTCTCAGCAGGAGGCCTTATCCATCCAGGGAGCATTTCTCTTGCATCAACATCATCGATGAATAGTGTGTGCAACATTTCTGTTTTACAAAGGAGCTGCTTATGAAATTTGCCACCTCCTGGGATGCAGACCTGCAGCCTCAGAGCAGTGCATGGACGGAATTGCTGGGGCTGTCAACTTCACATCGGGATCCTTCCAGGTTGGACTAGGCGACATCTCTAACATTTTCCCATTTGTCATCCACTGCTACATAAGGGAGGTGACTGACGCTCTTTATGCCAGGAGAGGGGAGTGCATAGCGTTCTCTCTGGCCAGAGAGATGCAGGTGGACGATGCACGTGGTTTTGCCAGGATAGCCGGCTCCCCCATGGCTCAGAGTGCCATCGACTTAGACGTGGCTTTGCTTGCACCACATCTAAATGCAGAGATGTATTGCAACTCCAAAGGGTTCCACTCCCTGAATGAGCAGTTGGGTGCCACCATGCTCAGCACATCATGCAGTGGATTCCCAGTACTCTAACAGCAATCATTCTGTGCCAGACCACTGTAACATTGGTATTTGAGGCACCATGTCAAACCAGAGGGTGGCTGCAGAGGGTGACAAGGGATATCTGCTGACCATCTGTCTCATGACTCCAGTGCGCAAACCAAACACATGTGGGTAACTTGCATATAATGAGAACCATGCTGCCACAAGAAACATCATCAAGCAGACTATTGGAGTTCTCAAGCTATGGTTCCACTGCCTGGATCTGTCTGGAGCAGCCCTATAGTACTCACCAGAGCATGGTCTTGATTCGTCGTGGTAGGCTGTATCCTGAAAAACCTTGCCATCATGAAGCCACAGCGTTTGCCACCAGGTATACAGTAAGCAGCTACGGAACAGGAGGAAGAAGAGGAGCAGCAGGAATAATAGGAGGCAACCAACATATTCCCTTTCTGAATAGACTGTCCATGATCGGCTCATCTGACTGCAGTACCAGTGAACATGACCCAATTTCCCATTCAACATCAGCCCCACACCTAACCTTCCCTCTGTCACTGTACATCAGTGGCCCCTTGGCCACAATGTTGAAATAAAAGTCACCACAAAACAACCATTCCAAACCAACTTTATCAAACAAGTAAACCAACGTTACACAAAAAAGTTAAATAATCACCCTTATGATAGGTGTGGGTTGACAATGAGTTTTGTTTTGGCAACATTCAAGGACAGGCAGAGTCTCTCGTATGCAGATTTGAAGAGATTGAGAATGGCTTGCAAACCTGGTGCAGAGTGGATGACACTGCAGATATTGCATACTGAAGATCATGTATATCTATGCTGGTCAGTTTAGTTTTGGCACGGAGGTGATTGAAGTAAAAGAGTTTTCCATCTAGGCAGTACTTAATACGCACACCAGAGGGCAGTTGATTATTGACCAGGTGAATAGTCACCATCAGGTAGACTCTAAATAGTATGGGGGCTATCACAAAGCCTTGCTTGACCTCGGTCTGGATTTTGAAGGTGTCTGTTTCAAATCTCCCACTCAAGACAGTTGCAGTCATATCATCATGGAGCAATTGCAAGATTGTGATGAAGTTTCTTAGACATCCAAATCTTTGGAGCACAATCCACAAAGCCTCACGATTTACTGAGTCAAATACTTTGGTCAGGTTGATGAATGCAATGAATAGTTCCTGGTGTTCTCAACATTTTTCTTGTATTTGTCTGGCAACAAATACCATGTCAAAGGTTCCTCTGGAAGGTCTAAAGCCATACTGTGTCTCTGGGAAGATTTCCTCAGCCACAGTAAGTAGGCAATTCAGGAGAATGCATGTTAGGATTTTCCCTGCTACGGACAAGAGGGAAATACCTCGATAGTTTCCATAGCATGATTTATCTCCCTTCTTGAAGATAGTTACAATTGTCGTAGTCCTGAAGTCAGGGGCCGGGGGAGGGGATGGTGGATGGGGGAGGAGTTCTTTTTCCTCCCAAATCCGTAGAACGATGCATGGAGTCTTGATGTGAGCAAATGCCCACCAGCTTTAAAGACCTCAGCTGGAATACCATTAAGGCTGGAGGCTTTGATGTTTTTCAACTGCTTGATTGCTTGTTGCAGCTCTCCCATTGATGGTGGTTCACCCATGGATTCTACCACAGGGTACTGGGGGAATAGCCTGAAGAGTATCAGCTGCCACTGTGGATTCACGGTTGAGGAGTTGTTGAAAATGTTCTTTCCAGCGTTGGCGGATGACATTGTCATCCTTAAGAAGGGAGACACCATCCTGTGCATGAAGGGGATTTTGTGCATTTGACCTTGGTCTATAGATGGGGTCTTGGTGGCTTCAAAAAAGCTTTGCATGTCATGATGATTGGAATATTGTTGGATCTCTCAGGCTTTCTCTTCCCACCACTTGTTGTTTGTATTCTGGATTTGTCTTTGGGTGTCAACCTTGAGTTGTTGGAATGCTGCCTTCTTGACTTGCAACTTTGGGTTGGTCTGCTAGTTCACATATTTCAGCATTATTTTCGTTGAAACAGTCCTGGTGACGACGATGCTTGAACCCAATGGTCTGGACATAGGAATCTTATACAGCTGACTTTATTTATTCCCATTGTTCTGAAATTGAATTTGCTGTGTGAAGATTTTCCAGATTGGTTGTGGGCTGCAATTGGAATTCCTCGCTTCAGTTGGGCTGCTTTATGGCTGAGACATTGATCTTCTTCCTCTTGGACTTTGGGTCTTGGTGCTAGGTGAATGCTCATCATGACTGAACAAGTCGATGATTTGTCCAGTGGGCATCAGTCCCCCACATGGATCGAGTGATACAGACATCACTTAGATCTTTGACTAGAACAATGACATAATCTAGAAGTGCCAGTGCTTTGATCTAGGATGCCTCCATATGGTTTTGTATTTGTCCTTCTGTTGGAAGAGGGTGTTTGTCATAATGAGGCTGTGCTGAGCACACTTTGTCAGCAGGAGGACACCATTTGCATTGGCTTTTCCCAACGGTTTCTCTCCAGACATCGGAGTCACGGCCAACCCTGACATTAAAGTCCCCCAGAAGGATGATCTTTTCTTCTTTTGGGATTTCGGGATGGCAGTGAAGACTTCAGCAAGGTCAGAATAGAACTTTGCCTTAATATCTTCATTGGAGTCAAGAGTTGGGGCATAAGCGCTGATGAAGGTGGCATATTGATTACGGCTGAGCTGTAGGTAAAGTATAAAAAGCCTTTCATTTATACAATTGGGGAGTTCTGGCAGTGCATCCAAGATCCTATTCCAGACTCCGTGAACACGAAGGTTTCTGTCAGCCTTTCCTTTCGAGTAGAAGGTGTATCCCCCTGCTTGTTCATTCAGCTGCCCCTCCCCAGGAATTTGAGGGTGGCGATGTCAATTTGGAGTCTTGATAGCTCACATGATACAATTGCAGTTCTTCTTTCTGGCCAGTCACTCTTGAGATTATTCATGAGTGTTCTCACATTCCAAGTTGCAAAATTTAAAGTTTTCTTTCTTTGACCACAAAGATGGTGATCCCACAGGGTGTGGTCCCCAGCCAGGAGAAAGTGGGACAGCCTATTTTTAGGGCACCTTTTCTAGCACCGCCCTCCCTCCCCATTTGGGGTGAGCAGAGGACTACTCAGTTACAGATCCTACTGCCCAAAGACACCTCTGTCCCAACACAGGTGTCCAATGACCTTCATGCATCTGTTGTCTGTGTGCAGATTCCTGACTAGGGACTCCCAGGTTCATAGGCCTGTCCCCGTTGCCAATTCTCCATTGCTACAGGACTTGGCAAATGGATCCTGGGGAGCTGTCATTGTCCACATGATCTTGACAGGTTGGTGGTCAGATTTTGGTGACGTGCTGAACCACGATGACTGGGACCACCTTGCTGCTGCAGCCCTCTTCTGCCTTCATGGCCAGTGAGACACACCATCTTCCTTTGCCTGTTCTGCCATTGAGGACTTTTTGGACCACACTTTGTCTGCTACCTCCCCCCTGACCCTACCATGGATCGTTGGAGTGCACAAGCCTCTCCACCCCGCCAAAGTGGTGATCCACAAAGGGTGGTGTCAGCAGTTGTAAAAACTCCCATCAACCCACACTTGGTCAGCCAAATACTCCACCTCCCATATATGCTGAAGGGTAGACTCCGGAATACGTCGAGCACTTCCCATACCTTGGCAACCACCTCTCTCAAAAGGTCACCAGGGATGAGGAGATCCAACACCGGATCAACTGCGCCAGCTCAGCCCTCGACAAATGACAGCAGTGAGTGTCTGACTACAAAGACATCCGCAAGTCAACAAAAGTCCTTGTGTATGGAGCGGTTGTCGTCACAACACTCCTGTACTGCAGTATGACCCTGACTGTGCATCAGTGACACATAAGAACGCTCGAGAAATTCCACCATCATTGCCTCCGCGGCATCCTTCAAATTCAATGGGAGGACCGTCGAACCAATGCTAGTGTCCTTCTTGAAGCCAGGTCTACAAGCAAGCTTTGAACTGCATAACCTCGGCATGGGCAGTAGCAGTCTGGACTGGCTTTCGGGCTGACAGGTAAGACACTGGCAGATTGGCAGTGTGGGATAACTTTCTTATTCTGGCTTAATTTTCTTTCTAGAAAAGTTCTAACTGCAAACAATGACCTCCTGCATTTTAGGCTTCAGTTCTGGGCCCTAGGCCTATAACTTAGTCACTTGGTTAAAACATGTCAGCACGCGCATGTGTCTCTTTATTCCTATACTCATGTTATTTATAAGTGGAATGGTAGGCCATCCTACTCCTTTCCTATTCAAGGATTTGGCAGTCGGCCTATCAATGAAACTGATCACCCTTCTGCGAAGAATATCTCAGCAGACACTGGTATCAACCATAGAATCACCCCACCATAAGATTTTTCTGAATTATCAGGCCATAGACAAAGTAACAAATATCTCTGGTCATCATAAACCATAATAATAGATGACTCATTATCACAACAAACCTCCTCAGATTACAGTATTTTTAAAAAAGTGCAAATTCACTTTTTTAAAAACATAACTTACTCTCAAATCCTCCCCGTGAAAGGGCAGATGAAAAAGTATGACAGAAAACCAGGTGAAAGAGGTGAGTATTGAGCTAGTTTTTAAAGGTTATGAAAGCTGGAGTTTGTAGTATGGTTATGTTTCAAAAACTGAGATCTTTAATGCAGTGTAAAATTGAATCGGAGGAGACATGTGACCTCACACCAATTCTACCCAGAAATAAGCCAGGGATGAGAACCAGGAACCCAGATCAAAGACTCCTTTGAAATCAGGGTGGAAGGTTGTAACACCTAAAGGAAATGGCTTTCGCTCTCCCAGACTCTCAGATTGTAATAGGGAGACAGGGGCTCTAAAAATACAAATTTAAATTGTAATTTTTAACACCTGGAAACAAAGTAAGGCTCAGGTGATTTTGCTACGGTCAGACTTATGGACTAAAAGGCAAACAACTATTGACTTTTTTCTCTGGGTGAATTCAACAAGCTTTCCTAGATCTGGAGGCAGGCTGAAAGGAAAAAAGGAAGACAGTAAGCAGTGATGTGCGGTCTAGAGAGAGCAAGAGAAAAACAGCTGCTCTCAGATCACCAATACAGCAAATAGCTGCTAAGACTTGAACCCGATTCGTAATTTGATGTTTGCGAACGAGAAAAGATCAACAGGGTCACCAGAGATTGCCATATTAACGGAAGACAAGTTGAATGTGTTTGGAAGAAGTGAGCGAAGAGGACATTGGCTTTGAGAAGGACAGAGATCTAACCCATTGCAACTTGGAGGAGTTTGGGACTTTTAATTGTAAGGATACCTTTCTCGTTGAGAACACTGTAACATATAAAAAGGGTGTGGGGTTTTCGAGTGTGTTAATAAATTAGTGGGAAATACCTTTCTCTGTAATTTAATATATTAGCTACCTGCTAAGTACTGTTCAGTTAATGTTGATTTTTAGTTGAATTGTTAGAGTAAAAGTCTTAAAATGTGAAACCTTATGCAATTCTTTAATCAGTTCATATCTCTTGTTTTAAATTTAAGTCTCTATTGAGGTCTTAACAAGGTGAATAAGGTAAGAGGCAGAGCAGTTTAAGGACATAAGTACAATAGAAATAGGCCTCCTCCTGAAGTCCACACCATCACAGATGCCAGTCGTCAGCCAATTCGATTCACTCCATGTGAAGAAATGAATGAAGGCACTGGATACTGCAAAGGCTATAGACCGTGACAACATTCTGGCAATAGTAGTGTAGACCTGTGCTCCAGAACTTGCCGCGCCCTAGCCAAGCTGTTCCAGTACAGCTGCAACACAGGCATCTACCAGGCAATGTGGAAAATTACCCAGGTATGTCCTGTACACACAAAGCAGGACAAATCCAACCCGGCCAATTACCGCCCCATCAGTCTACTCTCGGTCATGAGTTAGGAATTCAAGCGGCACTTGCTTAGCAATAACCTGCTCAGTTTGGGTTCCATCAGTGCACTCAGCGCCTGATCACATTACAGCTTTGGTTCAAACATGGACAAAAGAGCTGAACTCAAGAGGTGAGGTGAGAGTAATTGCCATTGACATCAAGGCAGCATTTGACCAAATATGGCAACAAGGAGCCCTAGCAAAACTGGAGTCAAAGGGAATCAGGGGGAAAACTCTCCACCAGTTGGAGTCATACCTGGCATAAAGGAAGATGGTTGTGGTTGTTGGAGGTCAATCATCTCCGCTGCAGGACATCACTGCAGGAGTTCCTCAGGGTCGTATCCTAGGCCAAACATATCCAGCTGCTTCACCAATGACCTTCCTTCAATCATAAGATCAGAAGTGGGGATGTTCGCTGATGATTGCACAATGTTCAGGACCATTCACGACTCCTCAGATACTGAAGAACTCCACGCAGAAATGCAGCAAGACCTGGACAATATCCAGGCTTGGGCTGATAAGTGGCAAGTAACATTCATGCCACACAGGTGCCAGGCAATGACCATCTCAAACAAGAGAGCATCTAACGATCTCCCCTTGACATTCAATGGCATTACGATCGCTGAATCCCCCACTATCAACATCCTGAGGTTACCACTGACCAGAAACTGAACTGGAGTAGCTATATAAATACCATGACAAGAGCAGGTCAGAGGCTAGGAATCCTACTCACCTCCTGATTCCCCAAACCCTGTCCACCATCTGCAAGGCACAAGTCAGGAGTGATGGAATACTCTCCCTTTGCCTGGATGGGTGCAGCTCCAACAACACTCAGGAAGCTCAACACCAAGCAGGATACAGCAACCCATTTGATTGTCACTCCCTCCACCACCAACGCACAGTGACGGCAGTGTGTACCATCTACAAGATGCACTGCAGCAACACACCAAAGCTCCTTAGACAGCACCTTCCAAACCCGTGACCTCTACCACCTAGAAGGACCAGGGCAGCAGATGCATGGGAACACCACCACCTGCAAGTTCCCCTCCAAGTCATGCACCATCCTGACTTGGAACTATATTGCCGTTCCTTCACTGTCGCTGGGTCAAAATCCTGGAACTCCCTTCCTAACAGCACTGTGCATGTACTTACCCCACATAGACTGCAGCGGTTCAAGAAGGTGGCTCACCACCACCTTCTCAAGGGCAACTAGGGATGGGCAATAAATGCTGTCCTAGCCAGCGACACCCACATCCCATGAACAAATAAAAAAAAGAACAGGATTAGGCCATTCGGCTCCTCAAGCCTGCTCCGCCATTCAATAAGATCATGGCTCATCTGATTGTGGCCTTAACTCTACTTTCCTGCCTGCCCCCATAAACCTGGACTCCATTTGTCAATCAAAAACCTGTCTAACTCAGCCTTGAATATATTCAATGACCCAGCCTCAACGGCTTGCTGGGGAAGAGAACTCCAAACACTAACAAATTCCAAAAACAGTAAGAGTGAAGCAGCTGAATGCTCTGCCACCAATGGTAGGATGAAAAGGGAGGATGAAATGCACAAAAGGCCGGCTCTACCTCACTGCTCCCTCTCTCGACTTCTCCACTGTTGCTAAATTAACAGACTGCATATCCGACATCCAGTACTGGATGAACAGTAATTTCCTCCAATTAAATATTGGGAAGATGGAAGCCATTATTTTCAGCCCCCACTCTGAATTTTGTTCCCTAGCTACTGACACCATCCATCTTCCTGGCAACAGTCAGACACTAAACCAGATTGTTCGCAATCTTGGTGTCATATCTAACCCAGAGATGAGCTTCTGGCCACATATACTTGCCATCAGTAAGACTGCCTATTTCTACCTCTGTAACATCACCCGACTTCCCCACCACCTCAGCTCATTTGATGCTGATACCCTCGCTCATGCCTTTGTTATATCGAGACTTGACTATTCCAACGCACTCCTAGCTGGTCTCCTACTCTCTACCTCCATCAACTTGAGGCCATCTAAAACTCTGCAGCTCGTGTCCTAACTCGCACCAAGTCCCATTCACCTATCACCCCTGTGGTTGCTGATCTACATTGGCTTCTGATCAAGCAACACCTGGATTTTAAAATTCTCATCCTAGTTTTCAAATCCCTCCATGGCCTTGCCCCTCCCTATCTCCATAATCTCTTCCAGCTCCACAACCCTCTGAGATATCTGCACTCAAACTCTGGCCTCTTGAGCATCCCCGATTTTAATTGCTCCACCATTGGTGGTCGTACCATCAGTTGCCTAGGACCTAAGCTCTGGAATTCCCTCCCTACGCCTTTCTGCTTCTCTCACTTTCCTCCTTTAAGATGCTCCTTAAACCCACCTGATTGACCAAGTCTTTGGTCAACTGACCTAATCTTATGTGGATTGGTGTCATATTTTATTTTATTTTGTAATGATCCTTTGAAGTGCCTTGGGACACTTTATTGCATTACAGGGGCTATTTAGAATCATAGAATGGTTACAACACAGAAGGAGGTCGGCCCATCGAGTCCATGCTGGCTCTCTGCAAGAGCAATTCACCAGTCACACTCCCCCACCTTTTCCCCATAGCCTAAATATAAGTTATTCTATTTGCATTTGTAGAGATAAAATGCATCATATTTTACAAAAATAGCTTCTAACTTTCTTAGTGGTTCAGTGTGCAAATATATCATAATCATGGAATGTAACTCACTGTTACCATTTGATAATCTTCATAAAAACCTTCTGATGTGAGCTTTAGCCCTGCACAGTATCTGAAGGTTTTCTGGTTGATACTACTAAACAACAACAACTGCCATCAATGTTTATTTGAACAGCCTCTTGTAATGCAATTTGCATTTATATAGCACCCAGAACATAAAACAAATTCCAAGGTGCTTCATGGAGGTGTGTGAAAATGGGCACCAAGCCAAAGGAGGAGATTGCAGAAAGGATGTCCTAAAGCTTGGTCAAAGAGATGGGCTTTAAGGAAGGTCTTAAAGAAAGGGTGGAAAAGCTTTGAGAGGGAAATCCAGAGAGTGGAGTTAAGTGGTTGAAGACACAGCTGCCAATGGTGAGCTGAAGGGGGAAATGCTTGAGATCAGGCTCAGAGGAATGGAGAGTTTGAAGGAGTTGTAGGGTTGGAGGAGGTTACAGGGATAGGGAGGAGAGAGGTCTTGGAGGGATTTAAACATGGGAATGAGAATTTCCAATTGGATGGAGTTGTAGGGGGCAGTCTTGGAGCCAATGTAGGTTAACGAGAATGGGGTGGATGAATTTTCTGAGGCAGTGGCTAGGGAGGGATGGATTCTGTGGCAAGGAAATGGAGTTTGTAATGAAGGTTGAAAAGGATAGCTTTGGTCTTCTGTTTCTGCAGGAAGTTAAAACTCTTCCAGGGCTGGATGATAGAGGAGCAGATTGGTGGGGGATGGGAGGATGTAGGGGAAGGGGGAAGGAGAGGGTAACAATTATTGGGGTACTAATCTTTCCCTTCAATAACTCTCACTAAAATATTACTGTACTTTTCTACAGTCTCTCAGTAAGGTTCTACGTCATACATCTTAACTGATCATAAAAATTACATTCAAAATTCAAAACAAAAACAGGAGATGAAAGCTGTTTACTTCAAGGCCTATTGCATTTACTCACCATAATGTACAGGTAATAAAGAGATTCAAGAAAGGTGTAAATAAAATTCTAACGTAAAATCATATTCTCTTTGCATTCCTTCCGCTGCCCAAAAAATTGGAGTAATATAGATTCTGCTGATTGAGGCAGAAAAACAAGTGTGTGTAAGTTTAATCAGTAAGTTATAATGACAGAGCCAACATTATTCTTGAATTGCACCTTTTAACTCCAAGAACCTCAGATTTCCCTTTAATGTTACATGTATTCCTGCCTCCTAACTGGATAAAATGTCTTTTCTTCCTCTTCTTCTTTGGCCTCCTGGTCTCAAGAGACAATGGGTAAGCGCCTAGAGGTGGTCAGTGGTTTGTGAAGCAGCGCCTGGAGTGGCTATAAAGGCCAATTCTAGAGTGACAGACTCTTCCACAGGCGCTGCAGATAAAATTGGTTGTTGGGGCTGTTACACAGTTGGCTCTCTCTTTGCGCTTCCGTCTTATTTCCAGCCAACAGCTAAGTCTCTTCGACTCGCCACTCTTTAGCCCCACCTTTATGGCTGTCCGCCAGCTCTGGTGATCACTGGCAACTGACTCCCATGACTTGTGGTCAATGTCACAGGACTTCATGTCACGTTTGCAGATGTCTTTAAAGCGGAGACATGGACGGCCGGTGGGTCTGATACCAGCGACGAGCTCGCTGTACAATGTGTCCTTGGGGATCCTACCATCAGCTACTAGAATTTTAGACTTGGGTAAGGCTGACTTTACCGGGATGAGACAGAGACAGAGACAGAGACTGGTACGGTAAACTGGGTAGATCTGTTAATGGGTCAAACGACTGAAGAACAGTGGAGAATATTTAAAGAAACATTTAACGAAATACAGAGCGAGTATATACCCCTGAGAGGAAAAAGCTCCACTTCACAGAAAAAACAGCCATGGACAACTAAAGAGATTAGGGATAGCATAAAACAAAAAGAAATGGCTTACAAAAATGCAAAACGCAGCACAGATCCAGCCGAATGGGATCGATACGAAGACCAGCAAAGGGTCACAAAGCAGCTTATAAGAGCTTCTAAAAGAGATTATGAAAGGAAACTTGCAAGGGGCAGCAACATCAGTAAGAAGAAATTTTATAGTTAAATAAAGGGAAAACAGGTGGTCAAGAGCAATGTAGGCCCACTAAAAGCTGAAACTGGAGATATTGTCATTGATAATGGGGAAATGGCAGACATGTTGAACAATTACTTTGCCTCAGTATTTACAATTGACAAGGAGGATAACTTGCCAGAAGTCCCGAAAAAATTAATACCTGATAGGGGACAGGGACTTAATACAATTAACGTAAGTAAATCATCAGTAACAAGGAAATTAATGGAACTGAAGAGTGAGAAATCCCCAGGACCTGACGGTTTCCATCCGAGGATGTTAAAGGAAGTAGGGGAGCACATTGTAGATGCCCTAATTATAGTCTTTCAGAGTTCCCTAGATTCAGGAGTGATCCCTCTGGATTGGAAAGTTGCACATGTCACTCCACTTTTTAAGAAGGGTGAAAGGGGGAACCAAGGAAATTACAGACCAGTTAGCCTGACATCTATGGTGGGCAAGTTGCTGGAGTCTATAATCAAGGATAGGGTGAATGAACACCTAGAAAAATTTCAGTTAATCAGGGACAGCCAACATGGATTCATGACGGGAAGGTCATGCCTGACAAATCTCATTGAATTTTTTGAAGAGGTGACTAAGGTAGTGGACAGGGGAGTGTCCATGGATGTTATTTATATGGACTTCCAGAAGGCATTTGATAAAGTCCCACAGAAGAGACTGTTAACTAAAGTAGAAGCCCATGGAGTTGAGGGCAAATTATTGACATGGTTATAAAGTTTGTTGAGTGGTAGGCGACAGAGAGTGGGGATAATGGGTAACTACTCCGATTGGCAGGATGTCACTAGTGGTGTCCCGCAGGGATCTGTGTTGGGGCCTCAATTATTCACATTATTCATGAATGACTTGGATTATGGCATAGTAAGTCATATATCCAAATTTGCTGATGATACAAAGTTAGGCGACATTGTAGACAGTCTAGATGATAGTATAAAATTGCAAAGAGATATTGACAGACTAGGTGAGTGGGCAAAACTGTGGCAGATGGATTTCAATGCAGGCAAGTGTGAGGTTATCCATTTTGGACCAAAAAAGGATAGAGCAGGGTACTTTCTAAATGGGAAGAGGTTAAGTACAGTGGATGTCCAAAGAGACTTGGGGTTCAGGTGCATAGATCTTTAAAGTGCCATGAGCAAGTGCAGAAAATAAACAAAATCGCTAATGGAATGCTAGCCTTTATATCTCGAGGATTGGAGTATAAAGACACAGAGGTTATGCTGCAGCTGTACAAAACCCTGGTTAGACCCCACTTGGAGTACTGTGAACAGTTCTGAGCACCACACCTTAGGAAGGATATATTGGCCTTGGAGGGAGTGTAACGTAAGTTTACAAGAATGATACCTGGACTACAGGGGTCAAGTTACGAGGAGAGATTACACAAATTAGGCCTGTTTTCGCTAGAATTTAGAAGGTTAAGGGGTGATCTGATTGAAGTCTTCAAGATCTTCTTTGGCCTCCTTATCTCGAGAGACAATGGGTAAGCGCCTGGAGGTGGTCAGTGGTGTGTAGAGCAGCGCCTGGAGTGGCTATAAAGGCCAATTCTAAAGTGAAGGCCTGTTTTCGCTAGAATTTAGAAGGTTAAGGGGTGATCTGATTTGAAGTCTTCAAGATATTAACAGGAAAAGACAGGCTAGATAAAGACAGACTATTTCCACTGGTTGGAGATTCTAAAACTAGGGGGCATAGTCTAAAAATTAGGACCAGACCATTCAGGAGAGATGTTAGGAAGCACTTCTTCACGCAAAGGGTGGTAGAGGTTTGGAACTCGCTCCCACAAACAGCAGTTGAAGCTAGAACAGTTGTTAATTTTAAATCTGAGATAGATAGATTTTAGTTTAGCAAAGATATTAAGGGATATGGGCCAAAGGCAGGTATATGGAGTTAGGCCGTGGATCAGCCATGATCTCATTGAATGGGACAGGCTCGAGGGACTGAATGGCCTACTCCTGTTCCTATCTTCCTATGTTGCTATCTTCCATGCGGCTCACATGGCCAAGCCATCTCAAGCGCCGTTGGCTCAGTAGGGTGTATATGCTGGCCGCCTCGAGGACTTCTGAACTGGAGATACGGTCCTGCCACCTGATGCTAAGGATTCTCCGGAGGCAGCGAAGATGGAATGAATTGAGACGTCACTCTTGGCTGACATAACCTGTCCAGGCCTCGCTGCCATAGAGCAAGGTACTGAGGTCACAGGCTTGATACACTCGGACTTTTGTGTTCTGTGTCAGTGTGCCATTTTCCCACACTCTCTTGGCCAGTCTGGATAAAATTTAATACACACAAAACTTGCACATGTGAAGTATTACCCATTAGCAAAGGTGAAAAAAATATTTATGTACAATTGGTGACAATACACAGTCAAAGTATCAAGCCAATGTATAACTGTTAGCATCAAGTCTTAAGTTCTTGGATAAAGTACCACATAGTAGTCTCGTGACTAAGGTCAGAGCATGTGGAGTCAGGGAACAGAATGGTTAGCAAACTGGCTGCCAAACAGTAAAGAAAAGGGTAGGGGTTAAAGGTATTTACTCAGACTAGTGGAAAATTGGGAGTTGTGTTATACAAAAATCAGTGCTGGGCCAATGTTCACTATTTACATCAAGGATGCAGACTCAGAAGTACAATTTCAAAATTTAGAATTACACCTTTTTTTTGGGGTGGGGTAGAGGCGGTAGATTTAAAACTGAGGAACACTGTGATAAAATACAAGATAAAGTTAATAACCTTGCAGAATGGAAAGGTAAATGGTGAATTAATTTCAATGAAGGGAAGTGTGAGGCAGTGCATTTTGGCAGGAGAAATAACGTTCTATAATCCTTGGAAAATTAAGTCCAAATGGTATAGAGGAGCAAAGAGATATAGGGGTACAGATTTACAAATCATTAAAAGTAGCGATGCAAATTAACATACCCATAAAAATTGCAAACAAAGCACTGGGGTTCATTTCCAGAGCAATACAATTGATGGGTTTAAAAGTGGATAAATCCCCAGGCCCAGATGAGATGTATCCCAGGCTGTTATGTGAGGCAAGGGAGGAGATAGAAAGGGTTCTGACACAAATTTTCAAATCCTCTCTGGCCATAGGAGATGTGCCAGAGGACTGTAGGACAGCAAATGTGGTACCATTATTCAAGAAAAGTAGCAGGGATAAACCAGGTAATTACAGGCCAGTGAGTCTAACATCAGTGGCAGGGAAACTATTGGAAAAAATTCTGAGGGACAGGATTAATCTCCACTTGGAGAGGCAGGGATTAATCAAGGACAGTCAGCATGGCTTTGTCAGGGGGAGATCATGCCTAACAAACTTGATTGCATTTTTTGAGTAGGTGACTGGATGTGGAGATGAGGGTAAAGCAGTTGATGTAGTCTATATGGACTTCAGTAAGGCTTTTGATAAGGTCCCGCATGGGAGATTGGTTAAGAAGGTAACAGCCCATGGGATCCAGGGCAATTTGGCAAATTGGATCTAAAATTGGCTTAGTGGCAGGAGGCAGAGGGTGATGGTCGAGGGTTGTTTTTGCGATTGGAAGCCTGTGACCAGTGGTGTCCCGCAGGGACCGGTGCTAGGACCCTTGCTGTTTGTAGTGTACGTTAATGATTTAGATGTGAATATAGGAGGTAGGATCAGTAAGTTCATAGATGACACAAAAATTGTTGGTGTCGTAAATGGTGAGGAGGAAAGCCTTAGATTACAGGACGATATAAATGGGCTGGTAAGATGGGCAGAGCAGTGGCAAATGGAATGTGATCCTGAGAAGTGTGAGGTGATGCATTTTGGGAGGACTAACAAGGCAAGGGAACATACAATGGATGGTAGGACCCTAGGAAGTACAGAGAGTCAGAGGGACCTTGGTGTACTTGTCCATAGATTGCTGAAGGCAGCAGCACAGGGAGATTAGGTGGTTGGGGAGGCATATGGGATACTTGCCTTTATTAGCCGAGGCATAGAATATAAGAGCAAGGAGGTTATGATGGAACAAAAACAAGAAATGCTGGAATCACTCAGCAGGTCTGGCAGCATCTGTGGAAAGAGAAGCAGAGTTAACGTTTCGGGTCAGTGACCCTTCTTCGGAACTGACAAATATTAGAAAAGTCACAGATTATAAACAAGTGAGGTGGGGGTTGGGCAAGAGATAACAAAGGAGAAGGTGCAGATTGGACCAGGCCACATAGCTGACCAAAAGGTCACGGAGAACAGGCAAACAATATGTTAATGGTGTGTTGAAAGACAAAGCATTAGGACAGATTAGGTGTGAATACACTGAATATTGAACAGCAGCAAGTGCAAACCTGAAGAAAAACAACCTGAAAAAAACAGTGGGTAAGCAAACTGAACAAACTAAGATGAAATGAAATAAATGCAAAAAAAGATTGTAAAAAATGTAAAAAGGAAGAAAAAATAACTAAAAATGAAAGTAAAATGGGGGGCTGTCATGCTCTGAAATTATTGAACTCAATGTTCAGTCCGGCAGGCTGTAGTGTGCCTAATCGGTAGATGAGATGCTGTTTCTCGAGCTTGCGTTGATGTTCACTGGAACACTGCAGCAATCCCAGGACAGAGATGTGAGCATGAGAGCAGGGGGGAGTGTTGAAATGGCAAGCAACCGGAAGCTCAGGGTCCTGCTTGCGGACTGAGCGGAGATGTTCCGCAAAGCGGTCACCCAGTCTGCGCTTGGTCTCCCCAATGTAGAGGAGACCACACTGTGAGCAGCGAATACAGTATACTACATTGAAAGAAGTACAAGTAAATCGCTGCTTCACCTGAAAGGAGTGTTTGGGGCCTGGGATAGTGAGGAAAGAGGAGGTAAATGGGCAGGTATTACACCTCCTGCGATTGCAGGGGAAGGTGTCCTGGGACAGGGACGAGGTGGTGGGGGTAATTGAGGAGTGGACCAGGGTGTCGCGGAGGGAACGATCCCTTCGGAATGCTGACAGGGGAAGGGAGGGGAAGATGCGACTAGTAGTGGCATCACGCTGGAGGTGGCGAAAATGGCGGAGGATGATCCTTTGGATATGGAGGCTGGTGGGATGAAAAGTGAGGACAAGGGGAACCCTGTCACGGTTCTCTCACCTTTACATGGTCCATCTCTGACACTTCCCTTCCCTTCCTCGACTTCTCTGTCTCCATCTCTGGGGATAGGTTGTCTACCAATATCCATTATAAGCCCACTGACTCCCACAGCTACCTCGACTACACTTCTTCACACCCTACCTCCTTGTAAGGACTCCATTCCATTCTCCCAGTTTCTCCGTCTCCGACGCATCTGCTCTGATGATGCTACCTTCCATGACGGTGCTTCTGATATGACCTCCTTTTTCCTCAACCGAGGATTTCCCCCCACTGTGGTTGACAGGGCCCTCAACCGTGTCCGACCCATTCCCCGCACCTCTACCCTCACCCCTTCCCCTCCCTCCCAGAACCGTGACAGGGATCCCCTTGTCCTCACTTTTCATCCCACCAGCCTCCATATCCAAAGGATCATCCTCCGCCATTTTCGCCACCTCCAGCGTGATGCCACTACCAGTCGCATCTTCCCCTCCCTTCCCCTGTCAGCATTCCGAAGGGATCGCTCCCTCCGCGACACCCTGGTCCACTCCTCCATTACCCCCACCACCTCGTCCCCGTCCCAGGGCACCTTCCCCTGCAATCGCAGGAGGTGTAATACCTGCCCATTTACCTCCTCTCTCCTCACTATCCCAGGCCCCAAACACTCCTTTCAGGTGAAGCAGCGATTTACTTGTACTTCTTTTAATGTAGTATACTGTATTCGCTGCTTACAGTGTGGTCTCCTCTACAATGGGGAGACCAAGCGCAGACTGGGTGACCGCTTTGCGGAACATCTCCGCTCAGTCCGCAAGCAGGACCCTGAGCTTCCGGTTGCTTGCCATTTCAACACTCCCCCCTGCTCTCATGCTCACATCTCTGTCCTGGGATTGCTGCAGTGTTCCAGTGAACATCAACGCAAGCTCGAGGAACAGCATCTCATCTACCGATTAGGCATACTACAGCCTGCTGGACTGAACATTGAGTTCAATAATTTCAGAGCATGACAGCCCCCCATTTTACTTTCATTTTTAGTTATTTTTTCTTCCTTTTTACATTTTTTACAATTTTTTTTGCATTTATTTCATTTCATCTTAGTTTGTTCAGTTTGCTTACCCACTGTTTTTTTCAGGTTGTTTTTCTTCAGGTTTGCACTTGCTGCTGTTCAATATTCAGTGTATTCACACCTAATCTGTATTAATGCTTTGTCTTTCAACACACCATTAACATATTGTTTGCTTGTTCTCCGTGACCTTTTGGTCAGCTATGTGGCCTGGTCCAATCTGCACCTTCTCCTTTGTTATCTCTTGCCCCACCCCCACCTCACTTGTTTATAATCTGTGACTTTTCTAATATTTGTCAGTTCCGAAGAAGGGTCACTGACCCGAAACGTTAACTCTGCTTCTCTTTCCACAGATGCTGCCAGACCTGCTGAGTGATTCCAGCATTTCTTGTTTTTATTTCAGATTTCCAGCATCCGCAGTATTTTGCTTTTATTTTAGAGGTTATGATGGAGTTGTATAAAATGCAAGTTATGCCACAGCTGGAGTACTGTGTACAATTCTGGTCGCCACACTAAAGGAAGATGTGATTGCACTGGAGAGGGTGCAGAGGAGATTCACCAGGATGTTGCCTGGGCTGGAGCATTTCAGCTATGAAGAGAGACTGGATAGGCTAGGGTTGTTTTCCTTAGAGCAGAGAAGGCTGAGGGGGGACCTGATTGTGGTATACAAAATTATGAGGGGCATCGATAGGGTCGAAAGGAAGAAACTGTTTCCCTTAGCAGAGGTGTCAATACCAGGGTGCATAGATTTAAGGTAAGGGGCAGAAAGTTTAGAGGGGATTTGAGGAAAAATCTTTTCACCCAGAGGGTGGTTGGAATCTGGAACACACTGCCTGAAGGGGTGGTGGAGGCAGGAACCCTCACAACATTTAAGAAATATTTAGATGAGCATATGAAACGCCATAGCAAACAAGGTTACGGGCCAAGTGCTGGAAAATGGGATTAGAATAGATAGGTGCTTGACAGCCGGCACAGACACAATGGGCTGAAGGGCCTGTTGCTGTGCTGTATAACTCTATGACTAAGAGCAGACAAGTTATATTATGCTTGTATAGAACATTGGTTTTACCACTCTTGGAGTACTGTGCACTGCTTTGGTCTCCATATTACTGAAAAGGATATAGAGGCCCTGCAGAAGATGCAAAAAAGATTTACAAGGATGACACCAGAACTGAGAGGGTATCCCGATCAGGAAAGATTGAACAGCCTGAGCCTGTTTTCTCCAGAAAAGACAAGGCTGAGGAGTGACCTTACAGAAGTCTTTAAAATTATGAAAGTGCTTGATAGAGTAAATGTAGAGAAAATGTTTCTGCTTGTGGGGAAATCCAAAATTAGAGGCTACACAAATAAATCCAGTAAGGAATTAAGAAAAACTTCTTTACCCAGACAGTGGTTGGAATGTGGAATTTCCTTCCACACAGAGTAGTTGAAGCAACTTACATAGATGTATTTCTAGTCAAGTTATTTATGGCACAGAAGGAGGCCATTCGGCCCATCAAGTCCATGCTGGTTCTTCACAGAGCTATGCAGTCAGTCGCACTCCCTGGGGAAGTTAGACAAGTACATGAGGGATAAAAGAATAGGAGAGTATGCTAATAGGGTTATATATAGTAATATGGGAGGTGGCTTGTGTGGAGCATAAACATGGGCATGGACCACTTGGGCCAAATGGCACATTTCTATGTAAATTCTATGTAATCTTCTTGCTTTCTTAATTCCCAATCTGCCTGCATGCCATGCATGTTGTACAGTAGTTTCTACTGGCTAATGTATTATCTAACACAAGGGAAAAGAGGCAGATCTGTCCCAACAGCCAATAAGTCATAGTAACTGCAAGTCCAAGATTTGATGTAAGACAAGCAATTTGACACTACTGGGAAGGATGCTCTTTTCCAGCCAGCACAGGCACAATGGGCCGAAAAGCCTCCTTTCGTGCTGTAAAACTTTCTAGCTTCTATCTGCGTACATGTCCAGCCTAACCCCTTCTTCATGTCACCAATTCCGTCCACTTCCCTGCCTGTCCCTGCCTCAGCTGATCTGCTGCTGAAACCCTCATCCAACCTTTTGTTACCTCAAGACTTGACTATTCCAATGTACTCCACGTTAAAGGCACAGTTGTTGTTGTTTGCTTAGGCTGAAGTAGGCTGTACAAAAGCTTGTTTTTTCAGACCCAACATATCCTTTCCATCACCAAGACTACTTACTTCCACAATGCCAACTCCATCTTTCACTTACTCCACTACCATCAAAAACCCTCACTTAAACTTGTCATCTCTAACCTTATTTTTTTCAATGCCCTCCTTGTTGGCTTATCAACCTCTTCCCTCTGAATTGTCCTTAGCTATTACTCTCATCCTTGTTGCCACCCAATCCCCCAAAAATTCTCATTTCAAAATTCTCTTCCTCGACAAATCACTTCCCAGCTTTGCCCCTATTGTATCCTTGTCTTTTATCAATCATACATCCCCTTCTGTGCTCTCCAAACTGCTGACTTTGGCCTGCTGGTCACACCCCTCCCATCCAGCTTTGACGGCACAGCATTTTGTTGTATTGGCAATCCTTCAGCAAACCTTTCTTTCGCTCTAACTCTGTCACTGCCTTTAAAAGCCAGATTTGATGAAAGATAAATACTTGAAATGCCATAACTTGTCTTTTTATTCATCCTGACTGACCTGCTCTGTATTTCCAGCATTTTTGGTTTTTATTTCAGATTTCCAGCATTTGCAGTTTTTCCTTTTTCTCAAAACAAATTTATTTGACTAAGCTCTTGGTTGTCTCTCCTAATCCTCCCGCAAAGTCTTGGCATCTGCTCTTTTTCTGCTCTGTGAAGCATGTTGAGATTTTTTTTCTAAGTTAAACACTCTATATGAATGCAATCTTTTATTTGTGTTATAGAGTAGAAATCTAAGAAAGATACATCAATTTGTAGTTGATATGAGTTTTCAATGGCATATGCTACTCTGCTTAGTATTCTAGTAAACAATATAAAGTTGAAGCAAAAGTCATATTGAAAATATTACTAAGCTTCACTTTTCCTTTTTTTTGGGTGGGGGGGGGGGGGGGGGGGGTGGTGGTGAGGAATAGGGAAGAAAGAGAGCTGAAGAAAAACAATTAACTATCAGACTGAGGTTTGACCATATCCAAACCGCTAATGGGCAATTATATGATACAATGAATATTTCCTTGACTAAGCTGGCTTAAAAAAAGCAAGTAAGTTTGCTCACAAACTGATTTATCAAGATCACGTAATCAATCACCCATTAATTTTTTTCCATTGTTTTGACTTGCTTTGTTTATAGAGTTTCACATTTTTAAAATAATTTTGGGAAACACGTTTGTATTGGGAGTAGTTTGGTATTCCCAATCAGATCATGAAAACTGTATCTCATGGCCCTTTGGAGATAACCATCAACACCTTGCAACATCCTTAATAAAGGATGAACTATTAAATTCATGAGGAGTTACAATTCCACATACGACTAAAAGCACAATAAACATTTTAGCCTCATAATTGAATACTGATTAAAATTTCTGTATTCAAATTGATAAATCAGTTCATTTTAACATTTAGGCGCTATACAAGAACAGTGTCAACAGACCAGCAAAATCTAAGTGTGAAATTATAAAACGTGGTCCCAAACAAGTGTACTTGTACACCTTTTTTGACCATTTAAAAGGTTAAGGACACTCCATGATGTCATATTTCAAGTGTTTCTAGCTATACCACACTCTTGAGGAGTTCTAACATTTCTGGTCAAATAGGGATTGATTTCTTGCTCAAGTGACATCAGCAATGACTGCCAACGAACAACATGGGAAATAATATCTCTTTTATTCTGATGTGGGCTGCGCTGATCACGAATGGCCCAGAATTTGCGGCAGCAGTGCATCTCACAACGTGTGCTGTGAGTTGCATTTTTTCCTCACCCTTTAGCTACAATAATTTTTATGCTGCAAACTGCTTGAAGTGCAAATTGATAATGGCGTATGAGGACAATGAGGCCTTTGGGATGAATAAAATTTAAAGACAGAGAAAGAAACAAAAATGATTGAAAAGGAATAGGGTGAATTAGAGTTAAATTAGATACTGAAGGAGAAATGAAGAGAGGGAAAGAAAGATGGCATGAAGAGAGATAAAGAAAAAAGTGACAGAAAAGTAAGAAAAACTTTAAAATTTTAAAAATCTCTAGTGTCACAAAAATGTGCTACGTTGAATGATTATTATTTTAAATCCACTGGCTGGAAACCTGAATTAAATTTAAACGAGAAAAGAAACCGATAAAAGGTGACTCTACTAGCAGCTAAATTCTAATGCATTTAAGTGCAGAGGAATTGTCTGCACAGTCCCAGCAAGAACAATGAACTGAGGAATCTGAGTGAACTACCTATCCTCCTCCCATTAGCAAGACATTGCCAACATTTGGACATTAACCTGGTGAAGACAAACAATTCAAACCTAATCAAGTGAACAATGGGTCCCTGGTTGAAACTACTGGAAAACATTCTGAGGGACAGGATTAATCTCCACTTGCAGTGGCAGGGATGAATCAAGGATAGTCAGCATGGCTTTGTCAGGGGGAGATCATGTCTAACAAATTTGATTGAATTTTTCGAGGCAGTGACTAGGTGTGTAGATGAGGGTAAAGCAGTTGATGTAGTCTACATGGACTTCAGTAAGACTTTTGATAAGGTCCCGCATGGGAGAGTGGTTAAGAAGGTAAGAGCCCATGGGATCCAGGGCAATTTGGCAAATGGGATCCAAAATTGGCTTAGTGGCAGGAGGCAGAGGGTGATGGTCGAGGGTTGTTTTTGCGATTTGAAGCCTGTGATCAGTGGAGTACTGCAGGGACCAGTGCTGGGACCCTTGCTGTTTGTAGTGTACGTTAATGATTTAATCGTGAATATAGGAGGTATGATCAGTAAGTTCATAGATGACATGAAAATTGGTGGTGTTGTAAAGCCTTACATTACAGGACGATATGGGCTGGTAAGATGGGCAGAGCAGTGGCAAATGGAATGTGATCCTGAGAAGTGTGAGGTGATGCACTTTGGGAGGACTAACAAGGCAAGGGAATATATAATGGATAGTAGGACTCTAGGGAGTGCAGAGGGACCTTGGGGTGTTTGTCCATAGATTACTGAAGGCAGCAGTACAGGTAGATAAGGTGGTTGGAAAGGCATATGGGATACTTGCCTTTATTAGCCGAGGCATAGAATATAAGAGCAGGGAGGTTATGATGGAGCTGTATAAAATGCTAGTTAGGCCACAGCTGGAGTACTGTGTACAGTTCTGGTCGCCACACTATAGGAAGGATGTGATTGCAGTGGAAAGGGTGCAGAGGAGATTCACCAGGATGTTGCCTGGGCTGGAGCATTTCAGCTATGAAGAGAGACTGGATAGGCGAGGGTTGTTTTCCCTCGAGCAGAGAAGGCTGAGGGAGATGGCGACCTGATTGAGGTATACAAAATTATGAGGGGCATCAATAGGGTAGATAGGAAGAAACTTTTTCCCTTAGCAGAAGTGTCAATAACCAGGGGGCATAGATTTAAGGTAAGGGGCAGGAAGTTTAGAGGGGATTTGAGAAAAGATGTTTTCACCCAGAGGGTGGTTGGAATCTGGAACACACTGCCTGAAGGAGTGGTAGAGGCAGGAACCCTCACAACATTTAGGAGGTATTTCGATGAGCACTTGAAATGGCATGGCATACAAGGCTACGGGCCAGGTGCTGGAAAATGGGATTAGGATAGGTGCTTGATGGCCGGCACGGACACGATGGGCCAAAGGGCCTGTTTCTGTGCTGTATAACTCCATGACTCTAAGATAGCCACTCCAATTTGCATCACTGTACTCCACATTCCAATGCATTTGGGTGGAGACAAATTCTCTGCACAGTCCCAGCAAGAACAATGACCTAAGGAATCTGAGTGAACAACCTATCCTCCTCCCATTAGCAATTAAGGTCATCACTTGGACATTAAACTGGTGGAGACGAACCATTCAAACCTAATCATGTGAGCAATGGGACCCTGCTTGAGAACGGAATTCCTAGACATGGACTGATTAAGCTGCAAGAGGGAATGCAAACTGGTAGCCATCATGCTGAATCATTGGATGACCGTCATGTGACAGGCCCACAATCTGTGTGCTTAAGCTGGTGTTTTCTCTGCAGCAATCAAACAAGCAGCTAGAGACTGACAAGAGAAGACTGAAACTGGGGTTCCTCCTTTCTCTCTCACTCTCTCCAATCCACCTTGCAAGCTTCGAACCCTGACTGCTGGCTGAAACCACCTATTTTTTTAATTCATTCATGGGACGTGGGTGTCGCTGGCTAGGACAGCATTTATTGCCCATCCCTAATTGCCCTCGAGAGCGTGGTGGTGAGCTGCCTTCTTGAATCACTGCAGTCCATGTGAGGTAGGTACACCCACAATGCTGTTAGGAAGGGAGTTCCAGGATTTTGACCCAGCGACAGTGAATAACGACGATATAGTTCCAAGTCAGGATGGTGTGTGACTTAGAGAGGAACTTGCAGGTGGTGGTGTTCCCATGCATTTGCTGCCCTTGTCCTTCTAGTTGGTTGAGGTCGTGAGTTTGGAAGTTGCTTTCGAAGGAGCCTTGGTGCGTTGCTGCAGTGCATCTTGTAGATGGTACACACTGCCGTCACTGTGCGTCGGTGTTGGAGGGAGTGAATGTTTGCAGATGGGGTGCCAATCAAGCGGGCTACTTTGTCCTGAATGGTGTCAAGCTTCTTGAGTTGTTGGAGCTGCACCCATCTCGGCAAGTGGAGAGTATTCCATCACACTCCTGACTTGTGCCTTGTAGATGGTGGATAGGCTTTGGGGAGTCAGGAGGTGAATTACTCACCGCAGGATTCCTAGCCTCTGACCTGCTCTTGTAGCCACAGTATTTATATGGCTACTCCAGTTCAGTGTCTGGTCAATGGTAGCCCCGAGGATGTTGATAATGAGGGATTCAGCGATGGTAATGCCATTGAATGTCATGGGGAGATCGTTAGATTCTCTCTTGTTTGAGATGGTCATTGCCTGGCACGTGTGTGGCATGAATGTTATTTGCCACTTATCAGCCCAAGCCTGGATATTGTCCAGGTCTTGCTGCATTTCTACATGGACTGTTTAATATCTGAGGAGTTGCGAATGGTGCTCAGACTTGTGCAATCATCAGTGAACATCCCCACTTCTGACCTTATGATTGAAGGAAGGTAATTGATGATGCAGCTGAAGATGGCTGGGCCTAGGACACTACCCAGAGGAACTCCTGTAGTGATGTCCTGGAGCTGAGATGATCAACCTCCAACAACCACAACCATCTTCCTTTGCACTCGGTACGACTCCAACCAGCAGAGTTTTTTTCCCCTAATTTCCATTGACTTCAGTTTTGCTAGGGCTCCTTGCTGCCATACTCGGTCAAATGCTGCCTTGATGTCAAGGGCAGTCACTCTCACCTCACCTCTTTAGTTCAGTTCTTTTGTCCATGCTTGAACCAAGGCTGTAATGAGGTCAGCAGCTGAGTGGCCCTGGGGGAACCCAAACTTAGCATCACTGAGCAGGTTATTGCTAAGCAAGTGCCGTGTGATAGCACTGTTGAGGACACCTTCCATGACTTTACTGATGATTGAAAGTAGACTGATGGGGCGGTAGTTGGCTGGGTTGGACTTGTCCTGCCTTTTGTGTACAGGACATACCTGGGCAATTTTCCACATTGCCGGTTATATGCCAGTGTTGTAGCTGTAGTGGAACAACTCGGCTAGGGGCGCAGCAAGTTCTGGAGCACAGGTCTTCAGTACTATTGTCAGAATATTGTCAGTACCCATCGCCTTTGCAATATCCAGTGCCTTCAGTCGTTTCTTGATATCACGCAGAGTGAATCGAATTGGCTGAAGTCTAGCATCTGTGATGCTGGGGACTTCTGGAGGAGGCGAAGGTGGATCATCAACTCGGCACCTAAGCATATCGCTGCTGCAAACAGAGACTCTTTGAAGGAAACCTTCTGCATTGCTTCTCCAGGAGAACTACTGAATCAGCCGTCCACATCTGCTAAACGGAAGCCTCAGGACCACCAAATTCAGCTTGAAGCCAGCTGAGTCACCAACCTCCACAGACTGTATAGCCCTTTTTATTTCTCTGGAGAGAGAGAGAGCAGTTAAAGCGGTGATTTAAAAAGCGCGCCAAAGAGTCGGAGGCTGGAGAGAGAGAAAGACAGCAGCGAGAGTGAGAACGGCGCGGGGGGAATATTTGAAAAGTGACATTGAGTGACGGCACAATCAACTGAGAAAGCAGGGAAACAGAAAGCAGCCGGGGTGAGTAGACCAGTAAGCTTTTAATTTAATCTCAAATATAAAATAAGACTTAATTGATTCATTAGTATATAAATTAAAAACTAAAGCGGATTTTATAATTTATCATGCAAAGTGATAGAAAAAGACCAGCAGGGAGTGCATTCGTTCAAGTTAGGACAACTTAGTACAGAAGCTGTATTAAGTATTATTAGGGTTTATCAGTACTCATAAGGTTTACTAGCAGTAGCAAGATTTATCAGTATTGCCAAAGCTTTATTCACATTTGTAAGGTTTATTACCAGGAGGAAGGTTTAGAAATCTGTGTAATCAAGAAAAGTATAACATTAGTTGTAGGTGGTACTATCATTTGATAAGCACAGTAAATTCTACTGCACATAGGAATTATTCTAAGTTAATTAAGAAAGTAATTAAAGTAAATTAACTAATAACACAAGTAACAATGGAAGGACAGGTGTTATGTTGCAGCTGTGGTAAATGGGAGCTTTTGGATGCCAAGGCGATCCAGGACAAAAACGTCTGCAGAAAGTGTAAGCAGCTAGAGGAATTCTGGATCAGGATTATTGATCTGGAAGCTGAACTGCAAACACTGTGCAACATAAGGGAGGGGGAGAAATACCTGGACACTTTGTTCCAGAAGACAATCACACCTCTTAGAACAGGGTCATCTGCTTTGCTCAGTACTGAGGGACAGGAGGATGTGACCATGAGTGAGGCAGGTAAAGGGAACGAGCAGACAGTAGTGGAAGATCCTCAGAGTTTTCAATTGTCAAAAAGGTTTGAGGTGCTCTCAACCTGTGTGGACGAAAGCGAGGTCTGCAAGGTTAGTGAGCAGACTGGCCATTACACTGTGGTACAGGAAGCCATTCAAGTGGGGGGAGCAAAAAGGAATGTAGTGGTAGTAGGGGATAGTATAGTGAGGGGGATTTGACACTTCAGTGCAGCCGAAAGCGTGAATACAGAAGGCTGTGTTGACTTCCCGGTGCCAAGGTTTGGGACATCTGCTCAGGGCTTGACAGGAACTTGGAGTGGGAGGGGGAGGATCCAGTTGTTGTGGTCCATGTAGCAATCAATGACATAGGTAGGACTAGGAAAGAGGTTCTGCTTAGACAGTATGAGGAGCTAGGCACCAAATTGAAGAGCAGGACCTCAAGGGTAATAATCTCTGGATTATTACCTGAATTATGTGCCAATTGGCAGAGGGCACATAAGATTAGTGAAATGAATACATGGCTCAAAGACTGGTGTGGAAGAAGTGGATTTCTGTTTGTGGGGCACTGGCACCAGTACTGGGGAAAGTGGGGACTGTACCACTGGGACGGTCTGCACCTGAACTGTGCTGGGACCAGTGTTCTAGCAAATGGTACAACTAGGGAAGTAGAGAGGGCTTTAAACTAAACAGGGGGGACGGAGAGGGATCAAGCTTGGGTAGATGTAGCAAATCACAGGGTAGAGTCAAGGCAGGAGAGCATAACAGTAGTATGGGAAATGAAGGTCAGAGAATGGCAGGAAGGGACAGAGAGAAAAAACCTAAGAACACACCAACAGTCAAGTCTAGATGTTACAAATGGAACAAAAAGACAAAACTAAAGGCTCTGTATCTGAATGCAAGTAGACGAACTGATAGATCATATTTATTTACTTCACTGTGCGCTAATAGCCATTACGGAGACATGGCTGCAGAATGACAAGGATTGGATCCTCAATATTGAGGTTGGTTGATGTAAATGGGTGGTTGTTGGTCGGCACAGACTTGGTGGGCTGAAGGGCCTGTTTCAGTGCTGTATCTCTAAATAAATAATATTCAAGAAGAATAGGAAGCTCGGTAAAAATGGAGGGGTAGCACTGTTAATCAAGGATGTCATTGGTGCAATAGTTAGAGATGACCTTGGTTCAGGAAATCAGGATGTAGAATCAGTTTGGGTGGAGATAAGGAATAGTAGGGGAAAGAAGTCACTAATGGGAGTGGTCCACAGGTCCCCGAACAAGAACCACAATGTAGGACAAAGCATACAAGAAGAAATAATGTGTGCTTGCGATAAAAGGGTGGCAATAATCATGGGTGATTTTAATCTACATATAGACTGGAAAAATCAGATTGGCAATAGTAGCTTGGATGAGGAACTCATAGAATGCTTTTCAGATAGTTTCTTAGAGTTCTGGAACCAACCAGAGAGCAGGTTATATTAGATTTGGTATTGTGTAATGTGACAGGATTAAATAATGACCTCAGAGTAAAGACACCTCTAGGTAGCTGCGACCATAATAAGATTGAAATGTGCATCCAGTTTGAAAGAGAGGATTTGATACAAGACGAGCATTTTAAACTTAAATAAGGGCAACTATGTGGGCATGAAAGCTGAGTTAGCTGAAGTGAACTAGGTTACTAGGCTAGGAGACAGATCAATAGAGAAGCAGTGGCAGATATTTAAAGGAATATTTCAGAATACTCAAAATAAGTATATTCTTACTGTAAGGAAAAATTCCAAGGGGAGGACCCACCATTCATGGTTAATTAAATAAGTTAAGGAAAGCATCAAACTTAAGGAAAAAGCATATAATTGCACAAAAATGAGTGGCAGGTCATACGATTTGTCAGAATATAAAGAATGGCAGAGAATGACTAAAAGGTTAACAGGATAAAAAATTTAGAGTATGAGAGTAAGCTAGCTAGAAATGTAAAAACGGATAGCAAAAGTTTCTACAGGTATTTAAAAAAGAAAAGAGTAAGTAAAGTGAGTGTTGGTCCTCTGGAGGATGAAAATGGGGAGTTAATAGTAGATATTAAGGAAATGGATGAAATGAACAAATATTTTGCTTCCGTCTTCACTATAGAGGATACAAAAACATTCTAGTAATAGCTGTAAATCAGGAAGTGGAAGGAAGAGAGGAACTTGGTGAAATTACAATCACCAGGGATGCAGTACTGACCAAACCGATGGAGCTGCGGGCTGACAAGTCCCCGGGTCCTGATGTGCTTCATCCTAAGGTCTTAAAAGAGGTGGCTAATGAGGTAGTAGATGCATTGGTGTTAATTTTTCAAAATTTGCTAGTTTCTGGAAAGGTTCCATCAGACTGGAAAGTAGCAAATATAATCCCTCTATTCAAGGTGGAGGGGTGGGGGAGGGGGGGTTGTGGGGAGACAGGAAACAGGTAACTACAGGCCAGTTAGCTTGACGTCTGTTATGGGGAAGGTGTTAGAATCGATCATTAAGGCGGTTATAGCAGGGCACTCAGAAAAACTCAAGGTAATCAGGAATAGTCAGCATGGTTTTGTGAAAGGGAAATCATGCTTAACCAATTTATTGGAGTGCTTTGAAGGATTAACATACGCTGTGGATAAAGGGGAGCCCTTTGATGTACTCTACTTGGATTTCCAGAAGACATTTAACAAAGTGCCACATAAAAGGTTATTGCGCAAAGTAGGAGCTCATGGTGTAGGGGGAAATATATTAGCATTGATAGAAGATTGGCTGGCTGGCAGAAAACAGAGTATGCATAAATGGGTCCTTTGCTGATTGGCAGGATGTGACGAGTGGAGTCCCGTGCTGGGGCTTCAACTTCTTACAATTTATATCAATGACTTAGATGAGGGGAGCGATGGTATGGTGGCTAAATTTGCAAATGACACAAAGATAGGTAGGAAAGTATGTTGTGAAGAGGACTTAAGGAGGTTGAGTGAGTGGGCAAAAATCTGGAAGATGGAGTATAATGTGGGAAAATGTGAAGTTGGCAGGAGGATAAAAAAGCAGAGTATTACTTAAGCAGGGAACGACTGCAGAATTCCAAGGTGCATTGGGATCTAGGTGTTCTAGTGCATGAGTCACAAAAAGTTAGTATGTAGGTACAGCAAGTAGTAAAGAAGGCAAATGGAATGCTATCCTTTATTACGAGAGGGATTGAAAATAAAAGTAAGGATATTATGCTTCAGTTATACAGGGTATTGGTGAGACCACATCTCGAAAACTGTGTGCAGTTTTGGTCTCCTTATTTAAGGAAGTACGTAAATGCATTGGAGGTGGTTCAAAGGAGGTTTACTAGATTGATATCTGGAATAAACAGGTTGTCTTATGAGGAAAGGTTGGATAGACTGGGCTCGTTTTCACTGGAGTTTAGAAGAGTGAGGGGAGACTTGATTGAAGCATATAAGATCCTGAACAGTCTTGACAAGGTGGATGTGGAAAGGATGTTTCCTCTTGTGGGTGAGTCCAGAACTAGGGGGCACTGCTTTAAAATTAGGGGTTGCCCTTTTAGGATAAGAGAGGAGGAGAAATTTTTTCTCTCAGAGGGTTGTGTGACTTTGGAATTCTTTGCCTCAAAAGGTGGTGGAGTCGGGGTCATTGAATATTTTTAAGGTGGAGGTAGATTCTTGTGAGGCAAGAGAATCAAAGATTATCAGGGGTAGATGAGAGTGTGGAATTCAAGTCAGAAACAGATTAGCCATGATCTTATTGAATGGCAGAGCAGATTCGATGGGCCGAATGGCCTGCTTCTGCTCCTAATTCGTATGATCGTATGGACTCTAATTCAACCAATCTATCCTTCCCACTCTGTAAGCTATTTGTGAGTGTGTGTGAACCTCCAGTGTGTGAGAGAAAGTTGGAGTGTAGTTTATTTTACTTCGATTCGTTTTACAATAAAGCTAACCTCTTTTTGTGCAACTCAAGAAAACCTGTCTGATTGGTTCTTTTTATGATCATAGCACGTAAATAGCTAAACACTCACAGAATTGGCAAGTATATCCAATTTAAAAAAGAAATAAACCTGTTGTGGTCAAACAAGGAGAGGGAAAAGAGAGGAGCCCTTTGACCCCTCCTCACCTGATTGTAACACCTAGGAACCTGCAGAACAGAGACACCACAATTTCAATTGCTCCCTGTCTGAGTTTCCAACATTGTGTGGCACATCAGGACCATTGATCTCATCATTAACTGAGTCCTTACACTGTGGAATAGCAGCCCTAATTTTCTGTGGCAAGTTTAATTTGTATTTGTGGCCCAAACCAGCTATTTCTTGCCACACATGCGGAGGCTGAAGGCATCATCATGTTTTTGCCAGGCTAACGGTGGAGTAGTGCAAGTCATCCAGAAATTTGTGCTGACTTGTAACTCACTCCATATCTCCTCACTACAAATTGCTTTTTTTTTTACACACTAAGAACGGTGTACGCCATGAATTTACTGTTATTTTGCCAGCAAATTCTGGGCCATTTGGTTCCAGACCTCATTATAGCCTTGGCCCAAACATGGACAAAAGAGCTGAATTCCAGAGGTGAGGTGAGAGTGACTGCTCTTGACATCAAGGTAGCATTTGACCAAGTGTGGCATCAAAGGGCCCTAGCAAAATTGAAGTTAATGGGATTTGGGGGAAAAACTCTCAACTGGTTGGAGTCATACCTAGCACAAAGGAAGATGGTTGTGATTGTTGCAGGAGTTCCTCAGGGCAGTGACCTAACCCAGTCATCTTCAGCTGTTTTATCAATGACCTTCCCTCCAACCTAAGGTCATAAATGGGGATGTTCGCTGATGATTGCACAGTATTCCGTACCATTTGCAACTCCTCAGGTACTGAAGCAGTCCGTGCCCACATGTAGCAAGACCTGAACAACATCCAGGCTTGGGCTGTTAAGTGGCAAGTAACATTTATGCCACACAAATGCCTGGCAATGACCATCTCCAAAAAGAGACAATCTCCCCTGGCATTCAACAGCATTACTATTGCTGAATTTCCCACCATCAACCTCCTTGAGGTTACCATTGACCAGAAACTTAACTGGACCAGCCATATAAATACTGTGGCTACAAGAGGTCAGAGGCTGGGAATTCTGCAGTGAATAGCTCGCCTCCTGACTCCACAAAGCTTGTCCACCATCGACAAGGCAAAAGTCAGAAGTGTGATGGAATACTCTCCACTTGCCAACAACACTGAGGAGGCGCAACAGAATCCAAGATAAAGCAAACCCGCTCGATCAGCAACCCATCCAACACTTTAAACATTCATGATGCAAAGTGGCAGCAGTGTGTATCATCTACAAGATGCACTACAGCAACCCGCCAAGGCTCCTTCGACAGCACATTCCAAACCTGTAGCCTCTGCCACCTAAAAGAACAAGGGCAGCAGACGCATAGGAATACCACCTGCAAGTTCCCCTTCAAGTCATACATTGACCTGACTTGGAACTGTATCGCCATTCCTTCACTGCCGCTGGTTGAAAATCCTGAAACTCCCCCCGTAACAGCACTGTACCTGGACCACACAGACTGCAGCAGTTCAAGAAGGCAGCTCACCACAACCTTCTGGAGAGCAATTAGGGATGGGCAATAAATGCTGGCCTTGTTAGCGATGCTCACAATCCAAGAACTAATTATCAAAAATGAAGTACCATCCAAGTAATTAGTAGTCTGAAATGCCAGCTCTCCTCAGACTTGACATGATAAAATTAAAATTCAAAAATGTTGGCCAAAATTATCTGGCTTATGTTTAAAACATGTTCTCTCGCTTCAAAGACATGTGCACTTTCTTTTAAAATGTTACCATACTACATCTGTATTCTACTTCACAGTCCTTCTTAAACAAGTTCTCTTTATTATTCCCACTCTGTGGGTGGGTAACTGATGTCTGTGCAATATCTTCTGGAAGGTGAACGCATGTGGACGTTGGGTATGGCCAGGCTCAGTTATGATAATCTGCCCTTTTCAAGTTGAATATTTTGACAACATTCCCTTTGGAGCTATAGATAAGCTAATTACTCATTTCTGCTGTGAGTGCATGATTATGGAATTAGCCTTCATGTTCTAGCATAAACTACTATCTTCAGGAAAGCAAGGGGAGAAAACAGGAGAATTAGACAGTACCCTTAAAGCAAAACTTTCAATTTCATTTTTCCAATGTAAATCCCACATCTAAATTATTAAAGTCTGCTGAAGTTTCCACCAATAACAGAACCAAAATTCAAGGGCAGGTGAGTTGAGATCTTGAGTACATGTAAACCCTGTTACTTATCTTCTCCAAATGTCATGAATTATAGCAGCGTAGGTATATTCTATTTTCCCTTCAAACTGACAATCTTTTTTTAACTCCTCCTGTACATCAAATAAAATGGTTGAAGAGTACTGAGGATCACAGGTAGGCCATTCAGCCACTTGATTCGGTTCCACCATGCAATTAGATCATGGCCAACCTGTACATTAACTCCATTTTCCCACCTTTGCTACATATGCCTTGATACCCTTAACGAACAAAAAACTATCAAAATCGTCAAAGCTCCAATTGTCCCAGCATCACAATCTTTAAGGGGAGAAAATTCCTGATTTCTGCTCTCCTTTTGTGAAAAAATGCTTCCTCATTTTGCTGCTGAATAGTGTCATGCTCACCAGAAATGCCGTGATGAAAATACAGAACCAAACTGAAGTTATTAAAAAAAAATTGACTTTTCCTTTAAAAAGTGGACAATGTGCTGCAAAATTGCTTTTCTACATTCTTCCATTCCCCTATATTTTGTAAATTGGAGGATATAACCTTCAGGAATATTGTCAGATGGGACCTGTATATTCAAACTGTCTCACTGTCTGTTAAGGATAAAAGGACACATTCCAGGTTAGGAGGTGTCAATTACACCCATTCTGAAACCATCAAGAGATATTCCTGAATTGACCGAGTACTTCTGAAACAAAGAAGATGCGAAGTAGCCATATCCTGGTCCATTATGTGGTCACCACAGGGAGGGGGACATGTGTCTCCTAACAGAGGCTAATGCAAGATTTTTTGCCTTAAAAGGCAGCTGTCTGGAAAGAGAGAGAGATCACAAGAACATCACAGAAAGGAAGTCTAGCCAGTGGCTACAGAAAGGCCAGCCAAAGCAGGAAAGGAGCCCTGCTGTGAATTCTACACTTCAACTTGGTGCAGCAGAGAACTGAAATTGACCACTGCCTCCAGTCTGAAATCTTAACCATCAGAAAACTACAAACACCCAGGCCTGCAACTTTAAAAAGAAACTGTCCACCGAGAAGATTCAACAGGTTTATCATGAACCCCAAACACCTACCTCCCTTCAAACTACTTACCTTTTTCCTCTATCTATCTATCTAATTTTGTCTGTGTGTGTGTGTGTGTGTGTGTGTGTGTGTGTGAGAGAGAATGCTTGCATTGGTGAGGTTGTGACCATTTTGGGAATGAATATTGGTCAATAAATAGTTAATCTTCTGTTTTAAACCTACACGGAAACCTGTCACTGTGCATTTATTTGATAAATAAAACACAAGGGTTTAAAACCCTTATAAAAAAAAACACTTGCTGTGCTTTGTTGGGAGGTGAAAAGTGGAAACAAGCCAGTCTGTAACAATAGCCTCTCTTTATTTTTAACCTATTGCCCCCTCATTCTTCCCCAAAAGATACTTACTCAGGGCCAGATTTTGTTCTCATCCCGACGGTGGGTCTCGTGGCGGTGGGGTGGGGTGGGGGTGCTGGAGAATTGGGGTAAAATCTCCTGCTATGGAACCCGACATCGGGAATTCCAGTTCCGATTCTCCTGGGGGCGGGTTAGGCCTGCGACGACCTTTTGTGGCTCATGAAGGAAGACCCCCACCGGGAACAACTGTACCCCCATGACATCCCTCCCCCTAGAATGTACGTCCACCCCACCCACCCCCCTTGCCAGGGCTTTCTAGACAGGCCCTGGCAACCCCGCCTTGCCTACCTCTTCTCCAGGGTTCCAGCGCTGGGCCTGGCTCTGAGGCCTCTGCACTACTGTCAGTGGCCACTGCACCCGGTGGCGCTGCTGATACTACTGAGCTGCCGGCCTGTGATTGGCCGTCAACTACTGCGGGCAGAACCCCCGTCCCTATTAAATCTTTAAAGGGATGGAGATCCAGCCTCCTTAAACTTTGACAGTAAAAGACTGGAGGAACGCTCCAAGGGCTGAAAAATGCAGAGGCGGGGCTCCCCTGTCTTTTCAGCCCGGCACCGGAAGCCCTGCGTCCTGCACAAAATCCAGCCCTCTGTATCTGTCAAATTCTTTTTCCATTTTAAACACCTTGATCTGATCATCTCTCAAGCTTCTAAACTCAAGGGAATACAAGCCAAGAGTTTGGAACCTGTTATCATTTAACTCCTTAAGCCCCGTTTACATTTTGGTGAATCTGTGTATACCCATTCGTAGGCCAATTTATCTTTCCTTCAGTTCACAGAATTGAACACTGTATTCCAGATTAGTTCTGACCAAGACTTCCTCTCATTTGTATTCCAGCCTTTGAGATAAAGGCCAGAATTTCATTAGTCTTTTTGACTGCTTGGGGAAACCCAGTTCTCTGTTCCTCCAGTTTCTAGCTTTTCACCATTTATAAAATATGACCTGTCTAGTAGCTTTTAATGATATGTATTTGGACTCTCAAATCTCTTTGCTCTGATATGGCTCCTCGCCATTTAGAAAATAGTTGTATTTATCTTTCTTAGGTCCAAATTGGATGACCTCACAAGTGACCACATTGAACGCTATTTGCTGTAGTTTTTCCCACTTATTTAATTTATGACCCTTTGAAGCTTTCTGCTCCTAGCTACACTACTTACGGTCCCTCCTAACTTAGGGTCATCTGAAAACCTGGATGTCCAACTTTATTCCTTCATCCAAGCCAGTAATAAATATGGTGAAAATTTCAGGCCCCAGAACAGATCCCAGGGGAACACCACTTGTACATCATGTGAATCAGAGTACTTGTGCAATATTATACCTTTAACAAAACTCTCCTAATAGGCATTGAATACTGTAAACATCAATGAGGGAAAAGTAAAGCACCAACACTTCTAAATGATTTGAATAGGACAGTTGGATAACACTAAGTGGTTTTTAGGCAAATTTAGTTCCTGGAAAAATCATGAAAATCTTCAGTGAAAATCTCCAATTTAACACCATCATGCTGCCTGCCACTACCAGATGCAGCACAAACATTGACACAATTTTGCAGTTTTAACCTGTTGCTGTCTCCACATTTCACTGCTGCCTGTATCCTATCCCACACTGGGGTCCACTCAACTCTCACTCCCATCCTTGCTGGCCTACATTGGTTCCCTGTCCCCAACGTGTCCAGTTTAAAATCCCTTCATGGCTTCACCCTCCCTACCTCCAGACCTACAACATTCCCCCCCACACCATCCACAAACTCTCCATTCCTATGACTTTCTGTATGTCCCATCAAAATCCCACATTCACCTTGCTAATTCCCCTACCTCACTTCAAACAGCCACCTTAAAACCTACCTCTTTGATCAAGTTTCTGGTCACACCTCCCAATATCTTGTCCATTTCCAACATTTTCTGTTTTTATTTCAAATTTCCAGTATCCTCAGTTTGTCTTATACTTCATCTTTGGGTCTATTTATTTATACGAAGAAGGCATACAGGATACTTGCCTTTATTAACCGAGGCATAGAATATAAGAGCTGGGTGGTGGGTTATGCAGGAACTGTATAAAACACCAGTTAGGCCAAAGCTGGAGTACTGTGTGCAGTTCTGGTCACTGCACTATAGGAAAGATGTAATTGCACTAGAGAGGGTACACAGGAGATTTATGAGGATAAAAACAAGAAATGCTGGAAATACTCTGCAGGTCTGACAGCATCTGTGGAGAGAGAAACAGATTTAATGTTTCAGGTCAGTGACCGTTCATCAGCTCTGCTTCTCTCTCCACAGATGCTGCCAGACCTGCAGAGTATTTCCAGCATTTCTTGTTTTTATTTCAGATTGCCAGCATATGCAGTATTTTGCTTTTATTATATTAGATTGATGAGGATGGTGCCTGGACTGGAGAATTTTAGTTATGAGGAAAAATGGGCAGCGCAGTGGTTAGCACCGCAGCCTCACAGCTCCAGCAAACCGGGTTCGGTTCTGGGTACTGCCTGTGCGAAGTTTGCAAGTTCTCCCTGTGACCGCATGGGTTTCCGCTGGGTGCTCCAGTTTCTTCCTACAGCCAAAGACTTGCAGGTTGATAGGTAAATTGGCCATTGTAAATTGCCCCTAGTGTAGGTAGATGGCAGGAGAATTGAGGGAAGGTGGGGATGTGGTAGGGAATATGGGATTAATGTAGGATTAGTATAAATGGGTGGTTGATGGTCGTCACAGACTCGGTGGTCCGAAGGGCCTATTTCAGTGCTGTATCTCTCTATGACTCTCTCTCTTTCTAAGATTGGCTAGGCGAGGGTTGTTTTCTCTGGAACAGAGGAGGCTGAGGGGAGACCTAACTGAAGTGTATAAAATAAGAGATTTAGATAGACCGGATAGGAAGGCCCTATTCCCCTTGGTTGAGGAATCCTGTAACCAGGGGGCATAGATTTAGGGTAAGAGGTTGAGAGAGCATTTGAGGGGAAATTTTTTCCACTCAGAGGGTGATGGGGATCTGGAACTCATTACCTGAAAGGTTGGTAGAGGCATTTAAAAAGTACTTGGATATGCACTTGAAGTGCCATAAACTACAAGGCTATGAACCAAGAGCTGGAAAGTGGGAATCGGCTGGATGACCACCTGTTGGCCGGCACAGACACGATGAGCTGAACGGCCTCGTTCCTTGCTGTAAATTTGTATGATTTTATGATACTTTGAGATATTTTCTACAGACACAGAAACCAGAGGAGGTCATTCAGTTACTGAAGCCTATACCGACATTCAGTTGGATCATGACTGATCGGGACCTCAACTCCACTGTCCCAGCTCTGCTCCACATTCCTTGAAACTCTTGCCTGACAAAAATCTATCAATGTCAACCCTGAAAACGCCAATTTCCCACCATCCACAGCTTTATCTACTTAAAGGTGCTATATACAGACAAGTTGTTCTCTTTGGGAGTAACAGTTGCCATGTGTAAGTGACTGATTTGTGACAGGCCCTATTCTCCACCTCCCCTCAATTCCCCGGGATTTAAAGCCCACTGGCATGTTGTTGTTGCTGCACTTTGTACATTGACCCCGCCCACCGGGCAGCACGTGCCGCACCAATGACGTCACGCAGGCACACAAAAAAAAAGTTTGAAATGTGAAGAAAAGGCAGTTGTGCTGAAACCGCGGTTTTTACTCACACTCGGGTGCCTTTTGGCTTGAGTTACCATAAGCCGGAACATTGCGGCGGGTCCGTTTCGGAGAACAGCGGCAAGGCTACTTCTGCTGCTATCCGTGGGCTGTCACTCCTACACCTGTCACCCCCACCCCCCAGGCTAGGACCCACAGGGAGCTGCCCAACACACTGCCCGGGCTAGGGCTCGAGGTGAGAGAGAAGGAATGGCCGGAAAGAAAGTGACCTTCTGCAACTGTAAGAAAGATCAAAATCACAGCACAAAACACATTTTAACATAATTTGAAAAAGAGGATAGGCTGCTACAATAGCAATTCAACTCTGCTCAGCAGCTGTTTTAGTTTGACCCTAAGGGCCCTGCCAACGACCTACAACGGGAATATTATTCAGAGATACCGCTGTGGAGGCCGGGCTCGGAGCGGGTCAGTGATTGGACTAGCCGGCCAGTGGGCGTGACCGTTCAGTGACTGCATTGATTGACTGAGCCAGAAGCTGAGGGGGTGGCAGGCAGCAAGGGGCGTGTCTTGAAGGGTAAGGGCACCACAGTTCATTGATCTCTGCTGCTTGATTTGTTTGGAGGAAACAATTGGATTGCACATTTCATTTTAACATTATTAGTCGATCATGTTTCCAACAGTGACAAATTTACAGCAGAGGTGCAACCAAAAGAAGGAGCTCAACAGAGTCCAGGATCAAATTTGCATCCGACTACTCATTGTGCCCTGTTAGTGCTGCAAAGTAATGACAACAACAACTTATATTTAAATTACGCCTTGAATGTAATAGTGTCCCAAGGTGCTGCACAGCAGTGTTAGGAAGCAAAATTTGACACTGAGCCAGATTAGGTGAACTTCGAGCAGATGGCCAAAAACTTGGTCAAACTTTAAGAAGCATCTTCGAGAAAGAAAGAGTGGTAGACAGGCGGAGAGCTGGAGGGAGGTAATTCCAGAGCTTACCTTCTAGGCAGCTGAAGGCACGGCCTTCAATGGTGGAGCAATTAAAATCGGGGATATTTAAGAGGACAGAATTAAATGACCACAGATATCTCAGAGTTGTGGTTGTGGAGGAGATTACAGGGATAGGGAGAGGCGCAGCCATGCAGGGATTTGAAAATAAGGATGAGAATTTTAAATGCAAGACAGTGCGTAACTGGGTGCTACTGTAGGTCAGTGAGCACAGGGGGGATCTGTGAATGGGACTTAGTACAAGTAATATCACGGGCAGCAGAGTTTTAGATAACCTCAAGTTTACAGAGGGTAAAATGTGGGAGACCAACCAGGAATATGTTGGAGTAGTCAAGTCTAGAGGTAACAAAGGTATGGATGAGGATTTCAGCAGCAGATGTGCTGAGGCAGGGGCAAAGCCAGATGATGTTAGGGAGGTGGAAATAGGTGGTCTTAGTGATGGCACGAATATACGGCTGGAAGCTCATCTCAGGGTCAAATATGACTAATGTAATTAAGGTTGCGAACAGTTTGGTTTAGTCTCAGATAGTTGCCAGGGAGGGGGATAGTGTCGGTAGCAAGTGAACAGAGTTTGGAGCAGGGACCAAAGACAATGACTTCAGTATTTCCAATATTTAATTGAAGGAGATTTCTGGCCATTTGATGTCGGATAAGCAGTCTGATAATTTAGCAACAGTGGAGGAGTCGAGAGAGGTGGTGGTGAGGAGCTGGGTGTCGTCAGCGTGCATGTGGAAACTAATACATTTTTGAACGGTGTCACTGACGGGCAGCATGTAGTTGAGAAATACGAGGGGGCCAAGGATAGATCCTTGGGGGACACGAGAGGTAATGGTGCGGGAGAGGGAAGAGAAGCTGTTGCAAGCAATACTCTGGCTACGATTAGGTAGGTAAAAATGGAACCAGGCAAGTGCAGTCTCACCCAGCTACATGAGAGTTGAGAGGCATTGGAGGAGGATTGTAGTGTATTGTTCATTTGATACATAGTGTATAGTTAGTTGATTTGAGGCCACTGTATATTCTTAGTGTAGTATGTGCAGTGTGCCACTAGAGGGAGTCAATAATAAAGTTTCAGTTTACAGCAGCAATCCAGAAGGTAGTGCTGTGTGTTTCCACCGGAGATTTACAATACCAGATCCACAATGAAAGGTTTTCCAATGACTGAAAGGACAGAATCTGCATTTACTTCACAGCCAGGTATAATTCACTGTGCTTTCAGTCGTGAAATCCAGGTAATGCTGGTTGGATTTTGTGCACAGCAGGTCTTGTATCTTTGTGCAGCTAATGGCAACTCATTGTATATTAAAGATTTGGACATAAATGTTGGGGGCATGATCAAGAAGTTTGCGGACAACACAGAGATTGGCCATGTGGTAGATAGCGAGGAGGATAGCTGTAGGCTGCAGGATGATATTGATGGTCTGGTCAGATGAGTAGAAAAGTGGCAAAAGGAATTCAACTTGGAGAACTTGTGGGCGACACAGTGGCGCAGTGGTTAGCACCGCAGCCTCACAGCTCCAGGGACCCGGGTTCGATTCCGGGTACTGCCTGTGTGGAGTTTGCAAGTTCTCCCTGTGTCTGCGTGGGTTTTCTCCGGGTGCTCCGGTTTCCTCCCACAAGCCAAAAGACTTGCAGGTTGATAGGTAAATTGGCCATTATAAATTGTCACTAGTATAGGTAGGTGGTAGGGAAATATAGGGACAGGTGAGGATGTTTGGTAGGAATATGGGATTAGTGTCGGATTAGTATAAATGGGTGGTTGATGTTCGGCACAGACTCGGTGGGCCGAAGGGCCTGTTTCAGCGCTGTATCTCTAATCTAAAAAAATCTAAAAGTGTGAGGTGATGCATTTGGGAAGGTCAAACAAAACAAAGTATTACATGATTAATGGGAAAATATTGAGAAGTGTAGAGGAAGTAAGGGACCTTGGAGTGAATGTCCACAGATCCCTGAAGGTAGCAGGACAGGTCAATAAGTTCATTAAGAAGGCATAGGGAATCCTTTCCTTTATTAGCTGAGGTATAGAATAAAAGAGCAGGGAGGTTATGCTGGAACTGTACAACTCATTGGTTCGGCCACAACTTGAGTACTGTGCGCAGTTCTGGTCACCTTATTACAGAAAGGGTATAATTGCACTAGAGAGGGTACAGAGGAGAAGTATGAGGAAAGATTGGATATGCTGGGGTTGTAGTCCTAGGAACAGAGAAGACTGAGGGGAGATCTGATTGAAATGTACAAAATTTTGAGGGGCCTGGATAGAGTGGGGGTGAAGGGTCTATTCACTTAGCAGAGAGGTCAGTGACGAGGGGGCATAGATTTAAAGTGATTGGTAGAAAAATTAGAGAGGAGATGAGGAAAAACTTATTCACCCAGAGGGTGGTGATGGTCTGGAACTCACTGCCTGAAAGGGTAGTTGAGGCAGAAACCCTCAACTCATTCAAAAGGAGTGTGGATATGCACCTCAAGTGCCATAAGCTGCAGGGCTATGGACCAAATGCTGGACGCTGGAATTAGAATAGGTGGATCATTTTTCGGCCGGCACCGACACGATGGGCCAAGTGGCCTCTTTCTGTGCCTTAAACTTTCTATGATTTCTATGGAGGGCAGCCATTTTGTCTCATACACCAACGCAAGAGTAGTTTGATAGCTTAAACCTTAGAGAAGAATTTATTGCGAGATTGTAGCACCCCACAAAATGTGCATTCGTTTCTTCCACCTGCCATTATTACTTTTGAGAGCGTCTGTGTGATTGTGCCTGCAGAATGCTAACCTGGATCCTTGATCACACAATATTGCTGCACTGATGATCAAGATGGCGACATCTATGCCCAACCTATCACATTTTGATGTTCACTCCAAGCCCCTATCTGTGTTCCCTCATTGGTAGAAGTGGCTGCAATGATTCGAGGGTGCAATGGTGGGCTTTGGAATCACTGATGATAAGAGAAAAAAGGCCTTACTTCTCCACTATGGAGGTGAAAAACTGGAAAATGTTTTTGAGACACGCCTGTGTAAAACGAGGAGGACTCGGTAAAAAAAGTGCAGTAACAACTTATTTCATGCCCAAGAAAAAGACAATATACGAAACAATTATTTTCTGATGAACCAAGCAAGAAGCAAATGAGACAATTGTTCGATATTGCACACAATTGAGACAACTGGAAACCAAATGTAACTTTGGAAACGTCGAACAGGAATTCAAAATGCAAATAATTGAAGGTTGCCTCTCTAGTCAAATATTTAGAAAAGTACTCGCGAAAGACAGAAAGCTGTCAGAACTGCTGAAGTTAGCAAGATCACCATCCCTTTCAGAGTCCAAAGCTGTTGAAGTTAAGGCTACCAACAGCAACTGCCACACTTCAAGCTCAATTCCTGTGAACAGTGTTCGCTGCTCATGTGCCAGGCAACCACCAGCAAAGCATCGGCAGCAATCTCACAAACCTGATCATGACTTGTCCAAGCAATGCTTCTACTGTGGCGGTGCTTATCTACACCAGACAGTATGCCCTGCTGCTGGCAAGCAGTGGAAAACTTGTGGGAAACTCAACCATTTGCTCGCATTGGTTGCTCATCAGTGAAATCAACTGTTAAGATCAATACTATCAAAAGGTTACCATACCAAAAAGGGAGAGAATGTAGCCAATGTAGAGGTAGATGAACCTGAATATACTTTTGTGCTCTCTTCCAGACACATGAACCAGCTACACATGAGAGTGACCATTGGCTGCTCGAAAGTAGATGCTCTCATAGGTACAGGAGCATCTGTCAACATCATGGGAGATAAAATGTTCAACAAACTTCAGGACTGCCCCATCCTTTGCAAACCAGGGAATACAAAAATCTTTCCCTATAGCAGTAACAAATGACTGTGTTACAGTCAAGTGAGGAGGGGTCGAAGGGCTTCCCTCTTTTCCCTCCTTGTTTGAGCAGAACAGGTTTAATTCTTTCTTAAAGTGGATGCACTGGTCAATTCTGCAGGTGTTTGATTACTTACTTGCTATGATCATAACAAGAACTAATCAGACAGGTTTTCTTGAGTTTAACAAAGAAAGAGGTTAACTTTATTGTACCAAAACTGAACTAATAAAAATAATACACTATGCGTCAACTTTGACTCACACACACACACACACACACACTCCAGAGGTTTACACACACGAATAGGTTACAGAGAGGGGAAAAGTAGATTGGTTGAGTTAGAGTCCGTAGAAAAAGGGGTATACAGTCTGTGGGGTTTGGTGATTCAGCTGGCTTCTAACTGAATTCAGTGGTCCTGAGGCTTTTAGTTTGAAGAGGTAAATGACTGGTTCGGTGGCTCTCTTAGAAACAACGATGCAAATGATTTCCTCTAATTGTAGCTGGAGTATGCAAAGGTGGACAGTCAACAGGCAGAGTTTGAAGCTTGTAAGCTGAAATAAAGAGAAAGAGGGGCCCCCAGTTAGGTTTGCATGTGTCAGAGTCCAGAAGCTTCTCTTCTGCTGCAGAGAAACACAAACTTAAAACCAAAGATGGGGAGGGGCTTGTCACATGGCAGTTACTCAGTGATTCAAACATAGCAGTTAGCAGTATTTCCTGCTAAAAAGACTTCCTGGGTCTTGGGTCTTGCTGGGATATGAGTAGCCATTTTGTCCCCCTCCTCACAAGCCTTGCAATGTAGGATACAATGTTGCAAATTAGGTGACCATCCTAAGCTGCCAGCAAAGTCATCCTTTTTTATCTGTTCCCTTCTAAATTTCTTCAAAAAATATGAATTCAGATCTCCAGTCAGTGAATTATAGAAAATTGTCATTTAACAAAGCAAGTTGGCGTGACAACTGAAAGTTTTTGGGACTTTTGAAACACCAGTCAGATTCAAAGACACCAGGACAGATGTTGTATTCTATGTCATATCTGATGAAAGTGACACACACATCAATTTCCAAAGAGCAACAGATTTGTGAATGAGTGATGTCACAAATGCAGTTCCTATATATATACCAACAACATTCTTGAACTGTATGCTGACTGCTTCATGGTATTATGAAAGTGCTTCCATTTTAAAAAAATATATTTTTTGAGGACTTTTGTTAAAACAAAAGATTCCATGGATATGTTTTTTTAACCAAGTTCACCAAAAAGACACCAGATATGTTGTTTGAAAATGGCCTCTGCTGGAAACCACCTGTGATTTGGGCTCAGTAAACAACAGAACCCTTGGTGACTTGGGGAAAATGGTTACAGAGAAGCCACATGTCAAGGTTTATGGAGGTCAGGAGGTCGACTCTCTGCTGGGGTTTGGATTTTGTTTTCAGTTTAGTTGGGATGTGAACTGTTTGAAGCCAGGTGCTGTTTTCCTGCCTAGGAAAAAGAAACCACCCAGCTCACCTCTTGCTTACCTCTTTGAAGAACTCCTGCAACAACTCAATGTGGGAGAACTAAAATCCCTGGTGCTGCATAGGTCATGAGAAGCTGAGAAAAAATCCTGCAATTCAAGTGTGTGCTGGCAGAAAATCCTGATGCCACATTTCTCCTAGAAAGCCAATTAGAATCATTCTCAACATCTCCAGAAAGGACTGCTTCTGAAACAATCCTAGTGACCTGTCTCCCTGTACCTGGATGCCAGACCAAAAAAGGGACAATTGACTTCCTTCTTTACATGACCATGACAAAGGAACACACTGCCACTGGCTGGGATTTTTTTTTTATCATGTTGGCATTCACTTAACTATGATAGGATAGACCTAACTTGTCACTGGAACATTTTGTTGCTCCTATGGCTTCTGCAATGCTAATCCAGATGTATTGTTTATTACAGGACATAGGAAGGTCAACTGCCAAACTTGGAATCTCCTGAGAATTCCGACACTCTTGGCCTGCCTGAAATTTTCATTGAATTTGAATGTATTTTACTGCCAATTATAGACTTTACATTTAACTTACCGGAGCCCACGAACTACATTCAGTCTCAAGGTTCTGCTCAGTGTTCATTTTTTGTCTTGGGTGGAATGTTGTAGGGTATTTGGTCCATTATGGGAAAAATATTTAGCTGATAAATTCTTTATGTCATAGACTATCACAATGATATTTTAATAAATATATATATATATGTATATATAGTATTTTTGTACATACAGTTGTTGCAGACAGGAACTGAACACTTTGCATAATGCATTTTAAGATTCAGCAAATCAACAGTTAAACAAATGTCACCTTTGGGAGTACTGTGTAGAGTACTATTACAGTTTATAATTATTGTAAGGTATTAATATGTATTACCGTTAATTCTAGTGGCGATGGTAATAAAATCAATTACTTGTTATGATCCCTGTGGAGATCAACAAACCAAAAGAATCGAATTTACTGAACGACCACAATAAAAAAAAACAAATGGACAAGATTTCATTTTTATAACTTAATCATAATCTAATAATAATAATCAAACCAAAATCAACATAAGTTAAACATGAATTAACAGATAAATCCCAGTCAATATATATATTACAAATTACACATTAACTGTCAGATACAACAGAGATAGATCTCACATATTTACTGAGCAGTCCACTCAGCATAAATGGCACCAATTACAACCACAAAGCTCTGAACTTCCTCAGGTAGATCTCCAGCTCCTGTCTTCCAAGATGCAGCCACTGATTCTCTTTTAACCAAAACTCCATGGGTATGGTCTTCAGCAAAACGGCGCATTACTCCAGAACCTCTTCAGCTCTGCTCATGGCAGTCTTGATGGCTTGGATCCACCAGTATTAACTTAAGTGATGGAAACAGCTGCAGCCAATCACGTCTGTCCATCACCAGCTCCTGGACCCAGCATTCACTTTCTTCAGCTTGCTTGCATTCCACCCCTGTGTGATCTGAGCTTGAAAGGCTCAGTGTCCTTTTAACCTGGTTCCAACCAGTTTCTGTTTCTCCAGAAACCTGAAGTTTCACTTCCCTTTCAGTTAGGGTATGTTTAAAAAAAAAACAAGCTTTGCAACCAGGGTCAGGCACTTAACAAGTCATTTGACAAGTCATCTGTTCAGACAACAGCTTGCATATGCTGCCCCACTAATCTCGTAAAACTGCAGATTCCACCACAAAACAAAAAGCTAATATGTTTAAAAGATGTATCAGAAAGAATTCAACGATTTGAAGCTGAGAAACGTTATCCTGACACTAACTTTTGTGATATTTTAAAGAAACCGTTTTACTGATGATCACTTTATATTAATTATTTCAAATATTTTGAATACATCAGGTGAGGAATATCAGTAATTAGGGATTAATCCATTAGTGGAATCAAATTTACAGCCATGGCAATATAAATTAAGTTTCAAAATTAGATTATAATCATGAAATCTTGCTACTGCACTGCTTCCACTGAGATTTAGTCAAGATGGTGGCCCACTGGTGGAGTAACAATCCAGCTCCAATATAACTGCTGGAGTTGATACAATTGACCTAAATATCACAGACAGGCAATGAGGTTAAGCTGCGATTACCCAGGTTCCACATGTCTAGTTGCTAGCAAGGAAGAAATTTACTCATATTAGGAACAGAGAAAAGATTTCTTGTAGGTCCATGAACAATGGCACAAACCCAAGTTATAAACTGCCGCACCCTTTGCGAGATACCTTTTAAACCACTGCCCTCATGCACACACTCTTCCATCGTATTTAAACTACATGCAAACTTTTGACGGTGAGGATAGTAGCTGAGGAGCAGTAAACAGATGCTGAAGCATCAGGACTAAGTGTTCAGCAGTTGTTAGAAGTCAGCAGCCAGTGATGTCAAAAGTACCATTCACCCTATGTTTTTCTACATCAAGTAATACAGATGCATGAAAATGCGATACAATGGATGGATTATAGACTGCTGACAGCTTTCTGGAAAATAGTGATTGACGTGCATAACGATGTTTTTGTGGTCAGATATCAACTGAACATTAATTGAGTTTAAAACCTTTCTCTTCATGAAGGCTATGAGTTAATAGGAAGAGCTCTGATACCCACATGTTTTACTCTTTGCATTTGAGGGAATCATGCCACCCATACAAGATGTGCTTCCTGTACAACTGATACTTCCTTTCCACAGGAAAAGTATAAAGGCATCACCCCTTGCAAACAAAGGGGTGAATTTTAACTTGCAGGAGTGTGTGGGTTTGGAAGTGGGGGTTGGTTAAAAACACAAAAATTGACAGCGCTGCGTTCCGCATTTGATTGCAGTGTGTTCGGCTGTTTGTGAGCAATCTCCTTGGGAGAGGCGGGTTGTCAATTTCAGTATGTTAAGCACTCAATTACAGCGATATCAATATGGTTTTTGGAATTTAACTATGGAAGCAAGGGTTTCCTTGGTGAGAACATAAGGGCAATTGAAGGGGCTGATGACATGACAGGGAAATAAGCCAATCAGTACTGAAATCACATTGCTGCTTGATTGTGTGAAAGGCTTTGTTGACAGTACTTGTGCTGCGAGGCTAGTTTCACAATTTTAGAAGGGTTTTGCACATCCGATCACCACTTTGGAGCTGTGATCTGTCAGATCAGCATGGGTGTTGCTTATGCAGTTTTACTTTGATCCTTAGATGAGGACCAAAATGATCTCCATCATCAACAGCACCAGCAAGAGCATCAGCAGATCTGCCACTCCACAGGCGAGAGGGGATGTGCAGAGTGATGCAACTGCAGGACGCCATACCTGCAACACCGGATGGACAGCAGAGGATAAGCTTCCATTTCCTACATTACAAAAGTACTTCATTGACTGTAAAGCGCTTTGGAAATTTTGGTGGTCGTGCAAAATGCAAATCTTTTTGACATGTCAAAACACCAGTGTCACTGGGGGGCTTAGGGTCTCTTGTCAGGTGGTGGTAGACATTTGCAGCCTGCTGGAACAAAACTTGCAGTCAAGTGGACCTAGTTTTTATTTTTTTTTAAGGTGGCCTTTATTCCTCAGGCCCCCTTTATTTACAGTTTTAAAATAACTTTATTAAAACCAGATAAATAAACAAAAACTCAAATTAAAATGCCATTCTCGGCGTCGACAATGCACTCCAGTCCCTGCGGTGCCCACCGGTGGCTGCACTTCACCATTGTTGGTCAGTCACCACCGCCCTCAACTTCTTTGTCTCAGGCTCCTTCCAGGGCTCTGCCAGAGACATTTGCAGGATCTCTCAGTCAGTAGTCCACAAATGCATAAGACAGTTGCTGATGCCTTGTTTGCCAGTGCAGGCAATTATGTCAACTTTGTCACTAATGCAGACTTAGCAGCTGACTGCTCAGAGACAAGGGATGCCCATTTAAAACATGGCTGATGATACCTGTGAGGAACCCAACCACAGTCATAGAGTTACACAGCACAGAAACAGGCCCTTCAGCCCATCGTGTCTGTGCCAGTCATCAAGCACCAATCTATTCTAATCCCATTTTTCAGCACTTGGCCCGTAGCTTTGTATGCTATGGTGTTTTCACGTGCTCATCTAAATACATCTTAAATGTTGTGAGGGTAGCTGCCTTTACCATCCCTTCAGGCAATGTATTCCAGATTCCAACCACCCTCTGGGTGAAAATTTTTTTTCCCTCAAATCCCCTCGAAACCTCCTGCCCCTTACCTTAAATCTGTGCCCCCTGGTTATTGACACCTCCACTAAGGGAAAAAGTTTCTTCCTATCTACCCTATCTATGGCCATTATAATTTTGTATACCTCAATCAGGTAACCCCTCAGCCTTCTCTGCTCTAAGGAAAACAAACCTAGCCTATCCAGTCTCTCTTCATAGCTGAAATGCTCCAGCCCAGGCAACATCCTGGTGAATCTCCTCTGCACCCTCTCCAGTGCAATCACATCCTTCCAATAGTGTGGCGTCCAGAACTGTACACAGTACTCCAGCTGTGGCCTAACTAGTACTTTATACAGCTCCATCATAATCTCCCTGCTCTTATATTCTATGCCTCGGCTAATAAAGGCAAGTAAGCCATATGCCTTCCTAACCACCTTATCTACCTGTGCTGCTGCCTTCAGTGATCTATGGAAAAGTACACCAAGGTCCCTCTGTACTTCCTAGGGTCCTACCATCCATTGTATATTCCCTTGTCTTGTTAGTCCTCCCAAAATGCATCACCTCACATTTCGCAGGATTAACTTCCATCTGTCACTGCTCTGCCCATCTTACTAGCCCATCTATATCGCCCTGTAATCTAAGGCTTTCCTCCTCACTATTTACAATACCAATTTTCATGTCATCTGTGAACTTACTGATCGTACCTCCTATATTCACATCTAAATCATTAATATACACTACAAACAGCAAGGGTTCCAGCACCGATCCCTGTAGTACACCACTGGTCATAGGCTTCCAATCACAAAAACAATCCTCGACCATTACCCTTTGCCTCCTGCCACTAAGCCAATTTTGGATCCAATTTGCCAAATTTCCCTGGATCCTATGGGCTCTTACCTTCTTGATCACTCTCCCACGGGGGAGAGGGATGGGGACCTTATCAAAAGCCTTACTGAAGTTTATGTAGACTACATCAACTGCTTTACCCTCATCTACACACCTAGTTACTTCCTCAAAAAATTCAATCGAATTTATTAGACACAATCTCCCCCTGACAAAGCCCTGCTGACTATCCCTGATTAATCCCTGCCTCTCCAAGTGCAGATTAATTCCGTCCCTCAGAATTTTTTCCAATAGTTTCCCTACCACTGATGTTAGACTCACTGGCCTGTAATTATCTGGCTTATCCCTACTACTCTTCTTGAATAATGATATCACATTTCCTGTCCTCCAGTCCTCTGGCACCTCTCCTGTGACTAGAGAGCGTTTGAAAATTTGTGTCAGAGCCCCTGCTATCCCCTCTCTTGCCTCACATTGCAGCCTGGGATACATCTCAACCCAGAAGTGATGCAATGAAAGCGATATGACAACCAGATGTGTCATTGTGGAAGCCATCGGCATGATGAAGATGCATGTCAGGTGCCTGGACATACCTGAAGGTGCCCTTCAATACGCACCAGCCGGGTTCTCCAGAATGGTCATGGCATGTGCTGTGCTCTGCACAACAATGCACAGCAGCGAGGTTTAAAGCTGCAGGAGAAACAAGGCACAGAGCACAAAATCTACTTCAGATAATTCTGAGGAGGATTTGGAAAGTGATGCAGCTAAGGCAGCTGCACCACACATTGATGCCCTCATTATTGTGACGTTTGCTTAGGTTCCACCAGTCCATATATCTGACAGCCACATGCAAAAGCCACTTCCACACCGCCACCCCCACCACCTTCCCCCAACACAAAGCAGTTCTGCAAACAACCAAGCATTCTTCTCACAAACACCACGCCCCCCGCCCCATTGTTTGGTGTCAATTTTTGTCTCACCATTCATCACAAATGAAAAGGCTACTTGCCAGGCAGCAACCAAAAATAGGAAATTCAGGAAAGTGATGGAAGCAAATTTTTATGCAGCTCAAAAATTAAACAGAAACTTAACAGTCCTGCATTCGCAGAAACCATGTGCAAACCCTTGTGTAACTACAAATCTTCTCTCTTTCTCTTCCTGGCACTTCCACAAGGTGCAACCCCTGTTGCTTCAGCAAAGGTAGATGCAGGCTGCTCAGATCCCTGCTCTGATTGCTGAGACACTTTTGGCCAGTGTCCTCTGGGTTTTGGAGCCATGAGGGTCCCACCAAAGATTGCTCCACCTGCACCGATGTAGGGGCAGACCCGACCATTAGAACATGAGACACCATCTGGGGAAAAGGGTGAGAAGTGGAAATGCTTTGAGCCAAGTTCCCACTTCCATGTCCCTTTCACCATCATCTCTCTCATGGCCCACCCACACTTCACTGCTAGCAATGACCTGGAGTGCAGTTTGCTGCAGATCAGTGAGGCAATGAATGGCCAAGGCTAGGGTATCATAAAATGTATTTAAGGTGGCTTTCATAGTGTGCAATTCATTGGTAACAGCCTGCATGCACTCGTGTGTTTGCCATATTTGATGGTTCAGGCAGGTGGTCACTCTTTCTGTGGACAAAGATATCTTTTGCAAAGGCCTGTGAGATCACATCACTCATGCTTGAGACAAACTCCCCTAGTCTCTCTGTAAGCATACACTGTGCAGCTGAAAACACCTGACAGTACATTGCACATTTTAGGCTGATACTCAGAAGTATATGGCAGAATTTTCCAAGCCACGCGGAGGTGGCTTCCTGTGCATGTGGGGAGTTAAATCCCCTGAAATTGACGTCGGGTTGGGATCCCGACATCTTCCCGCCTTCTTCCGGCTTTCCCCGGGGTAGGTTGTGAGTCCAGTGGGGAATCCCCTTGGGTCTGGTGGGAAAGCAATTTAGCCAATTCAAAAGGCAATTAAGAGCTTTTTAACCCTGGATTCCTTCTTTTCTAATAGCACGTGGAACCCACGCTGTTTCTGCACCTCGCCAGAGAAAGCTGATGCGAGTGCACATTGTGAAGAGCGTCTTCAGAGAAATTGACAAGCTGGGAGGGCTTTGATCAGTTACAATGAAGAGCTGCAGCCATGGCCAGATGTTCAAAGCATTTCTTCTCTCAGACAGTGCAATCACTGACAGGTGATTGTCAATTTCCTGGAAGTCACTTTACTGTCTAGCACTACACTCACCTTCAGCTACACTTCCCAGTCTTCAACACATCATGGGAGCAGATTATGCAGCTCCACTGTTGGATCCCATCAGTTACAAAGAGCGACGAAGCCGACCGTAACTTTTGGAAACTTTATTGCAGTATATGGTTGTTACATTGCAAGGTTACAAGCAAAACAAAAGAACATGTGCTCACTACAGCAAGCCTTTCTTATAGTTATTGAAACAAAACTAGTAACGCCGCCCCCCCCCCACCCCCACTTGTTTCTGAGCGGTTTGCAGACTTCTGTTATCAGTGCATGATTGGTTCATTCGACTCAGCATTTTATTCTTGCATTTTATTTCACTAGTTTCACATCTCCCCTCCTTGAACTGTTAGGCTGATTATTAAACAATAGGCTACTATTAAGCTATCTGCAGCTGTCTTGTTAGCTTCTGCTTGTTATTTTTTATAAATTAGCTCCACAGCTTCACAGTTAGTCTGTTAGCTGATTAGTTAGTTGATTAGCTTACTTTTAATCTGTTCCCATAGTCCCCCCTTTGATTCTTCAAACTCCTTTAAGAATCACTCCATTAATCTCACCTAGGTGCCTTTAATGGTCTCTACTTTGACAGATGTCAGAGGTAGTTTCTTTACACAGAGAGTAGTAGGGGCGTGGAACGCCCTGCCTGCAACAGTAGTAGACTCGCCAACTTTAAGGGCATTTAAGTGGTCATTGGATAGACATATGGATGAAAATGGAATAGTGTAGGTCAGATGGTTTCACAGGTCGGCGCAACATCGAGGGCTGAAGGGCCTGTACTGCGCTGTAATGTTCTATGTTCTATGTTCTACTTGTCTACAAACAGCCTTCAACACCCGGAGGGGTTACGCTTAATACGTCGCCCGCTTGTGCCACAAGAGGGGCCGGTGGGAGCTCTGTAAAGGCATAAGCTTGGCAGGGGCTTCAGTTACTTGTTTACAACAGCACTTAATAAGCAAAACAATAAAGTACAAAGTTATGATTATAACAAAGAAGAAGATCAAACCCTGTACCATTGAGGTCCCTATTGAGCCCAACCACCCGGTCACCCAACCCCATAAGGTGGGGGTTGGGGGTTATTTGAGTTTCTCTATCAACGTGCATTTCCCTGGACACTCGATTAGTTCCCCAAAGTGGAAAGTTTTGGTTAGTCAAAAGTAAGCAGATACTTAAAATGTATGCAAAGAGGATAATACAAATTCTGAACATATTGGCAAATGGTAATTGTCCTGATGCAGAAATCAACAAGCGCATGGGAAAGGCTTCTACTGCCATGTCCAGACTGGCCAAGAGAGTGTGGGAAAATGGCGCACTGACACGGAACACAAAAGTCCGAGTGTATCAAGCCTGTGTCCTCAGTACCTTGCTCTATGGCAGCGAGGCCTGGACAACGTATGTCAGCCAAGAGCGACGTCTCAATTCATTCCATCTTCACTGTCTCCGGAGAATACTTGGCATCAGGTGGCAGGACCGTATCTCCAACACAGAAGTCCTCGAGGCAGCCAACATCCCCAGCTTATACACACTATTGAGTCAGCGGCGCTTGAGATGGCTTGGCCATGTGAGCTGCATGGAAGATGGCAGGATCCCCAAAGCCACATTGTACAGCGAGCTCGCCACTGGTATCAGACCCACCGGCTGTCCATGTCTCCGCTTTAAAGACGTCTGCAAACGCGACATGAAGTCCTGTGACATTGATCACAAGTCGTGGGAGTCACTTGCCAGCGTTCGCCAGAGCTGGCGGGCAGCCATAAAGGTGGGGCTAAAGTGTGGCGAGTCGAAGAGACTTAGCAGTTGACAGGAAAAAAGACAGAGGCGCAAGGAGAGAGCCAACTGTGTAACAGCCCTGACAAACAAATGTTTCTGCAGCACCTGTGGAAGAGTCTGTCACTCTAGAATTGGCCTTTATAGCCACTCCAGGCGCTGCTACACACACCACTGACCACCTCCAGGCGCTTACCCATTGTCTCTCGAGACAAGGAGGCCAAAGAATTGTCCTGATAGCAGGTTGGTGTTTAGTCATGTGTCGCTCGCTTGACGTGAGAGGCGTGTATCCAGGCTTTCTTCCCTTCGACTTTAACTGCTGCCTGGGTGGTCAGCAGCACCTGGAAAGGTCCTCCCACTTGGCGCCCAATGGTTCTTTATGTATTTTCTTCACGTAGACCCAGACCCCCGGGACGATGTCATGCCCTCCTTCTGGTGGGTCACCCCAAGCTGCCGATACCTGTGAGGAAGCAGAACTGATAGCATTTTTTAGGTTCTGACAATATTCTAGTAGAGTGTCACTCATCAGGTGACAATCAGCTTTTCGCAAATCAATTCTTCCCGGCAGAGACATGGGTCTCCCTGTTATTATTTCAAATGGACTCAGTCCCGTAGTTCTGTTCGGAGTCGCCCTAATGCTGCACAGAACTATCGGCAATGCCTGGGGCCATGGTATTCCTTCTTGGTGATACTTGGATAGTTGTTGCTTTAGGATCAGGTTCATTCGTTCCACTTGGCCTGTGGACTGTGGGTGGTGAGGAAAGTGTAAATCCCACGTAATGTACAGTAGCCAACAGACTTCCTGACAGACCGTGCCTGTAAAATGAGTCCCTTGGTCAGAATCAATGCTGACCGGTACTCCCCATCTGGGGATGTAGTCCCTACACAAGACCTTAGCGGTGTGGCTGGCCGTGGCTCTTCTGGCTGGGACGGCCTCTACCCATCTGGAAAATCTGTCGACAATGACGAGAATGCCGGTGTATCCCTGGCAAGGTGGGAGAGTGATATAGTCGACTTGCAAGCACTGGAATGGGCCGGCTGGAGCAGGAGCTCTCAGTTGAGGTATTATCGTGGTGGGTCCTGTATTGTTTTTCTGACAGACCACACAGCGGTCAGCCACCAACTGGGCGTGTTTTTTGAACCCCCAACCCCACCAGCTTTTCTGGAACCGAGCCGTCATCTGTTGCGGGGCCAGGTGCCCCCAGGAGTTAATCTGTTGGGCTAAAAAGGGCATGAGCACCTGTGGCGCCTTTGTCTCCAGATGCCGTCTTCACATAGCTTGATCCCTGCCTCTATCCATGCCCATTTTTCGTCTCTGGAGCACTCGCCCTGCATCATTTGTAGATCTTGTGCCAGACTGGGTGCATCCAGTTTACATATTTGCGTCCCTACATCCGAAGAATCACCCTGTGAGGCGGCTCCCTTGTCTGTCTGGTCGGCTCGGGTGTTCCCCTGCGCCTCTATGGTATTATCCTTCGTATGGGCTTTACATTTCAGAATGGATACCTCTTGTGGCAATTGCATGGCCTCTAGCAAGTCTCAGACCTCTTTCCCATTTCGGATAGGTGTACCAGCAGTGGTGAAAAATCCTTTTTTGCGCCACAGCTGACCAAAGTCGTGAGCAACTCCGAAGGCGTATCGTGAGTCCGTATAAATATTAGCCGTCTTTCCCGCCGCTATCCGACATGCCTCCGACAGGGCCTGTAATTTGGCCTGTTGGGCTGACGTCCCCGAGGGCAGACATCCCGTCGCCACGACTTCGTGTCGGGTTGTAATTGCCCAACCCGCTTTCCGGGTACCGTTGTCAACAAAGGAGGTGCCGTCTGTAAAAAGGATTAAATCTGGATTGTGCAATGCTTCCTCCGCCGCCAGGGTCAATTCCTCTGTCTTTCTCATAGCCTCCACGCAATCATGCTCTTCCCCCTCTTGCTCCCCAGGCAACGGGAGCATATTTGCTGGGTTTACCGGGCTGGCTCGGACTATATGGAGGTTGGAGGCCTCTAGGACCGTTGTCCATCGCGTCCATCTGGCTGCTGTCACTTGGGATACTCTATTCATGGATAGCAATGTGTGGACGGTGTGTAGACACTTGACTATTAGCCTTTGATCCAATACCAGACCTGCAGTAGCCATCACAGCTTGGCATGTAGCTTCCATAGCCCTTAGGCAACTGCCCCATCCTAGGGCTATGGTGTCCAGTTTTCTCGAATAGTATCCAATAGGTCTCTGTTGGTCCCCATGCTCCTGTGTCAATATGGCAGTCATATATCCCTCTTTTTCATGTACAACCAGGGTAAACGGTTTCCCATTGTCGGGGATTCCCAGGGCTGGCGCTGAGCACAAGGCCCTCTTTAAGCTTTCGAAGGCCTCTTGTTGTTCTGTGGTTAGAGTAACTGATTCTTTAGAGGCCCGCTTTCCCTTCAAGAGATCAGTTAATGGTTGGGCCAGCTGTGTGTAGGAGTCGATCCAATTTCTGTTGAAGTTACACAAACCCAAAAAAGACCTAAGCTCCTGGATAGTGGTGGGCTGTTTGGCAGTCTGAATGGCTGTGGTCCTGTCCTGGTTGAGTTTCCTCTTTCCTTTCGAAATCTTTTGTCCCAAGTACACGACCTCTCCTTGGGCTATTTGCGCTTTGTCAATATTGGCCTTGTGTCCTCTCTGAGGAAGGTGGTCCAGCAGGGTACGCAGATCTTGTCCGTGATGTCCTTCCATTTCAGAGGCTAACAGGATGTCGTCCACGTACTGGATGACCGTGGAGTGCATGGGAGGTAACTCCCTCAAATGGTTTTGTAGGGCCATATGAAATATTGTGGGGCTGTTGTGGAAACCCTGTGGCAGCCAGGTCCAGGTGTGCTGTTGTTGTTGAACGGTAAAGGCGAACCACGGTTGGACCTCGGGTGTCAGTGGCAACGACCAAAATCCATTGGCCATGTCGATAACAGAGAACCATTCATGTTCCGGCCTCAGGGCATTGAATACTGTGCAGGGGTCAGCTACCAGAGGAGCCTTTTGATCAATACACTGGTTAGCCCTTCTATAGTCAACAGTAAGCCGCCAGGTCCCGTTTGGTTTCCGTACTGGCCACACAGGGCTGTTGGAGGTACTGTGTGTCTTAACCAGCACGCCTCGCTCCTCTAGCTGTCTAATTACAGGTAAGATTCCTGCAATAGCTGTTGGACTAATGGGGTATTGTTTAGTACAAGGCTGAGCAGATCCCGTAAACGTTGCCGGTTCCATTTGAAGTAGTCCACAATCGTTCTTATCCCGAGCCCATATTGGGTGCTCCCTCAGCTCCTCCTCCTTCAAACTTCTGATAGACCATGTTACCTGGCCGCCTTCAAAATGCAATGAGGAGTTCAGGTGAGTAAGAACGTCCATACCCAGAAGGGCCTGGTACACCGGACCTATCCAGACTGATGTTATCAGTTCGTGTGGGCCAAGATCAATGGGTATGGGCTGGGTTTTCCTGATCACCAACCCATGGCCACCGACTCTGTGGGCAGTCTTAACTTTACCGTCCATCGGTATGGAGTTCCCGTATCGTTGAGGTAGGCACGTCAAATAGGCTCCAGTATCCAATAGGCAGTCTATGTCTTGGTCGCCCACCTCGCAGTTATATACAATCCATCACGTAACTCCTTCTGTTGCTGGGGCATCAACTGTTTGAGCTTCTCTAGGAGGTCATTACCATCAGGGGATGGACCTGTTCTTGGTGCCAGATTGTATCCTTGCCGTCCTCTGCCCCGTCCCTTTACTCTACACGTCTTAGCCCAATGGCCTTCCTTTCCGCAGTAGTGGCATGCCCCGGGTCACTTATCAGGGCCTTTGGGCATCCAACCCGCCTGCAGGGCTCAGAGCTTTGCTCCCGCGTCCCTGTCCAGCTGACTGCATTGGTCAACCACTGTTGCGAAGGATATATCTGTGCCGTCCCAATTTGGTAGGGTTACCTTCAACATCTTTGATAGTTCTGGTTTTAATCCCGCGACAAACACCGACTTCAGAGGTGGAAAGCGGGAGTCGTCTAGTGCCTCTGGGGCAAGGTCCGTTATCCCCGAGTATTCTGACCAAACAGATCTAAACCTCTCTTCGTACTCCCGCACCTCTTCGGTACCGTGTTGGTGACAGGCTATAATTTTATTCCAATCCGTCTTTGCGGGACAGTACGCACGCAGCCACTGTCTAATCGCAGCCCATCCGGCATCTAGTTGTTGCTCGTCCTCGCCCAAAGCAGTTTGGACCTTTCGGTTCAGCTTTTGCCCCGCTCGCCCGGGCACCATGATGGTCAAAATCTGTACCCCGTCCCACGGGTGGAGGTGGTAAATTCCCTTCAGACATTCCAATTTTTCCCATATTTTCTGGCCCCCTTTTTTGGGTCAGGCAATTTTTCAGACCATTTGTCAATTTTCTCAGGGTCCGCCGGGACGTGTACCCAGTGTGTCTGGTGCTCAGACGTGATCACCTCGTTACCGTCTGTAGTCTTCTTTTCCTGCTTGACCTTAACACGTTTCTGTTTAAGGGAGGGCGAGCCGCGCAAAAGGAAACTCATCATCTGAATCACTTTGATCACTGGAGGACTCAGATTCCTCTATACCGGCTTCGCGCCGTTGTGTTTTCTGTAATGTTTTTTGTTATGAGTCCAAGTTCGGGATACAAGTGGGATGGTGGAGGTCCGCGGGGTCCGCAGGGTGGTCCCGGTCCCTTCGGTTCGGTCGCCTGTTCTTCCCATAATTGTTTCTTAAGTTCTTTTAATTCGGTTTCTAACTTTTCCGATTTAAGTTTGTCCTTCCTCAGTTGTTCGCAAACTGCCTTCAATTGGTCCTTCGCACTGGTCAGATCGTGGTGGCGTTGAGTTTGTTGGATAATTTCATTGTCGGATCTGTCCCATTATGGCTAAGGACCATTGGGTCCATTCTTTATCCTTTAAACGAGTCGTTTTTCCCCAAGCCCTCTTCATATCTTCCAGGGACCACTGTCCCTTGGAGGCACCGTATTTCTGTTCAGTTTCAGTACAGGTTTTAGCCAAATGAAACTGTTGTTCTATATATCTTCGGAAACGTCCGGTGGGGCCCACCCGCCTTTGACGGTAGTTGGTAACTGTCGGTTGCCTTCGTCGATCATTGTATCGATTCGTTCAGGGAGTGAAGGGGGTCTCGAGCCATGAGGCTTTTCTGCTGATCCGGTGTGAGCAGTCAAACACTGCCGAGTCAGACGTCTATGAAAGGGGCCTCGAGCCTAAGAAAAGTTCAGGATCGCGTGGTGGTGAACCGAAATCAGACAACGGCCGAGGACCTTTAAATGTAAAGAGGAGTCCTTACCTCCGGGACGCCGATATAGATCCGATGTCTAGGGCTTCAGTTTTAATCCTCCAGCGATCCTGCCGACTACGCCAAGTTGTTGGATCCCATCAGTTACAAAGAGAGATGAAGTCCGACCGTAACTTTTAGAAACTTTATTGCAGTATATGGTTGTTACATTGCAAGGTTACAAGCAAAACAAAAGAACAAACAAAAGAACAAAACAAAAGAACATGTGCTCACTACAGCAAGCCTTTCTTATAGTTATTGAAACAAAACTAGTAACGCCGCCCCCCCCCCCCCCCCCCCCCACCTTGTTTCTGAGCGGTTTGCAGACTTCTGTTATCAGTGCATGATTGGTTCATTCGACTCAGCATTTTATTCTTGCATTTTATTTCACTAGTTTCACATCCCCCCTTCTTGAACTGTTAGGCTGATTAAACAATAGGCTACTATTAAGCTATCTGCAGCTGTCCTGTTAGCTTCTGCTTGTTATTTTTTATAAATTGGCTCCACAGCTAGTCTGTTAGCAGATTAGCTTGCTTTTAATCTGTTCCCACATCCACTTTCCATCTCTGCTGAAGTGCAACAGCAAAAGCCACACCACTGCCAGCAGCAGCACCAGCTGCCTTCTCCTCAGCCACATGTACTCCACAAGGCAGATGGGATGGACTAAGCCCACAAAATTCCACCCGTTGGTCCCTGAGATTCAGCATCCGCATCCAGCTGAGTAGAGCTTGGAGGTTCGTGCACCCTCTGACAGGGGTCTCCACCATCTACTCTTGCTCACTTGTGATGTATAAGTCATCAGGTGAAAATCCAACTAACTTCCTCACCAATCCCACCAAAGTGTGAGTATCTGGGCTGATGCATGGTCTGCGTGTGACCTCCTCTGAGGAGTTGTCGTGGTCTTCCAGCACCACCTCGTCTGAGGCACTTGATTGCCCTTTGGGAGATTAATGACATGAATTTGAACTGTCAAGGTAAGATTGTTCCAAGTAATCATTATACACATGATATTTCACTCACTGCTGACATCAAGTCAATACGAGTGAGTGTTGTATGTCATATGGCTGCTTGATATTTATTTATTATTTTTATTTTAGAGATACAGCACTGAAACAGGCCCTTTGGCCCACCGAGTCTGTGCCGACCATCAACCACCCATTTATACTAATCCTACATTAATCCCATATTCCTACCACATCCCCACAATTCTCCTACCAATACTAGGAGCAATTTATAATGGCCAATTTACCTATCAACTTGCAAGTCTTTGGCTGTGGGGGGAAACCAGAGCACCCGGCGAAAACCCACGCAGTCACAGGGAGAACTTGCAAACTCCGCACAGGCAGTACCCAGAATTGAACCCGGGTCGCTGGAGCTGTGAGATTAGATTAGAGATACAGCACTGAAACAGGCCCTTCGGCCCACCGAGTCTGTGCCGAACATCAACCACCCATTTATCCTAATCCTACACTAATCCCATATTCCTACCAAACATCCCCACCTGTCCCTATATTTCCCGACCACCTACCTACACTAGTGACAATTTATAATGGCCAATTTACCTATCAACCTGCAAGTCTTTTGGCTTGTGGGAGGAAACCGGAGCACCCGGAGAAAACCCACGCAGACACAGGGAGAACTTGCAAACTCCACACAGGCAGTACCCGGAATCGAACCCGGGTCCCTGGAGCTGTGAGGCTGCGGTGCTAACCACTGCGCCACTGTGCCGCCCTAATTTAATTCTGTTCCCAGGTAGCCCCCATCTTCCATCTCCAAAAGCCAAGCTCGCTGAAACTCTACTGATGTCCAGTGCCTCCTCCTCCTCTGTAGCTGTCAGTTGCATGACGGCTGGAGGGCCACCTTTGGTTCTCTGCAACTGCCTCCTGCAAGGAGGGAAGGAAAAGACCTATGACTGAGAGTAATGGAATGTATTGAACAGATGGATTGAAGGTGATTATGAGGGAGAAGCATGACATTTCATAAAGATAAGGCTGTGTTAGTGGTAGATGGAGAGATGGGGATATGATGACAGAGAAGGATGAGTGCATTTGTGTTAAGTATGTGCGAGGAGTTTTTAAAAATTCTTTCATGGGATGTGATGCCACTGGCAAGGCCAGCATTTGTTGCCCATCCCTAATTGCCCTTGACACCTGAGTGGCTTGCTAGGCCATTTCAGAGGGCTGTTAAGAGTCAGCCACATTGCTGTGGGTCTGGAGTCGCATGTAGACCAGACCAGGTAAGGACAGCAGATTTCCTTCCCTAAAGGACATTCTAAAGGACATTAGTGAACCAGATGGGTTTTTACGACAATCGATGATAGTTTCATGGCACCATTATTGAGACTAGCTTTTAATTCCTGATTTTTATTAATTAAATTTAAATTCCACCAGCTGCCATGGTAGGATTGAACCCATGTCCCCAGGGCATTACCCCAGGCCTCTGGATTACTAGTTAATTGACATTACCACGTTGTCAGTGTCTCCCCAGTGCTGTGATGTAGGGTGAAGAAAGTGAGTCGGTTGGCAGGATACACACATCAGGTTGTAATTGAATGTGCCACTGTACTCACCTTTCCTGCTCTGCTTACATCATTAAACTGTTTTCAGCATTGAATCTAGGAGCGTGACACTCCACTTCTGCTACTGACCTCTTCTGCTACCTTAGGTGTCAGCCATGGCTCAATTGGTAGCGTTCCTGCCTCTGACTCAGAAACCTAGGCTGACACTCCAGTATTGTAGTGAAGGAGTGCTGCACTGATGGAGGTGCTATCGTTCAGATAAGACATTAAACTGAGACCCTCTCAAATGAATGTAAAAGATCCCATGGCACTATTTTGAAGAAGAGCAGGGATTATCCCTGGTGTCCTGACCAATATTTATTCCTCAATTTACATCAGCAAAACAGATTATCTGGTCATTATCACATTGCTGTTTATGGGAGGTTACTGTGTGCAAATTAGCTACTGTGTTTCCTACATTACAACAGTGACTACACTTCAAAAGTACCTCCTTGGCTGTAAAGTGCTTTGGGATATCCTGAGATTGTGAAAGGCTTTCTTTTCTTTTTTTCCAGCCACACTGACTTAGTTTCAATAATAGGCTTCTTCCTCCTGTCAGTAGGGAAGAGCATCACCATACAGACCCCAGCATCTCATTCAGACAGGCATCACTAAAACAAGGTGCAGCCTTTGAGCATGTGCATTTCATTCTGTGTTCTTCCCTGAACACCAGAATCCATTATGTTTCATGTTTGCAATGTCCCCTTAAATACTGGAATTGAAATTGACTCATAAGAGTCATCATCATGCCTACTCAATCAAATTGGTCAGGAAAGTTGAAAATAATACGTTAATGCAGTGACTGGGTTAAAAAGCCTCTGACAAATGTGCCGCACTTACTTGCTGGTTTCTCATACACTATCAGATCCACCTCTAACCTGCTTCCAATGCGTCAGCAACTTAAAATCCAGCCCATAGTGTTTGTCACTTGCTTGATACTTGTTCAGAAAAAGAAAAAAAGACTTGTATTTATATATATTATATATAGATATAGATAGATATGTATATATATAAAACCACTGGACGTCTCAAATCGCATTACAGCCAATTAAGTACTTTTGAAATGTAGTCACTGTTGTAACGTAGGAAATGCAGTAGCCAATTTACACACAGCAAACTCCCATAAATAGCAATGTGATAATGACCAGATGATCTGCTTCTGTGATGTTGATGCAATCTGCTTGATATGAGAAATGTCTCCTGGAATAGTTTGGAAGGATACAGCTTCAAAACCAATTAATACATGTCGCAAAATGTAGCTAAGTGAACAGTAACTTGACTTTTTTTTGAGAAAGCTTAATTAAAAGCTTACCTTTTTCCTTTAGGAGACCTACTTTAGCAGTGAATTACAGGGACTCACTCCCACTGCTCCCAACTTTAATGGGTAAGACTTGTGCAGCGGCAAAATTAAGAGGTTGAAAATGCAATTATCAATAACATATCAAAGGTCTTACCTATAGCACACACATAACATTACATTTACACTTATTGCCTATTATGCTTTGGGCATCACACTTTGACATATGTGGAACTTTGCTAGCCTTGGATTTAAGTATCTTAATGAACCCATTTCCATTTCAGTAGTACCATGTCATTATTTTAGTCCAAATGACACCTTAGGCCATTGAACATATGATGAGTCAGGCATATGAGGTGGCAGGCCCAATTTTATGACATTGGAATGCAGCATGGGAGGCCTTGCCAGTGCCTCAAATTGTACTCTAAATAGTGATAAAGTTTTCCTAATGACTATTATAGGTCAACTGCAAACTCTCTTTAAAATGATGTTGCACCCCAGCTTAGTGGCTCGGTCAATTTTTCCCATTGCTTTTTAGCTCTTGCCATCAGTAGGGTGTCTGTGACAGACATGCTATCCTAAGCCAGAGGAGCATTTTCGCAGATGAATCTTTCCCCTCTTTTTTGTGCTTCTAATTTGGGTTTGAGTTGCAGTGGAAGTTGTCCAGAATTACTGTTCATTTTCATAATAAAGCAAATATCTCTAAATTGTATTGGCACTTTACATTGTAGCATTTTAGGACCAAAAATAATGTCTAAAAGGTTCACTTTCTCACTGAGGAATGGGTGTTTCCATTTTCAGCATGAAGGATTCATACTTTCACATAGAATAGTTTCTAGCTCTCAAAAAATGCTTTTACTTCACAATTCTAATTTCAGGAAAGAGGCTATACTGGCCTCCCAAAGCTGCACACAACTACATGCCTATCCATATGTAGAAGAGAGTGGCCCTGGGGGCACAGTCAGTGAATCCAGTGGCAGTTCAGAGGACCCATTAGAAAGTGTGTCTCCAGTGTCATCTGATGTAGTAAGCTTGTGCTTTCATATTTCCTACTGCAGTCACAGGCATTCTGTATCAAATTTGAGCATAGTTTTGTTTGCAAGCCATTTCCAGGATTTAAAAATGCTGCCAGAAGTCTCAATCCAAATGCTAGACTTCCACTTTGGCACCAAATTTAAAAAGACAATGCCAGTCCCACTGCCCATCTGCTGCAGTTGCCTCTTTCTTCCCCAAGTCCAACTTTGCTGTCAATTTACTGCTTCCCCACTGATCTCTATTCCACTTGCTCCCTTTTTATTTTTTCAGATGCTCCTGTGTCACATTTTGAAATTATTGTCTATCTGGCCAAGAGGGATTTTGGATTAATTTAAATTAAGAGTATGCTATTAAATTAAATTCAGCTCAAGTTATTAAGATTGCAAAACACATGTTGTGAAATTTGATCTTTGAAATGTTTGATTCTGTCAACAACTTAATTAAAATTAACCAGAACATTCTGGATTTCCAAATTACAGTTATATTATTACTTTTCAAAAACTTAAAAAAACTCAACCAACTGGTAATTAATCAGATGAATTATGTTGCAAACTTATCTGATTCCTGATGAGAACAAACATTTATGCAATTTATAACTGATTGTAAATTATGTCTCTTTTTTTTTATTCATCATGGGATGTGAGCATAGCCAGCAAAGCCTGCATTTGTTGCACATCCGTAAGTGTCCTTCAGAAGGGGCAACATTTGAAAGAAATGAAGTACTAGGGTAATGTCCAATAGAGCAGGACCAACACTGAAGTGCTTGGTTCTACTCTGAAAATAAGGTTATTCAAAGAGACTGGCACCTTTATTAATGACCTTCAAATGTAGGAAAAGTCAAATAGCAGTTTAGTCACAGTTGTTGAGAAGATATATCATAAGACCAAGTCATGAACAAAGGAGGGCTTAAGAATATATATAAAAAAATTATCCTGTTCCAGAATCTAAAGGAGATTGGACTAATTGGGCTGAATTCTATAAGCCCGCCACGTCCCCAGCAACGGCGTCAGCTGCCTGTGTGCAGGTGCTGATGCCATTTTTAAAGGGCTGTTAGCCCTACTGGCAATTTTAAATATTTAAAGAAATATTTATTGAAATGAAAAATATATATTTCTTTGCCCCTCTCCCACGCCCCCAATAACAACTAAATTCATTATTTTCCCCCTCCCCCCCCCACAAAAACACTTACCTTTACCATCAGACCTTCCCCTCAATTGCACAAACTTTTAACTACAACCCTTCCCACCATCCCCTACACCCATGACATTAACTTGACCCCACACTCCCGCACTGAGAAACTTACCTCCTCCCTCCTCCTCTCCAATGTTCCGCCTCGTTTCCCTGGATAGGGATCCAAAGGCACAGCAGTGCCGGTTGCTGGCGTGACGATCGCAGTGGGACAGGCCCCACCAGCCATGGATCTCAATGTCGAGGGATCTATAGAATCAAGCCCATTGTTTCTATTTTACAGGTGCAAAATGAGCACAAGGCACAAGAATGCCTGAAAGACGTTCAACCTGATATTGGGTTGGGCCATTTTTCAACAGTCTCAGGAGGCTGCCTAAAACGAGCATTAGGCCTCTTACATAATTAAGTGAGGGTACTACACCTGTTTTACGTTCCCAGGCAGAAATCTTCAGCAGCCATTGTGGCAGTCAAGAAAGCTAAGTTTTACAAAAGAAAAAAAAAATCATTCATAGAGAGGCAGGAAGAGCAAGAATGTTCTCCATGACCCCAGAGTATTGTGATTGTTCCCATTCCCACCCCCCACAAAACTCTCAGAATTACTGTAGGGCTGCTGCCAGTAAAATAAGCAGCCCAAAATTCAAAAAGCTGAAATGGATGAGCTGCCTGTGAAGGTACAATAGGCACTAGCAGCTCACCAAACTTAAATGAAATGTGGCCCATGACCGAATTTTGAACTGCCTTTGGGCCTCACCGTCGCATGATTGCCTGCATAGCATTGATTCTAGACCTGAATTAGGCCCAGAAGAATTTCCACCCGATGGAGTTTGCCTCAGCATTGTAGGGTCTGCCCATTCCTGAGCCGATGGTGGGAGAACAGGAGCTATAATTTTACATTATTTTATAAGAATGCTGTCAACCATTGTTGCTATGAGACCCTTTCTGCTCTATCTCTTCAGCATTTTTCATTTGCATTTAAGTTGCAACTAATCACAGTGGCGCAGTGGTTAGCACTGCAGCCTCACAGCTCCAGGGACCCGGGTTCGATTCTGGGTACTGTCTGTGTGGAGTTTGCAAGTTCTCCCTGTGACCGCGTGGGTTTTCGCCGGGTGCTCCGGTTTCTTCCCACTGCCAAAGACTTGCAGGTGATAGGTAAATTGGCTGTTGTAAATTGCCCCTAGTGTAGGTAGGTGGTAGGGAATATGGGATTACTGTAGGGTTAGTATAAAATGGGTGGTTGGCACAGACTCGGTGGGCCGAAGGGCCTGTTTCAATGCTGTATCTCTGAATAATCAACATTAATGACCTTGCTGCATCTTCATCATTCAAAAAGGCTGAATTTTGCCTCTGATATGATTATAATTCATTTTAGTGGGCTATTCAATTTATTTAAATGATCAGTCATAAGAAAAGGATTTGTACAATAATATTTAAGTGGGCTTAATTGTAGAAAAATGTACATCATTTGAGGAAGCCCGAATTCGTTATCTTGGTATTTCATAATTGCTATTTTGAAGACTGATGGTGCACTAACAGCCAAAGTCACTATATGCTCTAAAGTAAATGCTATTTATGACATTTATTATTGCAGGTTTTCAGAAAGTACTAAGTTACAAATAAAGCTCAGCTAAATGTTCAGTGGCTATTCATCAATTTGTTATATTTGCATTCATTTGCACATTGACAAACACTACGAGAACAGGTTGTAGCTTAATTGCTTCATTATAACATTAAATACAGGAGACTTTAACTTGCATATATTCAGGTAATTTCAACTTTGAAAATCATTTAATTGTATACAGTGTTGATGCAAAGTGATTACATAGCATTCTTTGATATTCTCATGAACTTGAAAAATTAATTACTTAGTGATTTCAAGATATTTGGCAATGTGGCCCTCAATTTGTGGTGCTGTGGGTTACCTGGTTAATTAACATACCCCAGGGGCTACTGCAGCATAGGTGGACAAGAGAAGAACTGAGGCTGGGGCTTGGAAAGAAGCAGGAGAGCTTGGAGCTGAAGTTGGAAGCCAGCAGTCTGAAAATAACATTGGCAAACTGTATTGTGTATCAACTGTGTAGCAGCACACATCAGTTTGCGTAGAAAATAATGCATATATTGCAATTATTGTTTATTCAAATTTTCAGTGGATCTGAATTGCAGTCAGAATTGGTAAGAAAGAAGTAACTTATTTTATAAATTTTGTCATATTGGTTTTATATTGTTTTGAAACTTAAGTGGAAGGAATTAAAAAATATCAAATTAATATATCTGCCATCTCTCTTTATTCCATCTCTGCCGGAACCTTGAAAGAGAACTTTAGATTTCAATCCATTGTGTTCTGACACAAATCAACTTGCTTGTGCACTATTGAGACGTTCCCTGACTTTGTGGAATTACAAAGAAAGTTACTTAACATATGGAGGTGGGAAGAAAGGTTAGGATGGAGCCCAGGACCGAAGGCCAGGAAGTGAACCATGGGCTGGAAGCCAGAGGCATGTTGTGACCTGTGATTAAATGGTCAATTGTCAATATGCTCTTTCCTCAGGCATTTTTCCTCCTCCTTCAAAACTATTATCACACCCTCCTTCGAAGGACCATTAATGATTGCCGATCTCCAATTCCCAATGATGTTCTTTGCGACTGGGAATATAGGAACAGAACTATGCCATTCAGCCCCTCGAGCATGATCCGCCATTGAAATAAATCATGGCTCAACCGTACCTCAACTTCACTTACCTGCCACTTCCTCCATATCCCTTGATGCCCTTAGCTAACAAAAATATATGAATCTCAGGGCAGGATTTTCCCACAGGCTTTGGGACCCAGACGTCAGGACCAAATGGGGTTCCTAAGCCCGCACTTGCCAGGAGCCAGGCCAGGGAAGCTATTTTCCCAGAGGCAGCTTCCTAATTGGCTGCCGCTGCACTCGCTGTCCTATTAAAGATGGCAGGGCTCCCGATGCTGCTGGTCCAATCTCAGAGAGAGTTTAGCGCTGCTGAGGCAGGTAGAACAATGCAAGGACCCCTCAAAATGCAGGCACCTTTGGAGGGGTGCAACTAATTAAATTTTTTAGAGGAGGGAAGGTGGCAGGCCCTGTGGAGCAAAAGGGAAAACCCTCTGGGGAGATTGTTGGGGCCATGGGGGCAGCCTTGCATTCTGCGGCCCCATCAATGAGGCATGGAGCCTCCAACTCCGATGACCCCCCAGCCTGCCTCAATTAAGTTGGTGGCCTCCCCACATGGTGGGGGGGACCACTCCACTGCCAACAAAATGCCAGTGGGCCCTCTAAATCGCCCCTAATTGGGCCCATAATTATTTAAATTGGCTGCCTGCCTCCATTCAATGGGCAGCTGCTCCACATCATAGCCATCCCTAGGAAACTTCCCTGGTGGGCGGAATGCATGGGGAGCCATTATTATGCTATATCATTCTCTGATTCCATGAAGATATAATGAGTCGGAAGTGTTTCCAACTTAATACTGACAAGATTGAAGTCAATCACAAACTCCACACCCTAGCTCCTGATTCCATTCTCTTTTCTTGCTTCTTCCCCAGACTGAGCCCAGTGGTGCACAACATCAATGATCTGTTTGATTCAAGGAGCTAGAGTCAGAGGAGCATTTCTGAGTGGTTGATCTAAAGTCACAGCCTTGCTGGTCTAGTGCTCATCTATGCATGTTATGATGAATCCCAAGCAATAGCTCTGACTGGTACTGGCGAATCTAGGAACTGCTACATGTGGTTATTAGACTGGGGAGGTGGCCCAAACTGGGTGACTGGGGTATAGACAGGGTATGAAGCAGGAACAGGGAGACAATGACCTAAGGTTTGGTGGGAGAGGGGCAGGACCCAGGACACAAAGTTGAAGTAGAGACAATGTAATGTGGCCTAAGCAAGGAAGCAACTCAGTTGAATTAATGACATTGTGGGAAGGTGGCAAGGCCTTGAGCCCGAACTAGAGTAGAGAGGGTGTGCAGAAGGGCTTTGAAGACCAAGGAAGAAGCACAGGAGGACTTGAGGCCTGAGGTTGAACTGGGAGGACTTGCAGCAGGCATGAAGCCAGACCAAGGTGTGTCCATGCCCCAAATATGGAAGGGAAGAAGGAGGTTGTAGGGTAGCTTTGTGAGGCTGAGCATCTTTGTGAAGCAGGTCAGGGAGAGTATTCAGCTTTTGAATCAGGTAATGGGAGCTGCAACTGCAACCAGGCAGTGGGAGTTTAAGATGCCTTGCAGGCTCATTCAGTATCAAGAATTGCAGAATCGGTTGGTTTCCTAAGTTCTGAACCACCTACTCTTTTATTGTTTAGAAGCAGTATTCTGCAAAAGCAATTAGAATATTACCTGTTCTATTATAGAGTCATAGAGTTATACAGCACAGAAACAGGCCCTTCGGCCCATGGTGTCTGTGCCGGCCATCAAGCACCTATCTATTCTAATCCCATTTTCCAGCATTTGGCCCATAGCCTTGTATGCTATGGCGTTTCTAGTGCTCATCTAAATACTTATAAATGTTGTGAGGGTTGCTGCCTCTACCACCCCTTCAGGCAGTGTGTTCCATATTCCAACCACCCTCTGGGTGAAAACATTTTTCCTCAATTCCCTCTAAACCTCCTGCCCCTTACCTTAAATCTATGCCCCCTGGTTATTGACACCTCCACTAAGGGGAAAAGTTTCTTCCTATCTATGCCCCTCACAATTTTGTTTCCCTCAATCAGGTCCCCCCTTATTATTAAAGTAGCTGGCATGTGAACAGCGACCCCCTCACTATGGTGGGAACTATTAGTGGGCCAGGTCAGAAATGGATGTTCCTTTTGTATGAAACTCCTTTCATGATTGCAGTAATGATAGATAATGAGTTCTATCTATTACCTGAGAGAAATTCACATCCATCAGAAGTACAACCACCTGAAGTATTAGCCAAATATATTTAACCTGACAAGATTCTTGTCATAAGCAACCAATTTACAGAAACTACATATACATCAGTTATATGCATGACTAGAAAATTAAAAAAAGATATAGAGACATGATAGATAAGAGGACAGGTTTGAAGTATATTCCGAACAGCATTACCAGGTTGAATGTTTGGTAAGAATGTATTGGCAGATGATGAGGGAACTTCAGTCAAAATTTACGAAATGAAGTACTTCCTGTACTTATTAAAGCTACACTACCTCCACTTAGTTGCCATGTTTTCCATTGCAAGGCAATGTTTCCTTCGATCCTTTCCAGCACCCGCCAGGCACTGGGGCTTATAGCACTGCACAGTGCAGGTTACTTCACAATGTCCAGTTCTTTAGCCTGAACAAAACCTACATTTCCACTGGCATCCACAAGGCGGGTTGGAGGCAAAATGAGGTCTGCGGGAACAAATAGCAGTAGCTCTCCCAGACCAATTTTTCCCAGTGGGAGAGTGGAGGGAGGTCCAGTCCATAGAATTTAACTTACTTTATTAACTAGGCTCCATTGTACGCACCAGGACTCATTGGATCCATAAATGCATAATATTTGGACATTCCCAGATTAGACAATGTTTCGGAAGGTTATCCAAGGTGATGCCATCACAGCTGATCCCCAAAATCTAGCCATATTCAATTCCTAACAAAGGCCACGGTATAATGATCATCAGCAGGAACAAAGGTGATCCAGTGAATCTGAGGCCAACTGTAGCAAACCTATTGCTGCTTGACGAAGATCAATACAGAGCTGTTGGGTCAGGAGTGCAGTGGGGGGGCAAATGAAAGGCGTAACCTCTGAAATCCCTGCTCTGGATGGCACTGCTATTCATCATCTTAAGCAGTTTTCTCCAATTGTTAATACACATTTGATGTTAGCCATAAAGCACCCTTCACTTGTATAGGAATTACTATGAGTGGTAATGGGGGCAGATGATATATTGAGCTGATGCTGCCGAGTGAGCGGGAGCCGCTGCCGGGACCATGTGGCCGCTCTTCCTCCTGTTCGCCGCGGTAGACGGGCTCCCTGAACACAGCCATGTGGCCTTCCTGTCCAGTTGGCCAAGCTTGGCAACCACTGGTAGGGTCTTCATCACCATTTCTTTCCCGGATTGCCAGCCGTTCACCCTCTCTCTGCAGTGAATTCCTCTCCCAGCCTTACACGTCCACCGTCCTGGACGCTGCCATCTCGGCTTTTAATGGTAGGAGCTGATGAAATGTTTTATTACCTGCACCCCCTCCCCCCACCCCGCTCCCAGCTCACCCCCTCGCACCCCCTTTCCCTCACCCCCCAACCCCCTCGTACTATCTTCTCCTCGCACCCCCTTCCCCTGCACCCCTCTCCCCTACCCCCTGCAGCCCCCTTCCCAGCTCCCCCCACCCCTTCCCACTGCACCCCTCCTCCCCGCACCCCCTCCCCCCCTGCACCCCCTTCCCCCCACCTCCTCCCACCGCCATCCACCTACCCCTGTGTAGGGGCCCTAACAACCCCATTGCCTTGTGGGCGTCTCGGGAGAGACCAAGGCTAAGGGAGTAAACCCTAACAGAAAATCCGGAGCGGAACCCCGAAGGTGGTCATGTGTCACCTTTGGCATGTTTCCGGCAGTTCCTGCAGCCGTACCGGTGCCAAACGTCGTGCTCTGCACTCCTTTGGACCCACCAGGAAGGCCGAGAAAGAGGTTTTGATGCTTGGGCAACTCACAACCTCCATACATCCGCCCAGGCATGCGCCATGGAGAGTTCACTCCATAGTCGCCTCACAGCGACCAAATCAACACGGAAGGCAGCAGTTACGGGTTATAAGTCCAGCTCAATTGGCGTAGAGATTGGGCGCCACGGGTTGCCTTTGTCGGTGGGAGAGGTCATCGCATCTCACTGGACAGCTACCGGCGGCCTCAAACCGGGCAGCCCCCGGTCAGTAAGGTTCTGTCCCACCACAGTCCACCTGCTGCAATGGGTGCTTGGAGCTCAGGGTCATTGCCCGACAAGTGGACTGTAACACTGCACCAAACAGCATGACCAAAAAAGGAAAGAAGGTACCAGCCCTTCGTTTTGCAAGCTGAAACGTCAGAACTATGTGTCCTGGCCTGACGGAAGACCTTACACAAATCAACGATTCTCGGAAGATCGCCATCATTAACAACGAGCTCAGTAGACTCAATGTGGACATTGCAGCACTTCAGGAGACACGCCTCCCTGCGAGCAGATCTCTAAGAGAGCAAGACTACACCTTCTTCTGGCAGGGTAGGGATCCTGAGGAACCAAGACAGCATGGAGTGGGCTTCGCCATCAGAAACCCTTTGCTCAGCATGATAGAGCCACCCTCAAATGGCTCGGAACGCATACTGTCCATCCGACTGTTTACCACCTCTGGTCTAGTACACCTATTCAGCATCTATGCTCCAACACTCTGCTCCCCACCTGAAGCTAAAGACCAGTTCTACGAGGAACTCCATAATATCATTAGTAGCATCCCCAACACCGAACACCTGTTCCTGCGGGGGGACTTTAATGCCAGGGTTGGTGCCGACCACGACTCATGGCCCTCCTGCCTTTGGCTCTATGGCATTGGTAGGATGAATGAGAATGGACAGAGACTGCTTGAGTTGTGTACCTATCACAACCTCTGCATCACCAACTCATTCTTTCACACTAAACCCTGTCACCAGGTTTCTTGGAGGCACCCAAGATCACATCTTTGGCACCAGCTGGAACTCATCGTCACAAGGTGAGCCTCTTTAAACAGCGTTCAAATCACACGCAGCTTCCACAGTGCAGACTGCGACACCGACCACTCCCTGGTGTGCAGCAAGGTTAGCCTCAAACCAAAGAAGCTGCATCACTCCAAGCAGAAGGGCCGCCCGCGCATCAACACTAGCAGAATTTCTTATCCACAGCTGTTACGTAAGTTTCTAAATTCACTTGAAAAAGCCCTTCTAAACACTCCCACAGGGGATGCAGAGACCAAGTGGGTCCACATCAGAGACGCCATCTATGACTCAGCAATGATCACCTATGGCAAACGTGTGAAGCAGAATGCAGACTGGTTTCAATCTCACATTGAAGAGCTGGAACCTGTCATAGCTGCTAAGCGCATTGCACTGCTGAACTACAAGAAAGCCCCCAGCGAGTTAACATCCATAGCACTTAAAGCAGCCAGAAGCGCTGCACAAAGAACAGCCAGGCGCTGCGCAAATGACTACTGGCAACACTTATGCAGTCATATTCAGCTGGCCTCTGACACTGGAAATATCAGAGGAATGTATGATGACATTAAGAGAGCTTTTGGGCCAACCATCAAGAAGATTGCCCCCGTCAAATCTAAATCAGGGAACACGATCACTGACCGACGGAAGCAAATGGACCGCTGGGTGGAACACTACCTAGAACTGTACACCAGGGAAAATGTTGTCATTGAGACCGCCCTCAATGCAGCCCAGTCTCTTCCAGTCATGGACGAGCTGGACATACAGCCAACAAAATCGGAACTCAGTGATGCCATTGATTCTCCATCCAGTGGCAAAGCCCCTGGGAAGGAAGGCATTACCCCTGAAATCATGAACAGTGCCAAGCCTGCTATACTTTCAGCATTGTACGAACTGCTTTGCCTGTGCTGGGACGAGGGAGCAGTACCACAGGACATGCGCGATGCCGATATCATCACCCTCTATAAGAACAAGGGTGACCGCGGTGACTGCAACAACTACTGTGGAATCTCCCTGCTCAGCATAGTGGGGAAAGTCTTCACTCAAGTCACTTTAAACAGGCTCCAGAAGCTGGCTGAGCGTGTCTACCCTGAGGCACAGTGTGGCTTTCGAGCAAAGAGATCCACCATTGACATGCTGTTCTCCCTTCGCCAGCTACAGGAGAAATGCCGTGAACAACAGATGCCCCTCTACGTTGCTTTCATTGATCTCACCAAAGCCTTTGACCTCGTCAGCAGACGTGGTCTCTTCAGACTTCTAGAAAAGATTGGATGCCCACCAAAGCTACTAAGTATCATCACCTCATTCCATGACAATATGAAAGGCACAATTCAGCATAGCGGTGCCTCATCAGATCTCTTTCCTATCCTGAGTGGCGTGAAACAGGGCTGTGTTCTCGCACCTACACTGTTTGGGATCTTCTTCTCTCTGCTGCTCTCACATGCGTTCAAGTCTTCAGAAGAAGGAATTTTCCTCCACACAAGATCAGGTGGCAGGTTGTTCAACCTTGCCCGTCTAAGAGCGAAGACCAAAGTACAGAAAGTCCTCATCAGGGAACTCCTCTTTGCTGACGATGCTGCATTAACATCTCACACTGAAGAGTGTCTGCAGAGACTCATCAACAGGATTGCGGCTGCCTGCACCGAATTTGGCCTAACCATCAGCCTCAAGAAAAGGAACATCATGGGACAGGACGTCAGAAATGCCCCCTCCATAAATATCGGCGACCATACTCTGGAGGTGGTTCAAGAGTTCACCTACCTAGGCTCAACTATCACCAGTAACCTGTCTCTCGATGCAGAATTCAACAAGCGCATGGGAAAGGCTTCCTCTGCTATGTCCAGACTGGCCAAGAGAGTGTGGGAAAATGGCGCACTGACACCGAACACAAAAGTCCAAGTGTATCAAGCCTGTGTCCTCAGTACCTTGCTCTACGTGAGCGAGGCCTGGACAAGGTACGTCAGCCAAGAGCGACGTCTCAATTCATTCCATCTTCGCTGCCTCCGGAGAATCCTTGGCATCAGGTGGCAGGACCGTATATCCAACACAGAAGTCCTCGAGGCAGCCAACATCTCCAGCATATAAACCCTACTAAACCAGTGGCGCCTGAGATGGCTTGGCCATGTGAGCCGCATGGAAGATGGCAGGATCCCCAAGGACACATTGTACGGCGAGCTCGTCACTGGTATCAGACCCACCGGCCGTCCTTGTCTCTGCTTTAAAGACGTCTGCAAACGCGACATGAAGTCCTGTGACATTGATCACAAGTCGTGGGAGTCAGTTGCCAGCGATCGCCAGAGCTGGCGGGCAACCATAAAGGCGGGGCTAAAGCGTGGCGAATCGAAGAGACTTGGCAGTTGGCAGGAAAAAAGACAGAAGCGCAAGGAGAGAGCCAACTGTGCAACAGCCCCGACAACCAATTTTATCTGCAGCACCTGTGCAAGCGTCTGTCACTCTAGAATTGGCCTTTATAGCTACTCCAGGCGCTGCTTCACAAACCACTGACCACCTCCAGCCGCTTACCCATTGTCTCTCGAGATAAGGAGGCCAAAGAGAGAGAAAGAGGTAATGGGGGTGGTGGGGGGAGGGGAGTGCTGTTGCAGCTTGCTGTCCCAGTTTTTGTTCCCTCACTAAAAGGAAAACCATTTGCCAAACCCCTTTTCAAGAAAGCACTTGGCATTGACAACCCTGCCAACTTTACCAATGCTTTGATATTACACCATTGTTTTCATACATATTAAATCGGCATCGAAGAGAGAGACATCTTTCCCTCAGTCTTCAATATCCATCAAATTGTTTTGCTGGTCCCAAAGTGCAAGCCTCACATTAACTTTGCTTTATCGTCTATATCCCATTCTGTAAAACAGAAGCTCCCATATCACATTATCAACTTGTCTTCCTACTTCTGAACATTTGTGTATCTGAACTTTCAAGTCTGTTGCTCTAATCCTTTTGAGATTTTACCATTTATTGTGTATTTCCTTACCTTAGTTTTTCTCCTAAAATGTATCACCTCAGATTTCTCTGCATTAAATGTACATTCTCTGACCTGCTCTTGTAGCCATAGTATTTATGTGGCTGGTCCAGTTAAGTTTCTGTTCAATGGTAACCCTCAGGATGTTGATGGTGGAGGAGTCAACAATAGTAATGCCATTGAATAACAAGGGGGGATGGTTAGATTCTCTCTTGTTGGACATGGTCATTGCCTGGCACTTGTGTGGCACAAATATTACTTGTCATTTATCAGCCCAAGCCAGAATGTTGTCCTGGTCTTGCTGCATGCGGCACTGACTGCTTCATTTTCTGAGCAGTTACGAATGGGACTGAACACTATGCAATCATCAGTGAACATTCCCACTTCTGACCTTATAATGGAGGGGACGGTTATTGCTGAAGCAGCTGAAGATGTTTTGGCCTAGGACGCTACCCTGATGAACTCTTGCAGCGATGTTCTGAGATGATTGGCCTCCAACAACCACAACCTTTGTAATAAAAACAGAAAGTGCTTGAAATACTCAGCAGATCTGGCAGCATCTCTGGAGAGAGAAGCAAAGTTAATGTTTCAGGTCTGTGACCTTTCATCAGAACTGGCCAAGGTAATGTAATAGGTTTTAAGCAAGTGAAGGTTGGGGGAAGAGAACAAAAGGGAAGGTGTGTGATAGGGCAGAGGACAGGAGCGATTAAAAGACAAAGATGTCATGGGACAAAGGCAAAGGGAGTGCTAATGGTTCTGGTGAAAGACAAAGCATTATTTGTTTCCTTTGTGCTTGGCATGACTCCAGCCAGTGGAGAGTTTTCCCCTGATTCCCACTGACTTCACTTTTACTAGGTCTCATTTTATTGCACTCCCCTCCCCTCTGGAATGCAGCTCTTTTTATTTGGATCAAGGCTGTAATGAAGTCTGCGGCCAAGTGGTCCTAGCAGAACCCAAACTGAGCATCAGTAAACAGGTTATTGGTGAGTAAGTACCACTTGATAGCACCGTTGACAACACCTTCCATCACTTTTCTGATGATGGACAGCAGACTAATGAAGCATTAATTGGCCGGATTGGATTTTTCCTGCTTTTTTTGGACAGGACATACCTGGGCAATTTTCCACATTTTCAGGTAGATGCCAGTATTGCAGCTGTACTAGAACAGCTTGGCTCAGAGTGCAGCTAGTTCTGGAGCACAAGTCTTCAGCACTACACCCAGGTTTTTATCGGGGCCCATTGCTTTTGCTGTGTCCAGTGCTTTCAGCCGATTCTTGATATCACGTGCAATGAAGCAAATTGGCTGAAGATGCTGAGGACCTCAGGAGAAGGCCAAGATGGATCATCCACTCGACACTTCTGGCTGAAGATGGTTAGAAACCCTTCAGACCTGTATTTTGCACTGATGTGCTGGGCTCACCATCATTCAGGATGGAATGTTCGTGCAGCCTCCTCCTCATGTTAGTGTTGTTTAATTGTCCACCACCATTCACGACTGGGTGTGGCAGGACTGCAGCGCTTTGATCTAATCCATTAGTTGTGGGATTGCTTAGCTCTGTCTATAGCACGCTGCTTCTGCTGTTTAACATCTTTGTAGTGCTGTGGTGTAGCTTCACCAGGTTGGTATCTCATTTTTAGGTATGACTGGTGCTGCTGCTGGCATGCTTTCCTGCACTTCGCATTGAACCACAGTTGGTCCCTTTGCTTGATGGTGATGATAGAGTGAGGGATATGCCAGGCAAGACCCTCATACATCCAGCAAGGCCTCAATGGGTTAAATGGCTTCCTTCTGTGCTGTAATGACTCTATGATTCTATTTTATGCAGATTGTGGTTCTATGATGTACATAGGCCCTCAATGATATTTTAACTGCTGTGGCCACCCCCCTAAGTGAAATCTGGTCTGCAGGCCCCACAATGAAAGTCTGATCTGCTACTGCCCTGGCATACCCTTTTCCCACCTGAGACCCTGACAAAAAACACTCTCATTATGACTTACAAGAATGCTGGTGAGCGGACTCCAGACCACTTGATCTTCAATAGTAAACACTTAGAGGAGGCAAATCACCAGTACAGTACAATAGCACTGTGGAGCAAGTGGTTGCAAAAGAAGGGGAGATGAAGTGTAAAAATGGAGTAGTAAAAAGGCATTCCATAGTCAGGGGAATAAACAGGCACTTTTGTTGCAACAACCAAGAGTCCAGAAAGGTATATCAACTTTTGGAGGCCAGGGTAAGGGATATAGTGGAGCTGGTGCAAAAGATTTTGGAGAGAGAAGGGAGCAGTCAGAAGTTGTAGTTTATGCTGAAACGAATAACACCGGAACAAATGGAATTGAAGTCTTGCAAAGAGTTTTAGGAATTAAGAGATAGGTGGAAGAGCAGGCTCTCAATATCTATTTGCTTATTCAGCTTTTTATACTGCCCATTTCAGTGGCCTTTTCTGGTAACATATTCCACAACCACATTACCCCTGTGTTTAAACAACAAAGTTCAGCAAACTTCCTGTTTTAGTTCTAATCTCTTCATGTTTATTTTGTGTTTCCTGATATTTGTCCACTTTGTCATGGTAAACAAATTGCCTGGATCAATTTTGTAAAGTTGAGTAAAGTTCAGTTTATTCAACTAATGCACCCCTTTTCAAGAGAACAAGTCTGATTTCCTTCACTTTTCTCCATAATTTCTGATACTTAGAATCATCCTGGTTTATTTTCTCCATATACCCACAAGTACAATAACACTCTTCCTATCATTAGGTGGCCTGAACTGCATACAGTACTTCACATGGGGTTTGACCAATGCCGTATGCAGCAATAATATAGCCCCTTCTGATTTGTGTACTTTTTAATGTTAATGCAACCTAATACCTTATTTATCTTTTTTTATATTTTAGTTAAGCACTAGGCTGATAGTTTCATTGGTTCCTATTCTATAACAACCAGATATCTTTCCTGATTGGCACGATGTGTGAGCTTTCGATTTTAAATGTATTACCTCTTTTCGTTCCTTGTTGAAATTATGAACATACAAAAATGATGGACAGGAAAAGACCAGCTGGGTCATTGAGCCTGTTCCATACAGCTATTATACTTCATTATTTTTAACTGCATCTGTCATCTACCAGTTCTGTTACCTATTAGCCCTGTAGCACTCTGAAAATTAGACAGATTCAAAATGCAGACTAATTAAGATCTGTGTGACAACCATTGGGAAAATTAACCAAAGAAATACTTTATAAAAGATAATTCAGTCCAAAAGCTCTTTGCCATTACTTTATGCAGCTGTAAACTGTACTACAGTCGTATTGCAAGGCATCCTGGTGGTCTACTGGCATATTTTGAATTATTCCCCACTTCTAATTTCACAAGTTAAGCAAGTTACCTATGACTCTTGATGATCAGTTCCTTGCTCTTTGCAGCAGTATTAATTATGCAGCATGATGCATTCCAGTTACTTAGCCAGAATATTTTCATGTTGAAGTTCCAGACGTTCGTCAAGTAATTTGACATTAGCAATATTTCTACATTAAATACACAACATGGACTTGCATTGTTTTCTTTTCTTTTCCTACATGCTTAACTTTTAGACCACTTTTTTAGTTTGTTGTTTGCAACTGTTTCAGAGCAATATTTATAATGTGCAGAATGGTTCCAGATTAAGTACATTAAAAAGTGTTTTCACAATCTGTTTATTTGATAGAACTTGCACCTAGGTCTGCTGTGATTGTTATTACATCATGTTTTGACTTGTGGAACTGCACATGGGATAACACCAAATGCATTCACTTTTAATTGTGTTACTACAAGCAGCCAAATATGGAAAATCTTAGAACAGAATCCATTAAAGTCCTGCTTGGGTCTGCAAATGAAACCCGACCCGAGCCCAACAGAACTACATCCGACTCGAGTCCGACCCGGCCCGAGTCCTTTCATTTTTTCCCACACCCGACCCGACCCGACCCGACCCGACCACCAGAATATAATTAACTTTATTGAAGAGGTTGTGCTCTACCTTGGATGGAATCGCTCACTACAGACTAGAGCGGAGTGTTTCCCGCCTTGACGTCCTGGCTGTCACTGTGTCTGACCCGGCCCGGCCCGACCCGAGCCCGAATTCCGGACCTGGAAGAGCGACCTGACCCGACCCGAACCCGACACATGTCGTTGGGTTCGGGTCGAGTAGCCGTGCTCTAGAATCCATTACTGATACCTGAGGAACTTGATAATATCTTCCACAATACGCCCAAACCTACAATCACATTCTTAATTTTATTTCATATTTTGTGACTTGCATCTTATATAGCATTTTTCACAACATCAGCAAGTCCTAAAAGCACTACACAGCCAATTAACTACATTTGATGTACAATCACTTTTATAATGCAGGAAAACTAATCTCAATTTCAAATTGCACATAGAGCTGGTTTTTAACTTTTCGACTTGCTGGCAGCGGGGAAGCCTGGCAGTGTGTAGGGAACCCGGAAGTTGCGAAGTGCATTTGTCACTGTTTTTTTAACCCAGCCACTGCTGACTTGCAGGCTTACTGACCAATTAGCACGAGGGGGCGTGATGATGACCTACATAAGTTTACTTCAGCTCAACTATTCAAAGGGGCCCTACAAGCCCTACATTGTGTAGGTGTTCAAACAGACATATCCTGGAGCAATGGACTCACAACTTTGCAAGGCAGCAGCACATTTTGCTGATGCCTCCCTAGAGATGGTACTGTGGTCTGTAAGGGTCTGCAGGGAGATTCTGTTCCCTGCTAACAGGAGGATCAAGCATGCCACAGAGAACAGGAAGGCAAGGTTGGAAGTTGCTGAGGAGGTCAGCAGCAGCAGGAGTGTGATGCCACGCTCCTGGATACAGTGCCAGAAGAGGTTTAATAACCTATTCAGGGCAGGAAATGTGAGCGGCATGGCACATTCAAGTGCGTTCTGATGTCCGCCTTACCTCAACCCCCGCCTCACTCTGCCTTCCTAAGCCTACTTCTGCACATCACTCCGCATTCTAACTTACCTTGCAGGCGTACCCATTCCTCTTTGTCTAGGGACCACCTCACATTCCCATCTGACCATCCACCACTGACACTCACCCTCATCTTAATGCACTGTCACACCTGACAGTGACCTTCCACAAATGTTGTCCTCTCAACACATTCCATTACTCTTACTCATAGGTTCCTTCTTTCCCTCCTTGCAGGAGAAGAAAGCACAGAACATCGGGAAAGGCAGAGAATCAAAGGTGATTTACCATCAATCTCAATTAAAATCTATTGTGGAGGACATGCTGGAGATCAGCAGAATCTCGGCATGCATGGTGTTTGGAGATGGTGAGATGGGGGCCTCCCAACTACCTAGTGACGGAATTAAATATCATACAGCTGCATTGTGTACAAGACTTACTCATGTTGACTTGATGTCAGCAACCACTGAAATATGATAATGTGTACAATGATGACTTAACACTCTCTCTCCTTGTTATAATTCATGTCTTTCATCTCCTACAGGCCCGTCGAGCGTCCTGCAGAAGGTGGTGCAGGAACAGGATGAAGACTCCTCATAGGAGGATGTGCCATCACGGGACTAATACTGGCCATGCACAAGCTCAAATCCTCACACTATGGTGGGACTGGTAAGGAAGATAGTTGGGTTTTCACTTGGTAACTCACACATCACAAGTGAGCAAGAGCAGGGACAGCAGTGGAGAGTCCACGTCAGAGGGTGCAGCTTTGTTTAGCTGGATACAGATGCTGAGCCTTGGGGGCTATCGACAAAGAGGACACTTATGGAGTAGCAGCAGAAAATGTGTGAGGTGCTGTCAGCCTTTTCAGCTCAACTGCGCACAACTGGATCAAGAAAGCATGAGTGCCATGATGTCTCAGACCTTCACGCTGATGTCTACATCCATGGAAAGAGTGGTCATCTGCATAGAACCTCAGATGTGGCAGTCAACCGAGTGTATGCTGGCCCTCACCAATGGCTTGCATACTTGGGGATGAATTTTATGTGACCGCAGCTGATCTCGGCAGCAGGCAAAAAAAACGGCATGTTGTGGAGCCGCTATGATTCTAAGTACGGCGGCTTGGAGGGGCAGGCTGTCCGTCCCTGGCAATGGCGTCAACTGCCTGTGCGCAGGCGCTGATGTCATTTTTAAAGGGCTGTTAGCCCTACCAGCTAATTTAAATATTTGCAGGTAAAGTGAATTAAAATAAATACATGCATTTCTTTTGCCTCTCTCCCATTCCTCCAATACCAATTAAATTAATTATTTTCCCTTCCCCCACAAAACACTTAACTTTACCATCTGACCTTTCCCCTCCAAACTGCACAAACTTTCAACTACAACCCTTCCCACCATCCCCTACACCCATGATGTTAATTTGACCCTGTTCCTCCTCCCCCCGCTTACCTTCTACCCTCTCCCCACCAGTGTGGCGCCTCGTTTCCCCGGATGGGGATCCGAAGCCATGGGTGTAACGACCACCGGGCCGAAGATCGCAGCAGGACATCAGGCGGTGACGTGAGCTTCATTAATTGATTCATTTTAGTTTATTTAAATATTCAAATTGGGGTCCCATCATCGAGTGGTGGGGGGGCCGCCACAAGGCCTCGCTGCCAGCCGTAATATCAGGCCAGGCCCTCCTGGCGTCGGGGTGCATAGCAGCCCTCCCCCAGAGGCATCTTCAAGCCCCCCCCCGCCATGGAACCTGACGCCTGGGGGAAGAACAAAATCCAGCCCTTGGAATGTCACCTTAAACAGAATTGGTGAAAATCTAGCCTTGGCCCTTCAGTGCCTCACTGAAGTGTAGCAAAGTGCTGTCCACCTCTTGGATAACAGGGATGTGTAGGTGGGCCATGAAAGGGAAGTTGGAGAAATGCGACATGAAAGTGGGGACACTCTTCAAGCACTTTCATTCTGACCTCCTTATCCTATCCCCAGTCACAGCCCCACATGCTGCCTCCTGCTCTAATGACCAAGTCGTCCCCTCCACATGTGCAGGTTGGGCAGTTGTTGGCAGGGCCCTCACGGACTCCAAAACCCAGAGGATGTTGGCCAAGAGCATCTGAACAGTCGGAGCAGGGATATGAACAGCCTGCCTTGACTTCTGCTGAAGCCACAAAGCTAACACCAATGTAGCAGTAGTCGAAAAAGCAAGAGTAAGGAATTGTAGTCACAAAAGAGTGTTTAACACAGTGGTAGATTGTTAATTTTCTATTCAATTATTCTGTATGACAAAATGTATCTGTTTGCTCCAATTTCTCCTATTGCCCATTTTTGCCTGCTGTCTGGCAAGTGGCTTTCTGGCTTGTGAAGGATGATAAGAGTTAAAGACTAGTAATGGGTGTCTGTGAAAGGGATGTGTTGTTGATTGTGAGACTGCTTTGAGCTGGGGGTTGGTGAGGCCAAGTGGATTCAGAATTTGTCTGCCTGATGGGTTAGCTGCCTCAGTCTAACTGAATCGTGCCTGAATCAGGCAGTCTTGGCCATCCCTGGCAGCTATGTGTGTGGCTACTGATGCTCTCGCCACATCAGGCTCCTCCTCCTTTGAAAAGGCAACATGTGCAGCACCGACCTCTTCCTGAAGCTCCAGTCCTCACTGCTGCGCTATGTTGTGCAAGGAGCAGCACAACATTATCATTCTGGATAACTGGGCTGCTGCATATTGAAGGGAACCCCCAGATTTGTCCAGACATTTAAAGTGCCCCATCTTCAACATCCCGAATGATTTCTCTATCACAGTGCTGGTGATCAGGTGACTTCTATTGTACCTCTCCTGGACTTCATTTTCTGGGCTCCTCATGGATGTCATCAGCCAATTCTGTAGAGGATAACCCTCAAGAGCCATGTGGTGACATGTGAGATGCACTTTTGATCAGCTGATTGCTAGATTCTGCAAATATCAAACGCAGAGCTCTGGAAAAAGTCAGATAAAAGAAATTAAGGGTAGTGGTGACCTTGCCAGCCACTGGTAATGCATGCCCGAATGGTCTGCTTGGCAGAAGGTCTTCTTCCAGGCGGTTGCAAATGTTAGCGACCACCTCAGGTGAAACCTGAGCTTTCTGCTGCACTGCTGCTTGATCATGTCCAAGAAGCTTATCTTCTGCCTATAAACCCTGTGTTGGGGGTATTGCCTCCCAGAAGCTAGACCTCTGTGGAGCGGCAGGTGGTTGAGGAGAAGGCTGCTGCTGCTCCTATTACTACTGCTCCTGCTGTTGCTCATCTTGTTCCTCATCTGATGTCCAAGGTAGAGCTGCATAAGCAGCTCCCATGCTGAACTGAAGGTTGACAGCTGGGAAGCATAGATCAAATGCAGTAGGCTCCGAAGTAGTGGAAATCACCTCAAAAGTAGTGACAGGACGTGCTCAGAACAAGTTCTGAGAGCAAAAGCCTTTTACCTAGGCAAGGTGTGAGGTCTCAGTATTCAGAGTATTTCTTGCCTGTCACTTGTTCAGGCCCCTCAAATCCTGCTGTCCTCTTGCCTTGACTCCCCTTGCGAGTTCCATGAAGCTCAGGAAATCTGTGCACATTAGTTAAATTCAGAAATCCCAATTAAAGCAGCTGATAACGAAGTATTTGCAATATTATAATTGACAACCCACCTGCCCCACAGGGGATTTCCTGTGCAGATTGCGCTAAGGTTTAAGGTGGAAGTTGGTGGGCTGCTGCCGGCTTCCCAACATGTCTGCAATTTCAGCCCTTTTAAAATTACTCGTTCACTTAGAAACCTGCTCACTTTTTCCTGTTAAAATTTCTCCCATTGTATCCGTCCACTATCTCACTAATTCTCCCTTAATAGTTTTAATGAGCTGCTCTTCCAGCAGAACATTTCTTTGCTACCTGAATATCTTCAGCCTCTGGATCATCGAAGTATAACCTTCCTTTGTGAACCCTAGACAAGTGTGAGCACTACTCTTCCAAAGAAATTTCGGGGATCATGTACACACATTACTAAAATGTATTAGTCATATACCAAAAATAATGAAAAAGGCTAATGGAATGCTAGCCTTTATATACTATTGGGCTAGAATATAAAGGGAAGTTCTGCTACAGCTAGATAAAGCCCTCAATAGACCACATCTGAAGTTCTGTGAACAGTTCCAGGCACTGCACCTTAGAAAGCACATACTGACCACAGAAGGAGTTACACAAACTAGGCTTGTATTCCCTGGAATATAGAAGGTTAAGAGGTGATTTGATTGAGGTTTTATTTTTAGGATTTTGCAGGGAATGGATAGGATAGATAGAGACAAACTTTTCCTGCTGGTCAAAGAGCCTAGGACAAGCAAACATAAACTTAAAATCAGATGGAGGCCATTCAGGAGAAAAGTTAGGAAACACTCATGCAAAGGGTGGTACAAGTGTGGAATTGTCTCCCACAAAAAGCAGCAAGTGCTAATTCAATTATAATAGGATATGGAGCCAAGGCAGGTGGATGGAATTAAGATGCAGATCAGCCATGGTCTCACTGAATGGTGGAATAGGCTTGAAGGGCTGAATGGCCTACTCCTGTTCCTGTGTTTGTATGTACCCTGCTAACACAATCAACCACATTGCACTTATTCAAGTTGGTTGCCTGTAAAATCCCTCAATATCTTCAAAATCAATCTGTGTTATTTTTAAATGTAGCAATCTGTTCTGACAAATCCAAAAACAAAGCATATTCTTATTTGATACAGTATTTACACACACACTGGCCTTAGATTATATAGTACACTGGTGTCTTGGCTGTTTATGTCTATTTTTCGATAAACATTTTATAGATACATTTTGCTAAGGTTAAGAAAGGTGAAGAATTTCTGATTGGTGTGTAGAGAAGCTTTCGTGATCAATATGTCTCCGGTCCAACAAGGAAGGAAGAAGTATTGGATCTGGTTCTGGGAAATGAAGTCAGGAAAGGGGTTTGGGTTACAGTAGGAGGTCATTTAGCTGACAATGACCACAACATTTGGACTCTTGGAAAATAATGATATGTTTAGACAGAATCAACATGGATTTATGAAAGGGAAATCATGTTTGACAAACCTGATGGAGTTTTTGAGAATGTTACTTATAGCATAGATAAAGGGGAACCTGTGGATGTGGTGTATTTGGATTTTCAGAAGGCTTTTGAGAAGGCCCCACACAGGACGTTGGTAAACAAAATTAGAGCACATGGGATTGGGGGTAATATACTGCTATAGATTGAAACTGATTAACAGACAAAAAGCAGACAGATGGCAGGCTGTTACTAGTGGGGTACCACAAGGATCAGTGCTTGGTCCCAGTTGTTCACAATCTATATAAATAATTTGAATGCGGGGACCAAATGTAATATTTCCAAATTTGCTGATGACACAAAACTAGGTGGGAATGTAAGTTGTGAGGAGGATAGGATGCAAGGAGGCTTCAAGGGGACTTGGAGAGGCTAAGTGAATGAGCAAGAACATGGCAGATGGAATATAATGTGAATAATGGTAGAAAAGACAGAAAGGCAGAGTATTTCTTAAATGGTGAGAGGTTGGGAAGTGTTGATGTCCAAAGGGACCTGCCTGTCTTTGTTCATAAGTCACTAAAAGCTAGTATGCAGGCGCAGCTAGCAATTAAGAAGGCAAATGGTATATTGGCCTTCATTGCAAGGGGATTTGAGTAGAGGAGTAAAGATATTTTGTTGCAATTGTATAGAGCATTGGTGAGACCACACCTGGAGTACTGTGTACAGTTTTAGATTTTTTAGATTTAGATTTAGAGATACAGCACTGAAACAGGCCCTTCGGCCCACCGAGTCTGTGCCGACCATTAACCACCCATTTATACTAATCCTACACTAGTCCCATATTCCTACCACATCCTCACCTGTCCCTATATTCCCCTACCACCTACCTATACTAGGGGCAATTTATAATGGCCAATTTACCTATCAACCTGCAAGTCTTTTGGCTGTGGGAGGAAACCGGAGCACCCGGATGAAACCCACGCAGACACAGGGAGAACTTGCAAACTCCACATGGGCAGTACCCAGAATTGAACCCGGGTCGCTGGAGCTGTGAGGCTGCGGTACTAACCACTGCGCCACTGTGCCGCCCCCTTATCTAAGGAAGGATATACTTGCCATAGAGGGAGTGCAGCAGAGGTTGACCAGACTAATCCCTGGGTTGGCGGGATTGTCTTATGAGGAGAGATTCCAGAAACTGGGCCTTTATTCTCGCGAGTTTCGAAGAATGAGGTGATCTCATTGAAACTTACTCAATTCTTACAAGGCCTGATGGGATAGATGTGGATAGATGTTTCCTCTGATTGTTGAGTCTCGCACCAGGGGACAGTCTCAGAATAAGGGGCAAGCCATTTAAGACTGAGATGAGGAGGAATTTCTTTACTCAGAGTGTGGTGAATCTTTGGCATTCTCTACCCCAGAGGGCTGTGGTAGCTCAATCATGGAGCATGTTCAAGACAGAAGTTGATAGATCTCCAGATAGTAATGACATCAAGGGATATGGGGATAGTGAGGAAAATTGGCATAGAGGTAGATGATCAGCCATGATCTGTTTGAATGGTGGAACAGGCGAGGGGCCGAATAGCCTACTCCTGCTCCTATTTTCTATTTTCCTACATGATTTGGTTTACAGTATTTATAGAAAGACCAGAAAATATCAAAAGTAAAAATACTCAACTGGGGAAGTACTAATTTCAGTGATTTAAGAAGGAACCTAGCACAGGTAGATTGAAAAAGACGATTTCAGGGTAAAGTAGTAACAGAGCACTGGAAGAGATTCAGGCGAGAGATAGTTGATGTACAAACTTGGCTATTACTTTGAAGGAAAAAGGTAAAGCATTCAAAGCTATTGCATCCTGGACGACAAGGGAAATAAAAGTTAAAAAGAACAGAAAACTGAGGTTTATCACAATAGTCTGGAGCAAGTTTCAAGAGCCAGGAGGATTATGGAAAGTGCAGGATGGAATTGAAAAACTTAATACGGGAAGTAAAGAGAGGTGATGTGGAAAGATTAGCAAGTAACATTAAATTGAACTCTAAAACATTTGCGAAACATAGGGGAAAAACTTAGATAAGGCTAGTTTTCAGGCGCGGGGATCATGATTCATGATTACCCCATGCCCAGTCCTGTTGAGGCAGGCAGCATGCAAACTTGTGCTGCCTGCTCCTCAACATGATTGTAGCATGCAGCCCAGTGTGAAACATGCTGCTGACTGGTTGGCACGCTCAACAGGAGCGATACACGATGTACAGCCAGCCTGCATTTCTTAAAGGTAGCCTGCCCCTCTTAAGAGGGAGGTGCACTCAGGCTGCAGCAGCTAACGGAACAGTCTCAGGAAAGCTTTGATGGAAGGAAGACAATTGGTAATGGAGCAACAAGCCAGAGATCAGATTCTTGGACGTGGCGCTGAAGATCTTGGTCCAGGAGGTCGACAGGAGGAGAGAGGCCACATGGGGCCAGGAGGTCCTCAAAGCATACCCTGTGAAAGCAAAGGGAGCAGTTGTCCAGGGAGGTGAATTCCCAAAGACTGGCTCCAAAGATATGGCTGCAGTACCAGATAAGTTCAGTGATCTCACAAATGCGGTCAAGATCAGTGAATGCATCTTCAAAGGATATCTACCCACCACACAACCAACCTCTCACACTACTCAATGCACCAGAGCCACATCACTCACCCATCAGCAATCAGAACTCATGTCTAACATGCAGATGCTCCACCTCACCCTCCCACACTTACTAATGCTGCTAGCCTCATATTTGCCTCCCACAGATTCCACATACCTCCAGCTATTCAGTTATGACAGGCACAACACCCAAACAAATTTCCACACACTGGCTGACCTTCTTCCCTCTCTCTTGCTAGACAAGGTCACATATAACTGCAGGGAGCGGCAAAGAGTCCTTTGAAGGAGACAGTGATCTGCATCATAGGGCTGCAGACACTAAGGCTGTTGCATCCGATGTCGCCTGGAATATTCAGGATGAAGGTATGTTCCTGACTTATGCATCTTCTCAAATCCCACTTCACCTTCATCTTGCTAATTAGTATGAAGTGCAACCTGCAGATGGTGTGGCCATGGACCTCATGCTTTCCACTCCATCACCCTTCCCTCAACCCAGACCTCCCCTTCTGCATTTTTACCTTCAGATACCCAAGATTTGTCACCTGGCCAGTCAGTGCAGTCTCACCATGAAGGTTGCAAGCAACAGCAGACCTCTGATGAAGAAGAACTGTCACTTGATCTGACACTTTCAGCCACTAGCTGAGATACTGGCACTACACATGCATTAGAGGGTAGTATAGATTTGGGATCAGCATGTGGTGAGTCACCAGGCAAGAGTGGGCTGCAGCCAGGGCTGGGGGAAAGGCTAGCATGTGTGCCAGCTCACTGGAAGGCAAGGTCGCAGACAAGTTCTGCTGCAGAGCACTTAGATGATGATTTCAATATGGCGGTGTACAGGAGAATGCTGATTGGCATGCACACAGAGACACTTGATGGATTGGCAGGCCTGCAACAAAGCCTGTTGTCACTGTCAAGGAGCATGAAGGCGTCTGACTCCAATTTTGCGCAGGGCTTTGTGCAGAGCTTGGAGTCTATCCGTTCCAGTATGGAGGTGGTGGCCAACACTATGACAGCACTTGTGGACGCACCCATAACTTTTGTCCACGTTTGGACCGAGGCTCTAATGAGGTTAGGAGCTGAGTGAACAAAAAAGCTGAATTCCAGAGGAGTGACGAAAGTGACTCCCCTTGACATAAGGCAGCATTTGACCAAATGTAGCATCAAGTAATCCTAATAATATTGAAGTAAATGAGAATCAAAAGAATAATGCTCCAGTGGTTAGAGTCATAACTAGCACAAAGAAAGACAGTTGTAGTTGCTGGAGGCCAATCATCTCAGCCCCAGGACTGCAGGGGTTCCTCAGGGTAGTGTCCTCGGCCTAATCATTTTCAGCTGCTTCATCAATAACCTTCCCTCAATGATACGGTAAGAAATGAGGATCATATCATAGAATCATACAATGGTTACAGCTATTTGGCCTGTTGTCTCCGTGCCAGCTCTTTGCAAGAACAACTCACCTAGTTCCACTTCCCTGCCTTTTCCCCATTGTCCTGCAAATATTTTCTCTTCAGATAATTATCCAGTTCTCTTTTGAAGGCCTCGATTGAATCTGCCTCAAACACACTCAGGCAGTGCATTATAGATTTCCACATGTCACTGTTGCTTCTTTTGCCGATCACCTTAAATTGGTGTCCTCTGGTTCTGGATAGTTCAGCCAATGGGAACACTTTCTCCCTATCTACTCTATCCAGACCCCTCATGATTTTGAACACCTCTATCAAATCTCCTCTTAATCTTCTCTTCTCCAAGGAGAACAGCCCCAGCTTCTCCAATCTATCCATGTAATTGAAGTTCCTCATCCTTGGAACCATTCTTGTGAATATTTTCTGCACCCTTTCTAATGCCTTCACATCCTTCCTAAAGTGTGGTGCCCAGAACTGGACACTCCATTTGAGGCCGAACTAGTACTTTATACAGGTTTATCATAACTTCCTTATTTTTGTACTCTGTGCCCCTATTTATAAAGCCCAGGATCCTGTATGCTTTATTAACCGCTTTCTCAACCTGCCCCGCACATATGTGCACATATACTCACAGGTCAGTCTGCTCCTGCACCGCTTTAGAATTGTACTCTTTAATTTATATTGCCTCTCCTCATTCTTCCTACTAAAATGAATCAGTTCACACTTTTCTGCATTAAATTTCACTGCCGCTTGTCCACCCATTCCACCAGCCTGTCTACGTACTCTTGAAGTTCTACAGTATCCTCATCACAATTCACAATCCTTCCAAGTTTTGTGTCATCCGCAAATTTTTAAATTGTTCCCTGCACACCCAAGTCTAGGTCATTAAAATATATATCAAGAAAAGCAGGTGTCCAAACACAGACCCCTGGGGAATCCCCATATGCCTTCCTCCAGTCTGAAAAACCATTCATAACTACTCTCTGTTTCCTGTCACACAGCCAATTTCATATCCATGCTGCTACTGTCCCTTTTATTCCATGGGCCCTAACTTTGCTGACAAGACTGTTATCTGGAACTTTATAAAATGTCTTTGAAAGTCCATGTACACCACATCAACTGCATTACCTTCATCAACCCTCTCTGTTACCTCATCAAAAAACTCAAGCAAGTTGGTTAAACACAATTTGCCTTTAACAAATCTGTGCTGGCTTTCCTTAATTAATCCACATTTGTCCAAGTGACTACTTTGTCCCAATTTATCATTTCTAAAAGCTTTCTCACCACCGAGTTTAAACAGACTGGTCTGTAGTTGCTGGGCTTGTCCTTACACCCTTTTTTGAACAAAGGTATAATATTTGCAATTCTCCAGTCCTCTGGCACCACAGCTAAAGATGATTGGAAGATTATGGCCAGTGCCTCTGCAATTTCCCCCCTTACATCCCTAAGTATCCTTGGATGCATCTCATCCGGTCAGAGTCATCGAGTCATTTACGACACAGAAGGTGGCCATTCGGCCTATCAAGTCCACACCAGTTGTCCACGGAGCTATGCTGTCAGTCCCACACCCCAGCTTGATCTGTGTAGTCCTGCAAGTCTATTTCTCTCAGGTGGCCATCCAACTTCCTCTTGAAGCCATTGATTGTCTTCATTTCCACCCCCTTGTGGGCAGTGAGTTCCAGTAAAATTCCTGGTGACTTATTAACTTTAAGTACAGCTAGCCTTTCTAATACCTCCTCTTTATCAATGGTTAGCCCATCCATTGTCTCAACTATCTCCTCTTTCACCATGACCTCGGCAGCATCTTTTTCCATGATAAAGACCCAGGAGGTTCGCTGATGATTGCAGTGTTCAATTTCATTTGCAACTCCTCCGAGAACTCTCTTCCTAACAGCACTGTGGGTACCTACGCCACATGGACTGCGGTGGTTCAAGAAGTCGGCTCACCATGACCTTCACAAGGGCAATTAAGGTTGGGCAACAATTCCTGACCTTGCCAGTAATGCTCACATCCCACAAAAGAATTTAAAAAAAATAATGAAGCAGCTCGTGCCCGCATGCAGCAAAACCTGGACAACATTAAGGCTTGGGCCGATGAGTGGAAAGTAATATTCATGCCATGTGTTATGACCAAGGCGGGAGGAGTGCATTGTCTTTGTCTAGTTCCACTTCTTCACGGGTCACAACATATATTTAAATGTTTACATAGTTACCGATATGGGCAATTCTATACTCTATTTTTATTTCAGAATGAAATCCACGAACCAGGTTTCTTTAATAAACAACAAATTATTATTATTCAGTAAAGATGCAAAGCATTAACACACAGATTGAAATATGAAAGTTCCCTTTTAAATTAGCACAACACACATGCACACACACACTGGTTAAAGAAAAATAAAGAAGTTTTCTCTGCAGAGATCTCTTTACAAAAAAGACAAAACAAAATACTTTAGCCAAATACGTGTTAACTCTTGAAGGAAAGGGATAAGAAATGGAATTATATCAGTTGTCCCTTTTCTGGCATCCTAAATATGGGTAGACAACTATCGTTGGGATCTTTTTGAAGAAGTTCTCTTCAGGCGACATCGAGGATTAGTCTGGCGGGCTTTCCAGGTGAAATGCGGCATCAGGGGTTTCAGCTATCACACACTGGATTCTCAGGGTGTCTCAGAGAGGTGGAGAAAGGATGAGCTGGTGTCTTCTCTCTTAGTAGGCTGACCCCCAACTGACTCAAACCATCTTAAACAAAACCAACTCTTGACCACCGTAAATCTTGACATGTCACTTCTCTGTAAAGAGAACTCCCCCTAGTCGCCAAGGCTCCTTTTGTTTATTTAGCTTATGACATGTGACATCCAGTAAGGGTTGTTTTTAAACAGAAAGCTCAAGTCCTTCCAGTGACCTGTTTAAAAAAAACAAGTCCAACATCTCTGGAACGACTTCAGTCTTCCAAATAAATCTCTCCCCACAATCTTCAAACATTAGTCCTCAAAAATATTTAATAATGGAAGTACTTTCATAATACCTCCATCCTTGGAGGAATGAAGCACCATTTTTAAATGCGTGTCATTACAAAGAATGGGAAAAAAATAAAAGATGAAAAAAAAATTAGAACACATTTACACACTCAGTCTCTTTCACTCTTTACCTGTAACCAATACAGTTATGCCTTGTATCATCTAACTCAAAGCAAAGTTAAATTCTAGACAAAGCATCAGCAATTACATTTTTTCCCCACAATGTGGATAATCTTTAAGTAATAGAGCTGCAATAGTAAACTCTATTGAAATAGTCTGGCATTTTGTTTTTTGAATTTTTCCACAAAGGCAAGGGGGTTCTGATCCGTATATACCAGTGTCTCTCTGCAGTTGTGGTGGATGTATACTTCAAAATGCTTAAGAGCTAGTAGTAAGCCCAGGGTTTCCTTTTCCTCTGTTGAGTATCTCTTTTGGTTTTGGTCCCACTGACCCTTTTATGCCTGATTCATTGTCTTGTAATAGGACTGCACCGACCCCCAGGTCACTAGCATCAATTGCGACCTTGAAGGGCTGAGTGAAATTTGGGGCAGCCAACACTGGTTCATTGATCAAAATGGCTGTCAGCCTCTCAAAAGATGCTTGTCACTCTCCTGACTACATTACTTTGGCGTTCTTTTCTTGTAGCAAATCAGTCAGTGGAGCAGCCAGAGTGCTAAAATTTGGTACAAACTTGCGGTGGAAATCACACAATCTCAAAAACCTCATGATTTCTCGTTTAATCTTAGGGGCGAGGAACTTCATCAATGCTTGTACTTTTGCTGTTCTTGGCAACACTTATCTTTGCCCTATATGCCATAGGTAGGTTACCCGTGCTTTTGCAAATTCTCTTCTGGCAAGGTTTATGACCAAATCAGCCGACTCTAATTCTCTAAATAAAACTTCCAGTTGTTCCAAGTGGTCCTTCCAAGCGTCACTGTATACCAGCATATCATCAAGGTAAACCACACAGTTATGAACACTGGCCACCACTTGGTTTATTAGTCTCTGAAAAAGTGCTGAGACATTTTTTTAGACTGAACGGCATCACTCGGCATTGGAAAAGATCATCTGGTGTGATAAAGGCCGATATTTCTTCAGCTTGGGATGTTAAAGGAACGTGCCAGTATCCCTTTAACAAATCTATTTTGGAAAGAAATGTGGCACTGCCAACTCTGTCAATACAATCTTCCAAGCGAGGAATCAGGTAGGAGTCTGCCTTTGCTACTGCATTAACCTTTCTGTAGTCTATGCAAAATCTAGTTGAACCGTCAGGCTTAGGCTCGAACACCACTGGGGAACTCCAGCTGCTCTGACTGGGTTTAATTAGGTGGTTTTCCAACATGTATTGGATTTCTGCATTCACCTGGGCCTATTTGTCTGGACTAACTGATAAGGATGCTGTTTTATCGGAGAGGATTCTCCTACATTCACATCATGTATGGCTATGGTTGTGCATTCTTGTTTATCCCTATAGACTCCTTTAAATGCGAGTAGCCTTGTTAGGTCTTATCTTTTTTCCGCATCTAAATAAGAAAACATAGCGTCTAACCTCCCTAACAATTCAGTATTAGTTAACCAGATAATAGAAGGTTCAATTTGAGAATTGTCTAGTCCTCCTTCTGCCTCATCCTCACTATGCCTTTCATCCTTCACTGTCCCTACTACCTGACATATCTGTGCTTGCTTATCCTACTCCCGGCGGTGATATTGTTTCAACATATTGATATGATACAGCCGATTCTTTCTCTGGCAATCTGGGGTGTCAATCAAATAATTTACTTTACCAATCCTTTTGACTACTCCATACAGTCCACTGAATCGTTCACTCTGTAAAGGCAGTAATACTAACATCTCATCCCCTGGTTGAAATGGTCGGGTTTTGGCATGCTTGTCTGCCCATTTTTTCATGGTTGTTTGGGAAGCTTTTATGTGTTCCTCAGCTACTTTGCAGGCTCTTGTGAGCTGCTCCCGGAACACGGATACATAATCTAACATGGAAGATTCATCCCTCTGTTCGAAAAACTTTTCTTTGATTTGTTTTAGAGGACCTTTTACCTCATGTCCATAAACTAATTCAAAAGGACTAAAACTGGTAGAGTCATTAGGTGAATCCCTAGTGGCAAACAAAAGAAATTCCAGCCCTTTGTCCCAACCATGGGGATATTCATGACAGTATGCCCTGATCATCGTTTTGAGGGTCTGATGGCACCGTTCTAAAGCCCCTTGTGTCTGTGGGTGGCAAGCTGAGGACTTTAATTGTATTATACCCAAATTACTCATACCTTCCTGGAAAATTTTAGACATACAATTGGAACCTTGATCCGACTGAATCCATATCGAGTGAAAAACTGGGTTAACTTTTCGACACTACCATAGCAGAAATTGTTCTCAAGGAAATGGTCTCTGGGAACTGAGTTGCCATATCCATAATGGTGAGTTTATATTGATGTCCTGCCTTTGTTTTCAGTAAAGGTTCTACATAGTCTACCAACATCTTACTAAATGGTTCCCCAAAAACTGGTATGGGAATTAGAGGTGCTGTTTTTATGGCAAGTTGCAGTTTTCCCACAATCTGGCGCGTATGGCATGTTTTACAAAACTGCACCACAACCTGGTAAAGACCTGGCCATTAAAAATGTTGACTTATACGTGATTGGGTCTTCCGGATCTTCACACGTCCCGCTATAGGAATTTCATGGGCTATCATTAATATTGCCCAGCAATACTTGGGCCGTACCACTAACTGGTGAACTACCATCCATGCCTCGTCTGCAGGTGTTTGAGGTGGTCTCCACTTCCTCATCAGAATCCCATTTTTAATATAGTAGCCTTTCAGAACTCCGTTTGCTTCAGCTTCAGTTAAAGCCGATTGTGCCACTTAACTCTGGATCGATTTGCTGAGCCTTGATCAGAGAAGACTTACCAACATTTCCTTCTGATTATCCAAATCCCCAAAGAAAGTTTCAGATATTCGGCTATCTGTCTATGGTGCCAACTTGACCTCCGACAATATAACTTGTTTAGCCATTGCTTGGGTCACTACACATGAAGGAAAATTTCCTGGAAACTCTTCCTGCAACTGCTTTGTCTCTTTGACTTCATTTGGTCTTTCCATGACTACTGGAGAAGCTACTACCTTCGCTCCAGCCAAATAATTCCCCAGGAGTAGTTCAACTCCGTCAACAGGCAAACTATGGACAACTCCTACAGTTGCCATTCCGGACATTAGGTCACATTCCAGGTGCACCCGATACAAAGTAAATACTCCCCGCTGATACCATTCACTAAAACCTTGGCATTCAGTGTGCTCCCTGGTGGCAAAGTTATGCCTTTCCCCACCAAAAGAATTGGGTGGTTCCTGCATCCCTAAGTATAACTATAAGTTTACCTGCCTCACTTGAGGGATAAGGAGTTATGTTTCCTTTTGACAAGAATTCCCTATAACTCTCAAGGTATCTTGTTCATGTCCCTCAAACTCACAGCGGTTTTTGTACTTGGCCTTACAGCTGCAGTCAGAGCTGCAGCTTGCTCTGTTGTACTCTTGGTCAGGGCCCCTTTCTCTGCCTTGGCCTTGTGTGCCCCAATCAGTCCCATTGGTTTACCCTGCAACTTCCAGCATTCTGCACAAAGGTATTCCACCTTATGGAAATGGAAACACTTAGGCTTTTGGACCTCACTTCCACCCTCAGCATCTTCTTTTCTGACTTGAGAAGGAGATCCTGTGGTGTTCCCAGCTGTCCCTTCTTGTCCCTGGCTACTAGCCTTCCTTTCACCCTCTCACCTTCTATCCTTCTCGGATTTGTGGGTGTGACGGACAAAGGGTTTGGGCTTGTAAACAAGCTCATAATCATCAGCGATCTCAGCAGCCTGTCTGGTTGTTGAAACCTTATGGTTCTCTACATGGGTTCTTACTAACGGAGGGAGTGAATCTATAAATTCTTCCAGGAGAATTATTTCGCTAAGGGTCTCATACGTGGCCTCTACCTTTAGTGCCTGTATCCAATGATCAAAATTAATTTGCTTTACCCTCTCAAATTCTATATAAGTCTGCCCAGGCTGTTTCCAGAGGTTCCGAAATTTCTGCTTGTAAGCTTTAGGGATATAAGCAGCAAGAATAACCTTTTTTGCCATTTCATAATCTGCTGAAGCTTCCTCAGAAAGTATAGCATAAACTTCATGAGCTCTGCCAATCAAGCTGCTTTGCATGTGCAGTGTCCAATTTTCTTTGACCTCATCTGTTTGGCTAGCTTTTCAAAAGAAATGAAAAATGCCTCTATGTCCCTTTTCTCAAACTTCGGGAGGGTTTTCACAAATTTAAACAGCTCTCCATTGAGTCCTGGGTTGAAGTCGGATTCTTCCTTCTCAGAACTTTCACTGGAGTCAAGGCCACCCTTTAGTTCAAGTTACAGCTTTTTTCATCGAATTCCCTTTCTCGCTCCTGCCTCTCTTCTCTTTCCTTTTGAAATACTCTCTCTTTTTCCTTTTCTTCTTTTTCGTCCTTTTCCCTTTCTTTTCCCCTTTCAACGTAAAGTTTTTTCATTTCTTTTTCCTGTTCAAGCAGTTTTATCTGCAACTGAATCCTAGCTAATTCAACTGAATTACCACCTGGATTGCCTTTTGCTTCTTCCAATTTGAAATGCTGTGCTATTACTTCAATTATGTCTGCTTTCTTAGCTCCTGTTTTTAACTCTAACTCCAACTTTTCTGCCAATGCTTTTAGCCCAACCTTAGTTAAGATTTGCAGATCATTCAGGGATAAAGTCTCCCTCTCCAGAAAGGTCGTAGCAACTGATGAAGCCATTCTGATAGTGTAAACTTTACTCTAATGCAAAAGAAACCTGGTGTTTTCCTTTTCTCCTTTTCAATTATTACTACCCCACTTACAATTGCATGTCGTCAGCTTTGGGTTATCCCACACAGAGCGCCTAATTATATGTTACGACCGAGGTGGGAGGAGTGCACTGTCTTCCTCTAATTCCACTTCTCCATGGGTCACAACATATATTTAAATGTTTACCCAATTACCGATATGGTCAATTATATACTCTATTTTTATTTCAGAATGCAATCCGCCAACCACGATATTTTAATAAACAACAAAATAATTAATTTATTATATAACCAGACTTACTCAGTAAAGATGCAAAGCATTAACACACAGATTAAAATATGAAAGTTCCCTTTTAAATTAGCACAACACTCTCACACACACATGCACCAGTTAAAGAAAAAAAATGAAGTTTTCTCTGCAGAGGTCTCGTTCCAAAAAAAGAGAAAAAAATACTTTGACCAAATACTTGTTAATTCTTGAAGGAAAAGGATAGGATATGGAATGATATCAGTTGTCCCTTTTCTGGCATCCTAAATATGGGTAGACGGATGTCGCTGGGATCGTTTTGAAGCAGTTCTCTTCAGGCAACATCGATGATTAGTCTGGCGGGCTTTCCAGGTGAAATGCGGCATCAGGGGTTTCAGCTATCACACATTGGATTCTCAGGGTTTATCAGAGTGGTGGAGAAAGGATGAACTGGTGTCTTCTCTCTTAGCAGGCTGATCCCCAACTGACTCAAACAATCCAAAACAAAACCAACTCTTGACCACCATAAATGTCACTTCTCTGTAAAAGAAAACTCCCCCTAGTCACCAAGGGTCCTGTTATTTATTTAGCTTAAGTCATGTGAAATCCAGTAAGGGTTGTTTTTAAACAGAAAGCTCAAGTCCTTCCAGTGACCTTTTTAAAAAAAAACAAAGTCCGGCATCTATGGAATCACTTCAGTCTTCCAAATGATTCCATCTCCACAATCTTCAAACACGAGTCTTCAAAAATATTTTAAATGGAAGCACTTTCATAACGCATGCAAGTGCCAGGCAATAGCCATCTCCAACAAGAGAATGTCTAACCACCTCCCATCCCACCATCAACATCCTGGGGGGTCACCAAAGAAAAGCAGCTCAGTGCTGAATATTCTATAGCAAGTGACTCACCTCCTGACTCCCCAAAGCTTTTACACCATATACAAGGCATAAGTCAGGAATGTGATGGAATACTTATCACTTTCCAGGATGATTGCAGCTCCAACAACACCCCAGAAGCTTGACACCATCCAGGACAATGTACCCCCTTGATTGGTACCCCATTAACCTTAAACATTTACTCCTCTGCCACCTGCACACCATGCTGCTTTGTGTACCATTTACAAGATGCATTGCAGCAACTGGTCAAGGCCTCTTTGACAGCTGTTCCTAAACCCTTGATGTCTATCAACCAGAAGGACAAGGGTAGCAGTTTTTTAAAATTCATTCATGGGATGTGGGCATCGCTTGCAAGGTCAGCAGTTATTGCCCATCCGTAATGTATGGGAATACCTTCCCCGCCAAGTTATATACATCCTGACTTGGAAATATATCACTGTTCCTTCATCATCACTTTGTCACAATCCTGGAATTCTCTACCTAACAGCACTGTGGGAGTACCTTTGCTGCAAAGCAGAGGTTCAAGAAGGCAGCTCACCATCTAATTCTCAAGAGCAATCCCGAGATAGCAAAAATGTTGGCCTTACCTGTGAAGGCCACATCTCCTGAATGAGTAAAAAAGATTGATGCCGTTTGGGAGGACTGATATGGAAAGACAGTAGACTATAATTGGCATGGTATTGAAAAGTGTAGATGAGCAAAGAGAACTTGGTGTCCATTTACCCAAATTCTTAAAGGTGGTATGGGAAGTTGATGAGGTGGTTAAAGAAGCATATGTATTACTTGGGTTTATGGAGGCATAGAATTGGGTAGCAGGGTTATATGAGACCTCAGTGGGTGGTCGTTCCTGCTCTTTTGCAAGTCGCCCCAGGCCCAGGTAAGGGTTTCATGCACAGTGTTACAAGCCATGGCAATGGCGGAACCAGCGGTTTTTCGGTGGCGATGACGAAAGAGCTAGAACTTCAAGGGACAATAGCTGCTTACAGGCATTACCATCGTCAAATGCCCCACCATTAACATCCTGGAGGGAGTCACCATTGACCAGAAACTTAACTGGCCTATCCATATAAATACTGTGGCTACGAGCAGGCCAGAGGCTTCAGGAAAAGGACTTGTGTTTCCTTTAAAGCACACATGAGCAAGGCAATAGAAAACCACCTCATGTACCTTTTCCCTGGTCATATTGCTCATTTCCCATGGAAATTTAAAAATGGGATGCTCTTACAAGAAACAGACGAGGAAAGTGCAGGACTGTGAGGCGTGGAGAAATGCGCAGAGGACCTACCTTTGGGCAGATCGCCACTACATAGAATATAAAAACAAAGAGATCATGCTAGAACTTTGTAAATCACTGTTCAGGCCTCAGCTGAAGTATTTTGGACAATTCTGGGCACCACACTTCAGGAGAGTTGTAAAAGCCTAAGAAAGGGTACAGAGAAGCTTTAGTAGGATGTCACCAGGGTGAAGGACTTCAGTTATGAGGAGAGTTTGGAAAAGTTATAACTATTCTCCTTAGAACAGGGAGGTTAAGGGGTGACCTAATAGGGGTTTTTAAGATGATGAGAAATTTTGATAGAGGAGATAGAGAAAATCTATTACCTCTGGTGAGTAGGTTAATAACCAGAGGTAATAGATTAAAAGTCATAGGCAAATGATCTAGAGGATAGGTGAGTAGAAATGTTTTCACTCAGAGTGTTTTCGGGATTTGGAACACTCTACCTGAAAAAATGGCATAAGTTGATTCCATTAATAATTTTCAAAAGGAGTTATGCGTGTGGGTGATTCCCATTGTTCAACTCCCAACTGACTGCAGCAAGTGCTTTTTGTTATTAGGGTTTAACCCCTGGGTGTTTTATTTGTCAAATAAACAGACAGCGACAGGTTTTCTTGTTGGATTAAAACAGAAGATCAATTATTTATTGAGCAATACGTCTTATCCTGAAATTGTCATAACCGCACCCACTCACGCATTCATTCACTCACTCACACACGCACACACACACTCACACACACAGTTAAAAATGTAGAATTTTACAGCAGGGTGCTTCCCTTATGGCTTGCTGAATCTTCTCCCAGCCCTTAGCTGGCCAAGTTGTTTGGCTTTTGTCACACGGGACGGTCATAACCAGTGCCGAGTGATGCCATTCGTGTTAAAAAATGCCCCAGCAACTTTTCAGAGACTAATGAATCAAGTGGTAGCCAGTATTCCTAACTGTGCAGTTTACCTTGATGATGTGTTGGTATATTGGCAGATGATTTTGTATTAAACCTGGCCAAAAAGCAAATTCTCAAAAGCGAAAGCCACCTACCTCAGGCAGCTAGTAGGGCAAGGACAAGTGTTGCCAAGAACGCTGCAAGTACAAGCATTGATGGAGTTCCCTACCCCTAAGACTAAGTGAGAAATCATGAGGTTTTTGGGGATGTGTAGTTTCTACCGAAAGTTTGTACCAAATTTTAGATCCACTAACAGATTTGCTATAGAAAAAGAAAACCAAAGTATTGTGGTCAGGGGAGTGCCAAGCATCTTATGAAAAGCTGAAGGTCATCTTGACTAATGAACTGGTGTTGGCTGCTCCAGATTTCACTAAGGCCTTCAAGGTAACGATTGATGCTAGTGACCTGGGGGTCAGTGCAGTCCTGTTACAAGATGATGAATCGGGCATAGAAAGGCCAGTGGGATACTTGCCCCCAAAAAACTAAATTAACAGCAAAAACGATATTCCACAGTGGAAAAAGGAACCTTAGGCCTATGATTGGCTCTTAAACATTTTGAAGTCTATGTCCACCATGACTACAGGGAAACACTGATATATACTGATCATAACCTCCTAACTTTTGTGGAAAAATTTAAAACCCAGAATGCCAGAATATTCCGATGGAGTTTACTGTTGCAGCCCTATCACTTAAAGATTGTCCACATTTTGGGAAAAAATAATGTTATTGCAGATGCTTTATCGCAGATTTAACTTTGTTTGAATTATATTAGTGTACATATGGTACAAAGCAAAATTGTATTAACTACAAGGAAAGAGTGAATGGGGGATGAGTGTGAGAATGTGTTTTAAAATGTTTTCAACTTCTGTTTTTTATATTGTAATAAAACACATACAAAATGGCATCTCATTTCTCCAAGGGTGGAGGTATTATGAGACTGCTTCCATTTCTTTTGTAAAATATGTCTTAAAGAACTTATTGTTGAATTATGGACATTGAGTCATATGGAGATTGCTGAACTTTGTGTTTTAAAAATCAAAAGGGAAGGTCAACAGGAGGTTGGCTGGTGGGTAGGTCTTCCTGGAAAGCATCAGTTTGCACATAACCCAGCAGGGGGTTGTGCTTGTGATTCTGAAAGGATGCTTGCAAGGAAATGACAGGCCAGGAAAGAAATGTTTTCGGAAATGTTATGACCAAGGCAGGAGTAATGCACTGTTAATTCAGTCCCGCTATTCCACAGGTCACAGCATATTAGTACAGTTTCTCACCTACTGGAAATTAGCCAAATTAAACACTTTATTTATTCCTCAGAATAAAGCACACCAAACCAGGTTTCTTTAAACAATAACAAAATTTACACGTTATTAATAATCCAAGTTTTAAATGATAATGAGATAAATTTATATGTATGAAAAGATTTTATAACTCCTTAATCTTCCTAACCCTCATGCACACACACACATTCAAAAACCAATGGTTAACCGGTTTTAAAAATGATGTTTTAAATTAGAACTGTTTCTTAGGAATAATAAAATAACTGGGTAATGTCTGGTAGGATATTTCCGGATTGATGAAGTGTCCCAGAGTTGAATAGTCAAGATGCCAATCGATGTCTCTCCAGGTGAAATTAATAAACTGTTTGTGATGGGAAGGCGTTCAAAGCAATTCATCTGCCACAGGCATCAAACAGATCTTTCAGCAAAAGGTTGAAGCAACAGGTCCACTTAAATTTTAAAATAGTCTTAACAGTAGAAACTTTTTGAGATTTCAGGTTGTCTCAAAAACAAAAAAGGCAACAGGACTCACTCTTGAGGCAGAGATTTTCCAGAGACTGGAGACAATAAGAATTTTTCTACCTTCAACAGTGCAGGCTTCTTCTCAGCAAAAGAGCCTTTCTCCACAGAGAGCATCAACTCCTCTTTCTCTGGGTCCGATCCTCTCCAGGAGTCTTTTTTCTCTCCAGGCAGAGCACAGCCCCAACTCAAATGTAATTTTTTTTACAAGAGAGACAAGCATTCCATTCCGGAAGAGTTCTTTTTCTGCTCTGCAAACCCAGGTCTCCAACTGCAACTGACTTCTCAAACCAAAAGCGAAACTAAAAGCTTTTAACAACTTAGTTACAAGACAGTTATAAAATCTTTCTGGTTGCTTGCAGACAAGTTTTACAACTTGCAGTTCAAATACCAGGTATCAGCAGTCACTGTTTACAGAAAGTCCGTTTTCTCAGTCTTAAGGGCACACAGACCTCTTAGTTTTTAAAAAAACTCTCGTGATAGAAGATTCCATTGACAGCCGCCTATTCGCCTTTGGGACACCTCGCCAAAACAAGGGACTTCCATACCTTTTTTTCAGTCTAAGTGTTTTTTTTATTCCTTCTACTTCTTTGTAACAGATATAAACAAAAATCCCTTTTCTCCCAGTTAACGGGTTGTGTATGTATGTCTGTGTGCGTGAGGGCGAGGATAAAATAAGGGGTTTTAATTTTTTCATTTGTGTGTATGTTTTACTTCATTATTGGTTAAGACTTGGTTTATAATTAATAAACAACTAAATTATTCATTTAAGAAACCTGGTTGGTGTGCTTTATTCTGGGGGAAAAAAGAGTATCTGATTGACGGTTTTGGTAAGTGGGAAAATTTAAATATATGTTGTGACCTGTGGAGAAGTGGGACTGAATTAACAGTGCACTCTTCCCACCTCGGTTGTAACAATTGCTTTTTCTAATATGGCAACAAACCCATTGCTAAGAGTACAATTAAATAGAGCTGTCAACAGTGAGGAATTATTAAGAGTGACAGTTGTACTCATGATGGGGAGGGGGAGAAGAGGTGGATTTCCTGGGAATTCGCTTGCTTCACTGCTGTAACTTCAGTCGAATGGGGTTTCTGTCAAGGTGGAATGGGAGAAGTCCCAAGGAAATTCAGTCCCACATTGTGAGTCCCATTGCAAAGTCAGGTAAATATATGGAACTTTGCTTCAACATGAAATGCTTCAAAATAGGGCTAATGTTTAGACCAAGGTGCATCTCTTTCAGACTCAACCCTGTCACTACTCATGGATCCCATTGGTTTACGATGTGACTTTGTCTTATCAGGGAAATAAAGTTTCGTTAGCTTAATAGGTCTTGCAATCCAGCTCAATCTCTGAGATCATAAATCCCATTTGTACTGTTTTCCAGACTGTTGCTAACTTTGTGTCCTATTAGGTATTACTGGCGGAAAGAAATGCCAACTATGTTTGAAAAGAAAAGGAACTCATAATTTTTATACTAAATCTTTTGATTAAGAGTTTGGCTTTTGAATTATTAGATGGGAGAGTTGGCATGTCTGTTTTTTATGCTAACAAAAGTGAAGCACAGAGTTGTCTCCTCCATTTCCCCATACCTTCTGTTTTCCCAGAACTCCATGTTTGAACCCCTCCATTCAGGTTTCCACCCTGCCACAGTACTGAAACAACTCATATCAAAGTCACAAATGACATTCATCATGCCCAGTTAAGTCATGTCCTATTTATAACTTTAAATATGGACTGTATTCAGCATAGAATCTTCTGGAGCTGAACTTTTTTTTTAAATGAACCACAGTGCACATTACAATGCTGCATAAGATGTTTGCAGAAGGTCAGATGACTTTTGCAATTTCAGCCCAGACTTGGAAGAGCTCAAGCCTCCAGAAAGTTCCTAATTGAATGACCATGGGTGGAGTCCCTCCCTTGAATTGATATACCGAGACGAAAACCATTTGAGGAATTCTCAACCCCTATTGCTTGTGGTCTTACCCAAAACTCAATATTTATTTATTTAGAGATACAGCACTGAAACAAGCCCTTCAGCCCACCGAGACTGTGCCCACCAACAACACCCATTTATACTAACCCTACAGTAATCCCATATTCCCTGCCTCCTAACTACACTAGGGGCAATTTACAACAGCCAATTTACCTATCACGTGCAAGTCTTTGGCGGTGGGAGGAAACCGAAGCACCCGGCGAAAACCCACACGGTCACAGGGAGAACTTGCAAACTCCGCACAGGCAGTATCCAGAATCGAACACGGGTCCCTGAAGCTGTGAGGCTGCAGTGCTAACCACTGCGCCACTGTGCCGCCCCTTAATATCTATGGACTCTGTCACGGATCTGTAATTATTTTTCTCCTCTGATGTAAAAACAGTGTGTGTGCCTTTAAGAGTCTGTTAAAAACAATGCACCTTTAAGGGGGAGAAGGTTCTGGAATTCCTGACACAGTGTGCAGCAGCTGCATTTTTGTTACCCTGGGCAACAGCAGGAGAGAGAGAGTGGTCACATGGTAATGTTTCCACTTGGCTGTGTGTGGAACTGGCAGAAACCGGCTGAAACCAGTTAGCTCTGAGAAAATTCGCAGTGAGGAATACTGAAGAAAAGGAGCTGTTTTATTCTCTCAGAAAAATTCTACAAGGAACTACAAGCCAAGTTAATTCCCTGAGTAAAGAAGAAAAGCCTTTTTTGTCAAGAAATCGTTTGAATTGCTATGTTTATTGTTCAAAGAACTGTTTAATGCTTACTGCAGCCGAAGAGTTGAATGTCTATCTTCTGAAGGACGATTTTCATCAAATCCACATTAGAAGACCTCATCCACCAGGAACCTAATCCACAAAGACTTTCTTAGTTTATTTATTCTTAAGAGACTGCTAATTTTTAAAATCTCCACTTGTAAAACCGGCTGTTAGTTTTTGAGTGTACGTGTGTGAATGCGGGACTCAGGTTAAAATAAGAAGCTATAAGGTCTTTAGACATTGGTTTATCGTAATAGTGTTTAAGATTTAGTTTTTTAATGAATAGTTAATTTATTGTTGTCTAAAGATACCTGGTTTGGTCTGTTTCTTTCTGGGGTTACTAGAGTGTTTAATTTGGCTGTTTTCCGATTGGGTGTGAAAGCTGAAGAATATGCTGTGACCTGTGGAATGACAGGACTGAATTGAAAGTGCGTTGCTTCCACCGCTGTCATAACATATTTAATTGGGGGCTAGTCTGGGAACAGAATCAGATTAATTTGGGGGCTTGCGTTTGAAATCATATTAATTGCTCGTCTCTGGGATAACACATAAATTGGGGTCTTGAGTCTGGGATCATATTAATGGGAAACTTGTTTGTTGGGATCCAAATCTAACGTCAATTACGAAAATAAAAGGAACCAGCTTTCTTGTACAATAAGGTACAGTCTTTACCATTGTAATGGCATTAGTAGTTGCAGCAGAGTTTCTGGGTAATGAGAATGTTTTCCTCAGTGACTTGATAACTTTAACAAAGAATAAACTAAAATATTGGTGGCAAAATTGGGGTTAGAATTGAAATCAGGTACCAAAAAAGCAGAGATATTTGATTTAATAGTCCAACATAGTCCAACGGGGCGGCACAGTGGCGCAGTGGTTAGCACCGCAGCCTCACAGCTCCAGTGACCCGGGTTCAATTCTGGGTACTGCCTGTGCGGAGTTTGCAAGTTCTCCCTGTGACTGTGTGGGTTTTCGCCGGGTGCTCCGGTTTCCTCCCACAGCCAAAGACTTGCAGGTTGATAGGTAAATTGGCCATTATAAATTGCCCCTAGTATAGGTAGGTGGTAGGGAAGTTGGAGATGTGGTAGGAATATGGGATTAATGTAGGATTAGTATTAATGGGTGGTTGATGGTCGGCATAGACTCGGTGGGCCAAAGGGCCTGTTTCAGTGCTGTATCTCTAAATAAATAAAACATTTAAAATTAGAAGAAGAACAAGGAGATAGTAAGTCAGAGAGTGATGCAGTGGAATTGGCTAGAATTCAGATAGAAACGAAAAAACTTGAAATAGAAAATGCAATAGCACTGGAAAAACTTAAGCTTTACGAGGTAAAAGAAAAAGCAATAGAATTCGAAAGACTTAGACTTGAATTTCAGAGAGAAAGTGAAAAAGAAGCAAGGGAATTTGAATTTAAAAAGATTCTTTCTTTTTTTTCTTTTGGGCCTCCTTATCTCGAGAGACAATGGATACGCGCCTGGAGGTGGTCAGTGGTTTGAAAGATAGAACTAAGACAAAGGGGTGGTCTTGACTCCAGGGAAAATTCTGGTCAGGAAGAATCTGAATTCAGCCTAGGACCCAGCGAAAAGCTATTTAAATTTACACTAGCTCTTCCTAAGTTTGAAGAAAGGGATGTAAAGGCAGTTTTCATATCATTTGAAAAAATAGCCAAACAGATGAAATGGCTGAAGGAAAGCTGGACACTGCTTATGCATAGCAGGTTGGTAGGCAGGGCTCGTGAAATTTATGCCATGCTTCCTGAAGAGGCTTCTGCAGATTGAGATGGCAAAAAAGTCTATTCTTGCTGTGCATGAGTTAGTCCCTGAAGCTTAACGTCAGAAGTTTCAGAACTTATGGAGATTGGCTGGGCAGACGTATGTAGAATTTGACAGGGTGAAGCAAATTAATTTTGACCTTTGGATATGGGCATTAAAGATGAAAACCATATATGAGAACCTTTGAGAGTTGATTCTCTTGGAGAAATTAAAAAATGTCATTCCTTCAGTAGTGAGAACTCATGTAGATAACCTAAAAGTTTTGAAAGCTAGGCAAGCAGCGGAAATTGCTGATGATTTCGAGCTTGTGAATAAGCCAAAACCTTTTGTCCGTCACCCCCATAAACCTGATAAGGATAGAAAGTGGGAGAGTGAAAGGAAGGCAAGTAGCTGGGGACAAGAAAGAACAGCTGGGAATGCCCAGGATCATCTCCTCAGGCCAGAAAGGAAGGTGCTGAGGGTAGAAGTGAGGTTCGCAAGCCGAAGTGTTATCATTCCCACAAAACAAGTCATCTTCGTTCAGAGTGCTGGAAGTTGCGTGGTAAACCCATAGGACTTGTTGGGGTACACAAAGCTAATGCAGAGGAAAAGACTCTGAGAGTATAGCAGACCAGGCTATAGCTTTAACGGCAACTGTAAAACCAGATACAAAAACTAAAGTGAGTGTAGAGTTATAATGAATTTTTGTCAAAGGGGAAAGTAACTCCATATCCTGTAAGTGGGGCAGGAAAACCTATCATTATACTCAGGGATACAGGAGCAATCCCAACTCTCTTGCTGAGAAAAGATATAACATTTCCACCAGAGAGAGCCTTCAATTAATGGAATTGGTGGGGGGTATATATCCGTACCTTCATATATAGTACGCCGAGAGAGTGAGTTAATATCTGGCATGGTAACTGTAGGAGTTGTCCACAGTTTGCCAGTAGAGGGAATTGATCTATTCCTAGGAAATGATTTGGCTGGATCAAAAGTATTGGTTTCTCCTATAATTACAGAGGAACCAAGAGAAGTTAGGGAAATGGAGCAATTACAGGAACAAGTTCCAGGAATATTTCCTGCCTGTGTTGTCACCTGAGCAAAGGATCGTTCCCTCCATGACACCCTGGTCCACTCCTCCATTACCCCCAACACCTCGTTCCCTTCCCACGGCACCTTCCCACGCAATCACAGAAGGTGTAATATCTGCACTTTTACCTCCTTTCTTCTCACTATCCAAGGCCCCAAACACTCCTTTCAGGTGAAGCAGCAATTTACTTGTACTTCTTTCGATTTAGTATACTGTATTCGCTGCTCACAATGTGGTCTCCTCTACATTGGGGAGACTGAACGCAGATTGGGTGACCGCTTTGTGGAACACCTCCGCTCAGTCCGAAAGCGTGACCCCGAGCTACTGGTTGCTTGCCATTTCAACACCCCACCCTCCCTCTCCTCCAATGTCCACATATCTGTCCTGGGCTTGCTGCAGTGTTCCAATGAACATCAACGCAAGCTCGAGGCACAGCATCTCATTCACCGATTAGGCACGCTACAGCCTGACAGACTGAACATTGAGTTCAATAATTTCAGAGCATGACGGGGCCCCCCCCCCTTTTTCTTTTCAGTTATTTTCTATTTTTCTTTTCTTTTATTTCAGTTTGTTTCATCATTCATTTTTCTTACCATGTGCCTGTCCACTGTTTTTTTCATGTTTGTGTTTTGGGCCAGGGCTGTTCATTTTTCTGTCCATTAACACCCTCTCTGCACTACGCTTTGTCTTTCAACACACCATTAACATACCGTTTGCCTTTGCTCCATGACCTTCTGGTCAGTTATTCTCTGTGACCCTGTCCTATCAACACCTTCACTTTTGTTATCTCTTGCGCCACCCTGCTTTATTTGCTTAAAACCTATTATATTTCTAACCTTTGCCAGTTCTGATGAAGGGTCACGGACCTCTGCTTCTCTGTCCACAGATGCTGCACTTAGAGGCAAAACTAATCGCATATATCGAATCGTATTCCTCAAAGCACCAGGGAGATACTAGGCAGTCTTCAAAGCACAGCTGCAGAGACAGCAGCAAAGGCAAAACACCTATGCCTTAAAATTGGAGACTACTACATCTTAAGGCCTCCAAGCCTCTTTCTTTTCAAATCCACCAGTACAGAAAACTGACCTCCTAGTAATAAGACTACAAGCAACTAACTTTGTGACTTGCTGAAAATCCACCCCTTTGAAAGAATCTTGCAATGACTTTGATATACGAATCCGGCTATTGAATCCACCTAACTACGCCTTTTTCACCAGGCCTGCAACGCATGTCTTTTCCCAAAGACGAGCCAAATCACGTGACTTATGAACTACTCCTTCATTTGTAAAAGTGCACTACCCTCTTTAACAGCTTTCTTTCCCAAGTGTGTGTGTGTGTGTGAGTGATGTAGTGTCAGACTTTCGGGGTGAATGTGTGAATAAAATAATCCTCTTTATTTCAACTCTCGAAAAGGGTTGCTGATTATTCAAATTGGCCATACAGTCAGGGGTTAAGAAACACACCAATCTTCCTTTCAAAAAAAACACACAGAGAAACAGAATAGTTACAGGAGGAAGTTCCGGGGATCTTCCAAGACGGTGCAGTGACCCGATCCCAAGTCAGGCAGCCGAGTTTAAATAATGAGAAGCCAGAAAATTGGTTAGATGAGCCAGAAGTCTGGCTGGCTGAAACCTTCTTTGGGAACCTGAATGAAGGAGAGGTGGTGTTCAGCCAAGCTTCCTTAATTAAGGAGCAGCAGGCAGACCCTAACCTAAAGCGTATAGTGCAGCCTGCCTGCTCCGAGGCAGAAGCCAATCAGATCCCAGAATGCTATTAACTGAGAGACGGGGTAGTGATGCAAAGTAGAGGCCCCCCCTGGCAGACTGGTAAAAGAGGAGTGGACAGTGCTCCACCTGATTGTAGTGCCCCTAGAGTACCATAATAGCTGGACATGTGGCTGTCCGCAAGACCCTAGCCCCAATAAGCAGGCAATTTTACTGGCCTCATCTCCGGTCTGATGTGGCCAAATTCTGCAAGCATTCACATTTGCCAGGTTGTGGGAAAGCCACAGTCCACAATTAAACCTGCCCCACTCAAACCCATACCAGTGTTTGGTGAACCCTTTGACAGAATCCTGATAGACTGTGTAGGACCCTTACTTAGAACCAGGCCGGGCTATCAGTGCCTCTTCACTCTAATGGATCTGGCCACCCGATTCCCGGAGGCTATTCCCCTCAAGAAAATCACAGCCAATGCTGTGATTGACCCAGTTCTTTACCCAGTATGGCCTGCCAAAAAGAGATCCAATCGGATCAGGGAATGAATTTCATGTCCTGTGTGTTCCAGGAGGTTCTGCACAGCCAAGATATGGTACAAACTGAAATCCTCAGCCTACCACCCACAGACTGAAGGCGAGCTCGGCAAACCAGTAAGTGTTTGCTATAAGGTAGGGATAGAAGAGGACAAGATAGATGAGGAAGAGGGATGAGAAACCTCACAGGTTGAACCCCTGATTGTATGACTGGCAAACACAGAGATTTTGGAAGATTTAAACACCATGCTGAGCTATTGAACTGATGACCGGAAAGAAGACATAACCATCCTGCTCAGGGAGTTTGAGAAGCGTGTAGGGACCAACCAGGACGTACCTTACTGACAGTTCATGATGTGGATGTGGAAGACACCCCACCAATTAAGTAAAACCCTTACAGACTGAGCCATGACAAGTTGGCTCAAGTCCGCCAAGAAATCCAGTCCATGCTAGAACATGATCATCATACCCTCAAAACCATGATCCGAACATACTGCCTTGAATACCCTCATGATTGGGATAAGGGATTAGGTTTCTTGCTGTTCGCCACGAGAGATTCACCTAATGAATCCACAGGCTTCAGACTGTTTGAATTAATTTATGGACACAAGGTGTGAGGCCCCCTGAAGCTAGTAAAAGAAAAATTTCTGGAGCCAAGGGAGGAAACCTAACTATTAGAATACGTGTCCACGTTTTGTGAACAGCTCTTTAACACCTGTGCCAAAGAGCACTTATAAGTCGTGCAGCAAATCATGAAGAAGCAGGCAGGCAGGCACACTGAAACTCAAAATCTCCAACTAGGAGATCAGGTCTTGGCGTTGTTGCCACTACCGAGTGATTCCTTTAGAGCAAAATTTAGTGGCCCAGTGTGGCCAAAAGGATCAATGAGGTAAATTATCTGATTCATACTCTCGACCAGAGAAAGAAACACCATTTATGCCACTTTACATGTTAAAAAGATATTATAGCTGAGAACCTGGCCTACCAGTAGGTGTTTGCTAGAAGGTAGGGATAGAAGAGGACAGCAGTGTCAGCAAGGACAAGATAGACGAGGAAGAGGGACAAGAAAACTCATAGGTTGAACCCCTGACTGTAAGACTGGCAAACACAGAGATTTTGGAAGATTTAAACACCTTGCTAGCTATTTAACTGATGACCGGAAAGAAGACATAACCATCCTGCTCAGGGAGTTTAAAGTGTGTATCTCAATGACAGTTCACAATGTGGATGTAGAAGACACCCATCAATTAAGCAAAACCCTTACAGACTGAGCCATGACAAGTTGGTTCAAGTCCACCAAGAAATCCAGTCCATGCTAGAACATGAGCCAAAGCAGTTGGAGCTTCCCCATTGTGCTAGTTCTGAAACCGGACTGTTCTAAGAGGCTTTGCATAGACTACTGGAAAGTGAATGCAGTAACCTTAACCGATTCATACCCAATCCCTCGCACCAAGGATTGCATTGACCAGGCAGGCAACTCTGCCTATATCGGCAAAATTGATCTCTTAAAAGGGTTTTGGCAAGTTCCCATGACCCCGAAGTGAGAGAAATTTCAGCTTTTGTCACCTCTGACGTCTTATACCAGTGCAAGGTAATGCCATTTGGTCTCAAAAATGCCCCAGCAATCTTCCAAAGACTGACAAATCAGGTGGTGGCTGGATTAGACAAATGTGCGTTGTACCTGGACAACTGCTGGTTTACAGCAATACCTGGAAAGACCACTTAGACCACCTGGAGGCAGAGTTCAAGGGTCTACAGTGAGTTAACTTAGTAGTATACTAAGTTAGCCGCTAAGCGCATTGCACTGTTGAACTACAAGAAAGCCCCCAGCGATTTAACATCCGCAGCACTTAAAGCAGCCAGAAGCATTGCACAAAGAACAGCCAGGCGCTGCGCAAACGACTACTGGCAACACCTATGCAGTCATATTCAGCTGGCCTCAGACACCGGAAACATCAGAGGAATGTATGATGGCATTAAGAGAGCTCTTGGGCCAACCATCAAGAAGATCGCCCCCCTCAAATCTAAATCAGGGGACATAATCACTGACCAACGCAAACAAATGGACCGCTGGGTTGAGCACTACCGAGAACTGTACTCCAGGGAGAATGTTGTCACTGAGACTGCCCTCAATGCAGCCCAGCCTGTACCAGTCATGGATGAGCTGGACATACAGCCAACCAAATCGGAACTCAGTGATGCCATTGATTCTCTAGCCAGCGGAAAAGCCCCTGGGAAGGACAGCATTACCCCTGAAATAATCAAGAGTGCCAAGCCTGCTATACTCTCAGCACTACATGAACTGCTATGCCTGTGCTGGGACGAGGGAGCAGTACCTCAGGACATGCGCGATGCCAATATCATCAGCCTCTATAAAAACAAAGGTGACCGCAGTGACTGCAACAACTAATGTGGAATCTCCCTGCTCAGCATAGTGGGGAAAGTCTTTTCTCGAGTCACTCTGAACAGGCTCTAGAAGCTGGCCGAGCGCGTCTACCCTGAGGCACAGTGTGGCTTTCGTGCAGAGAGATCGACCGTTGACATGCTGTTCTCCCTTCGTCAGATACAGGAGAAATGCCGTGAACAACAGATGCCCCTCTACATTGCTTTCATAGATCTCACCAAAGCCTTTGACCTCGTCAGCAGACGTGGTCTCTTCAGACTACTAGAAAAGATTGGATGCCCACCAAAGCTACTAAGTATCATCACCTCATTCCATGACAATATGAAAGGCACAATTCAACATGGTGGCTCCTCAACAGAGCCCTTTCCTATCCTGAGTGGCGTGAAACAGGGCTGTGTTCTCGCACCCACACCTTTTGGGATTTTCTTCTCCCTGCTGCTTTCACATGTGTTCAAGTCCTCTGAAGAAGGAATTTTCCTCCACACAAAATCAGGGGGCAGGTTATTCAACCTTGCCCGTCTAAGAGCGAAGTCCAAAGTACGGAAAGTCCTCATCAGGGAACTGCTCTTTGCTGACGATGCTGCTTTAACATCTCACACTGAAGAGCGCCTGCAGAGTCTCATCGACAGGTTTGCGGCTGCCTGCAATGAATTTGGCCTAACCATCAGCCTCAAGAAAACGAACATCATGGGGCAGGACGTCAGAAATGCTCCATCCATCAATATTGGCGACCACGCTCTGGAAGTGGTTCAAGAGTTCACCTACCTAGGCTCAACTATCACCAGTAACCTGTCTCTAGATGCAGAAATCAACAAGCGCATGGGAAAGGCTTCCACTGCTATGTCCAGACTGGCCAAGAGAGTGTGGGAAAATGGCGCACTGACACGGAACACAAAAGTCCGAGTGTATCAGGCCTGTGTCCTCAGTACCTTGCTCTATGGCAGCGAGGCCTGGACAACATATGTCAGCCAAGAGCGACGTCTCAATTCATTCCATCTTCGCTGCCTCCGGAGAATCCTTGGCATCAGGTGGCAGGACCGTACCTCCAACACAGAAGTCCTCGAGGCGGCCAACATCCCCAGCTTATACACACTACTGAGTCAGCAGCGCTTGAGATGGCTTGGCCATGTGAGCCGCATGGAAAATGGCAGGATCCCCAAAGACACATTGTACAGCGAGCTCGCCACTGGTATCAGACCCACCGGCCGTCCATGTCTCCGCTTTAAAGATGTCTGCAAACGCGACATGAAATCCTGTGACATTGATCACAAGTCGTGGGAGTCAGTTGCCAGCGTTCGCCAGAGCTGGCGGGCAGCCATAAAGACGGGGTTAAAGTGTGGCGAGTCGAAGAGACTTAGTAGTTGGCAGGAAAAAAGACAGAGGCGCAAGGGGAGAGCCAACTGTGTAACAGCCCCGACAAACAAATTTCTCTGCAGCACCTGTGGAAGAGCCTGTCACTCTAGAATTGGCCTTTATAGCCACTCCAGGCGCTGCTTCACAAACCACTGACCACCTCCAGGCGCTTATCCATTGTCTCTCGAGATAAGGAGGCCAAAGAAGATACTTAGCCAAGAGTGAGTTTGCTGGAATGAAGGGCATGTGGTACAAGGTCGAGTTTTGCCACAGGAGGTGAAGGTATGCGCTTGATCGACTTCCCCATTCCCAAAACAAAGAGGGAGACACTGCAATTTCTGGGAATGAGCGGATTCTACCGGAAATTTGTCCCAAACTTCAGTACCCTAGCTGCCCCACTAATCAATTTGTTCAAGAAAACTGCTAAGGAAATGTGTACGGAGGCATGCCAAAAGGCTTTTGAAAAATAAAGGGCCATTCTGACAAACGAGCCTGTGTTAGCTGCCCCAAACTTTTAGGGTAGCTAATAACATGAGCGAAGTGGGAGTCGGAGCAGTTTTACTTCAGGAGGACAACTCAAGAATCAAATGCCCAATTGGCTACTTTTCAAAAAACTAAACAGGCATCAGAGAAAATTTTCCACAGTGGGGAAGAAGACTTAGGTCTCTTATTAGCCCTCCAGCACTTCAAGGTTTATGTCAGCAATGGGCACCAAGAGACCTTAATATACACTGACCATAACCCCTTGAAATTCCTAGAAAAATTTAAAGTAAGCAATGCAGGCTGTTTCGATGGAGCTTGCTCTTACAGCCATTCAACTTAAAGATCAGCCACATTTCTGGAAAAAAACAATGTCATCGCCGACGAGTGTAAGCCAACAGGTGGCTGTTACAGACAATTGCAGTATAAGAGTAATGTGTGGATGTCAGAATGAGCGTGTACAGAATGTGTGTTCGTATTTCTCTTGCTTTACCAGGAAAGCAATGTAAAAAAAGTGTAATTGAAATTTCATTCTTTTTTTCTGTGTGGCGGAGGCGTATCATACCTAGTAAAGGCATGTCCTAATCATAACTTGATATTTGCAATTTTGGCCTAGACTCAGAAGTATTTCAAGCCTCCAGTAAGTTCCTAATTGAATGACCATGGCTGGAGTTTCTCCCTTGAATGGACATACCAAGACGGAACCATTTGTGGAATTCTCACCTCTTATTGTTTGTGATCTTACCCAAAACTCAATATCTATGGAGTCCTAGACTCACTGTCTCTGAGTTCGAAACTTAACAAAGAGAGCTGTAAGAAACCAGTTAAAGGTAGGTATGAATGGCCACCATCCATCCCCCATTATGTAGCAACGGCTTCAAATTGTTCTGGGTAGACAATAGAAGTATTGATCAGGTGGTGACCTGACCGAAACTAATCGCATATATCAAATCTTAATACTCCAAGCATCAGGGAGAGACTAGACAGTCTTCAAAGCACAGCTGCAGAACATATGAATTAGGAGCAGGAGTAGGCCACTCAGCCCCTCGAGCCTGCTCCACAAAATGTACACTCTCCATCAAGGAACTGAACCCCGGTCTCCCACGTAACAGATAGGGTAAAAACCATGATACTAATGAGGAAATTAGTATAGTGACAACAGCAAAGGCACAACACCTATGCCTTAAAACTGGAGACTACTACATCTGAAGGCTCCAAGCCTCTTCCTTTTCACATCCGCCAGTACAGAAAACCAACCTCCTAGTAATGAGACTACAAGCAACGTACTTTCTGACCTGCTGAAAATCCACCCCATCAAAAGGATCCTGCAATGACTTCGATACACGACTCCAGCTATTGAATCCACCTAACTACACTTCAAGAGTGAAAACGCCTTCTTCACCGGGACCACAATGCATGCATTTCCTCCAAGATGAGTCAAATCACATGACTTACGAACAATGCCTTTGTTTGTAAATTGTAAAAGTGTACAATCCTCTTTAACGGCTTTCTTTCTCAAGCATGTGTATGTGGTGAGTGAGTGACATAGCATCAGTCTTTCGGGGTGAACATGTGCATAAAATAATCCTCTTTATTTCAACCCACGAAAAGCGTGCTGCTGGTTATACAAATTGGCCATACACTCAGGGGTTAAGAAACACACCCATCTTCCTTTTCAAAAAACCACAGATTACAGAAAGTAAAGGGAAGAGAACTGGGGTTTTGGTTCTCTCTCAATTCTGTCCGTAACACAACCTATGTGACTATGACAAAGGTAACCTATCCCTCCTCATTCTCCTCAATCTGTCTGCAGCCTTTGACTCAGCTGACCCTGAAATTCTGCTCCAACATCTCTCCACCATCATCCAGCTGAGTGGGACTCTACTTGCCTAGTTTCATTCTTACCTAATTGTAGCCAAAGAATCACCTACAATGGCTGTTCTTCTCATTCCCTCACTGTTACCTCTAGTGTCCCCTAAGAATGTATCTGTGGTCCTCTCCTTTTTCTCATCCACATGTTGCCCCTTGGCGACATCATCTGAAAGTACAGCGTTAGTTTTCACATTACACTGATGACAGCTAGCTCTATCTCACCAACACCTCTCTCGACTTGTCCACTGGTGCTAATTTATCAGACTGCTTCTCCAACATCCAATACTGGATGAGCAGAAATTTCCTCCAATACAACATTAGGAAGTCGTGAGCCAATGTCTTCAGTCCCCACCACAAACTCCCTTCCCTGGCTACCAACTGCATCCCTCTCCCTAGTAACTATCTGAGGCTGAATAAGACTTTTTGCAACCTTGGTGTCATTTTTGACCCAATATGAGCTTCCGACCACATACCAGCTACATCACTAGGATGGCTGATTTCTACCTCGGAGAACATTGCTCGACTCCATCCTGTCTCAGCTCATCTATGCTGAAACCCTGATTCTTGCCTTTGTTACCTCCAGACTTGGCTATTCCAATACACTCTTCACCTCCCATATTCTACCCTCAATAAACTTGAAGTCATCCAGAACTTTGCTGCCTTTGTCCTGTTCACCTATCACCCCTGTGTTCGCTGATTTACATTAGTTCCCGGTCAAGCAATGTCTTGATTTTAAAATTCTGATCCTTGTTTTCAAATCCCGCCATGGCTCCACAAACCTCCAAGAGGTTTACATTCATCTAATTCTAGCCTCTTGAGCATCCTGACTTTTAACAGCTCCACCATTGGCAGCCATGCCTTCAGTTACCTGGGCCCCAAGGACTGGAATTCCCTCCCGAAACCTCTCTTTCTACCTCACTTTCCTCATTAACCCTAATATCTCCTTATGCGGCTTGGTATCAAATTTTGTTCGATGACGCTCCTATTGTGAGAATAAAAAATACTGAAATGTTGTTTCTACAGCTTGTGGAAAATTACCAAGAAGTCATTTCTACACAACATAATGAAATCACTGAACAAGGGAACTGATAAGGGGATGTGAGTAAAGACCTTGAGACAGTACGGCAGTTAAAAATTGTGCTTATGCAGAGAAAAGAAAAACAGCAAGAGTTAGAACAAAGGATGTAGTGAATGAGTAACTGACAGCTGCAAGTTAACACACACACAGGAGGCTTGCAAAAGAATGGAGAGCCAAATAAGGTAAAACAAAAACAAGAGTCAGGGGCTAGAAAGTTAAAGTAGGGGGAGAAGTAAACAGAGGAGGAGACTGTAGCAACCATAGGATAGGTTAGTGTCATAATACGTTATAACCAATAATGTAAAATAAAGGCGTGGACAAATGGATTCGTATTGTATAAACATGAACTGAAAATGTTGATCGGTGTGCCTGCTTGTAGGACACCCGATCTTGCAAGAACGTTAAATAAACTTACTTCTTCAGAGTTTGATTTGGTGTAAATTATTATTAAGTGGGCTACGCTTCTCACAATATGAAGGGCCAAGAGACATATTATTGCGTTCTAGGCACAATAAAAATGTTACTCTTGTCATTGTTCTCGGACTCGGCGCTGGTTCACAAAAGAAGGACTACGCACGCGCCACACCAAGCCGCTGGCACTCGCCGTGACGTCACGGCGCTGGTGGCCGTCGGGAGCTGAAGCTCGAGCCGTTGTCGTTATGTCCGGTAAGGAGGAGAGCGACACAGCCATGAAAAGCATGTGTGAGTAATACGCTGCTTCCTTGGGCTCTGCAGGGTCACACTGGGGAGAGTGAGTGCCGGCCTGGGCTTTGGCGGAAGGATTTTCCGGAGCGGTGGCTCGTGTGCTGCAAATGAAGCCCCAGTATTGTGAAGGCCTGAGTCCAGGCCGCTCCGCTTTTCAGCTTTCATTGGCTGAGTGTTCGGTGTTTATGTTTCAAGGCTGGTGCTGTATTCATGTCCTTCCGCTGACGGGGAAGCCGTGTAACCAGCGCCAGTTATGATTTTACAGCAATTGCTGGTGTGAAAACAAAAACAAGAAGATGGTAATGCTCAACAGCTCCTGTAACATTTATGGAGAGAGCAACAGAGTTAGTGTTTGACCCTTTGTTAGAACCTGTGCACCGACCTATGGGAAACTAGGGCACCAGCCAAATATGAGGCCCCGGTAAAACTCATCATAACTCAAAATCTGTATCCAACTGCTGGATCGTAGAAGCATACAGCATGAAGGAGGGCATTTGACTCATCGTGCCTGTCCTGGCAATTTCAAAGAGTTATCCAATTAGTCCCATGTCCCTGCTCTTTTTCCCAGAGCCTTACTTTTTTCCCTTTTTTGAGTATATCAGATTCCCTTTTGAAAGTTACTTCCACCACCCTTTCAGGCAGTGCATTCCAGATCAATTTAATTTAAGTTGCGTATATTGTAATATAATTTTCTTTGTTATTAATGCTCTGTACAGGCTTATTTCTTCATTCATTTTGTTACACTTTTGTGTTTTATGGATTGTGAAGGGTTAAGTGGAGGGGCACTGAATGTTCTTGGTGCCCAGGGCCCCAGAAATTGTTAATAAGGCTCTTTGAGAACTGCTGAAGGGTCATTAATGCCTGCAATGTCAATTGTACCTCCCTGATGCTGCTTGAATTGCTGTGTATTTTTAGCATTTTCTGTTTTTATTTCAGATTTCCAGCAACTTTGTTATTTTTTTACTGATATGCAAAGTTATGCATGTACTGCTGCTTTCAAGTTATGATAATGACTCCAATCATTGTATGTATACAACTGGGGCTGATTTATATAATTTCATTATATCGTGTAGTTGTAATGGAAAAGGTATCAAATTTGTAGTTAAGTGTTAGAGTGAGCTTCATGGAAATGTTTTTAGCCACGTGATGGGTGTCAGCTGATTGTCAATTAAAGGCAGAAATGTACAATGATTTGTGAAAGTTGCAGAGAGCTTGAACGAAAGGATGAAACTGTCAGCTGATAGGAAAGTTTTGGTTTTTCCATTAGGTGAAATATGAACATGATTGAAAGACATGATTTGCAAGTTTGCACTTGTCAACTTGCCTGTTCATTTTTGTAGTACTGTCACCTAAGATTGCAGGAAATGTAATGGTGGATATGAAATACTGAATCAATACACAGGATAGATTAAGTATAGATTTTGTTCTTCTAAACATGACCTGTGCTTGGTTCATATCATTGAGAAATGATGTAGGGAGGTACGACATAATATTTAATGGCAGTAAGCTATGTGGCTAGTTCACTGTAACATAAAATAGAAAATTCTCAAGTCAGTCAGCATCTGCAGTGAGAAAAGACAAGTTAACATTTTTTCCATTCATAAAAATTGATGCTCTTGTCAAGTGGATGGGATAAGGGATGGCAGAAAATTTTAATGTGGATAAATGTATGTTTGTCATATTAAGGCCACAGCGACTTAATAAAGGGAAGTAACATAATTGGAAAGAAATTTGGAAGTGATTTATTGAACAGTCACTGAAGGCATCTGGTCATTGTGAAATGATCAAGACTAAACTCGTAAAGACTTCTGGAATATGTCTCAGGCATTTCATTATAAATAGGGCCTTTGTCTGAGGCCGAACCAGTTTGTTTGCAACATTGATGTCATATTTGGCCCCGAGATTAACTTCTGACCTCGTATCTGTGTCATCACTAAGACCACCTATTTGCACCTCTGTAACATCGCCTGACTCTGCCTCGCCTCAGCTCATTCGCTGAAACCCTCTCCATGCCTTTGGTGCTTCTCGACTTGACTATTCTAATGTGCTGCTGATCTCCCACATTCAACCCTCCATAAACTTGTGTCCTTACTCACACCAAGTCTTGTTCACCCATCACCCCTGTGCTCGCTGACCTACATTGGCTCATCTCTGTTTTAAAATTTTCATCCTTGTTTTCAAATCCCTCCATAGCCTCATTGCTCCCTACCTCTGTAATCTCCTCCAGCCCCACTACCTTCTGACCTATCAGCACTCATCTAATTGTGACCTTTTGACAATCCTGATTTTACTTGCTCCACAGTTGGCAGCCATACCTTTAGCTGCCTAGGTCCTAAGCTGTAGAATTCCCTTCCTAAATCTCTCTGCCTCTCATTCTTCCTTTAAGACAGTCCTTGGAACCTACCTCTTTGACCAAGCTAATACCTCCTTCTGTGGCTTGGTATCAGATTTTGCTTTATAATACTTCTGTGAAGCACCTTGGGATGTTTTGCAATTCTGCAACACCTGAAGGCCAGTTTTTGTTGTATGAGAAAGTAGCTTGGGGGAAATTTTGGTCTCATTAGAATAATTATTTTTAAAACTGTCCCTCAGTATAATAAGTATCTTTAAAATATAGCATCAAAATTTGTGCTGAATGATCATAATAAATCATAAGAGCATAAGATCATAAGAAATAGGAGCAGAAGTTAAGCCATTCGGCCTCTCGAGCCTGAATCGCCGTTCAGTAAGATCATGGCCTCAACTCCACTTTCCTGCCCAATAACCCTTGACTCCCTTGTAGATAAAAAATCTGTGTAACTCAGCCTTGAATATATTCAATGACCCACCCTCCACTGCTCTCTGGGGTAGAGAATTTCAAAGATTAAGGACCCTCTGAGAAAAGAAATTCTTCCTCATCTTCAGCTTATATGGGAGACCCCTTATTTTGAAACTGTGCCCCCTAGTTCTAGATTCCCCTAAAAGGAAAAACATCCTTCCAGCATCTACCTGGTCAAGCCCTCTCAGAATGTTATATGTTTCAATAAGATCACCTGTCCTCTTTCTAAACTCCAATGAGTATAGGCCCAACATGCTCAACCTTTCCTCATAAGTCCAGCCTTCATCCCAAAAATCAACCTAGTGAACCTTCTCTGAACTGCCTCTAATGCAAGTATATCCCTCCTTTAGAAAAGGAGACCAAGACTGTACGCTGTACCCTTGGTGTGGTCTCACCAACTTCCTGGACAGTTGTAGCAAGACGTCCCCACTTTTATACTCCATCCCTCTTGCAATCAAGGCTAATATTCCATTTGCCTTCCTAATTACTTGCTGTACCTGCATGCTAACTTTGTGAGATTCATGTAAGAGGACACCCAGATCCCCTCTGTACTGCAGCATTCTGTAGTCTCTCTCCATTTAAATAATCTGCTTTTCTATTCTTCCTACCAAAATGGATAACCTCACATTTTCCCACATTATACGCCATCTGCCAGATTTTTGCCCATTCACTTAACCTATCTATGTCCCTTTGGAGGCTCTTTGTGTCCTCCTGACAAATTGCTTTCCCACATATCTTTGCATTGTCAGCAAATTTGGCTAAAATACACTCTGTCCCTTCATCCAAGTTATTGATATAGATTGTAAATAGTTGAGGCCCCAGCCCACTAGTTGCAGTTTGCCAACTGAAAAATGCCCCATTTATCCCAACTCTCAAGTTAGCTAATTCTCTATCCATGTTAATACATTGCCCCCAATGCCATGAGCTCTTATCTTATGCAGTAACATTTTTATGTGGCACCTTATCTAGAGTATGAGGAAGCTAGCTAGAAATGTAAAAAACAGATGGCAAGAGTTTCTACAAATATTTAAAAAGGAAAAGAGTAAGTAAAGTGAGTGGTCCTTTAGAGAGTGAGAATGGGGAGTTAATAGTAGATAATAAGGAAATGGCGGATGAAAGGAACAAATATTTTGCTTCTGTCTTCACTATAGAGGATGCAAAAAAACATTCCGGTAATAGCTGTAAATCAGGAGGTGAAATTACAATCACCAAGGAAGCGGTACTGAGCAAACTGACGGAGCTGTGGGCTGACAAGTCCCCGAGTCCTGATGGGCTTCATCCGAGGGTCTTAAAAGAGGTGGCTAATGAAGTAGTAGATGTGTTGGTGTTAATTTTTCGAAATTCACTTGATTATGGAAAGGTTCCATCAGACTGGAAAGTAGTAAATATAACCCCTCTATTCAAGAAGTGGGAGAGGCAGAAAACGGGTTAATACGTCAGTTAGCTTGACGTCTGTTGTGGGAAGGTATGAGAATTGATCATTAAGGAGGCTATAGTTGGGCACTTAGGAAAACTAAAGGTAATCGGAAATAGCCAGCATGGTTTTGTGAAAGGGAAATCATGTTTAACCAATTTATTGGAGTTCTTTGAAGGAGTGACTTGCATTGTGGATAAAGGGGAGCCCGTTTACGTACTGTACTTGGATTTCCAGCAGGTGTTTGACAAGGTGCCACATAAAAGGTTATTGTGCAAAGTAGGAGCTCATGGTGTAGGGGGTAACACATTAGTATGGATAGAAGATTGACTGGCTGGCAGAAAACAGAGAGTATGCATAAATGGGTAATTTTCTGATTGGCAGGATGTGATGAGTGGAGTCCCGCAGGGGTCTCAACTTTTTACAATTTATATCAGTGACTTACATGAGGGGAGCAATGGCATGGTAGCTAAATTTGCAGATGACACAAAGAAAGATAGGAAAGTATGTTGTGAAGAGGACATAAGGTGGTTGCAGACTGATATCTATAGGTTGAGTGAGTGGGCAAAAATCTGACAGATGGAGTATGATGTGGGAAAATGTGAAGTTGTTCACTTTGGCAGGAAGAATAAAAAAGCAGAGTATTACGTAAATGGAGAATGACCACTGAGAATTCCGAGGTGCAGAGGGATCTAGGTGTTCTAGTGCATGAGTCACAAAAAGTTAGTTTGCAGGTACAGCAAGTAATAAAGAAGGCTGAAATAAAAACAAGAAATGCTGGAACCACTCAGCAGGTCTGGCAGCATCTGTGGAAAGAGAAGCAGAGTTAACGTTTCGGGTCAGCGACCCTTCATCGGAACTCCGATGAAGGGTCGCTGACCCGAAACGTTAACTCTGCTTCTCTTTCCACAGATGCTGCCAGACCTGCTGAGTGGTTCCAGCATTTCTTGTTTTTATTTCAGATTTCCAGCATCCGCAGTATTTTGCTTTTAATAAAGAAGGCTAATGGAATGCTATCCTTTATTATGAGAGGAATTGAAAATGAAAGTAAGGATGTTATGCTTCCATTATACAGGGCATTGATGAGACCACATCTCAAATACTGTGTGCAATTTTGGTCTCCTTATTTAAGGAAGGATGTAAATACATTGGAGGCAGTTCAGAGGAGGTTTACTAGATTGATACCTGATATGAGCGGGTTGTCTTACGAGAAAAGGTTGGACAGACTGGGCTTGTTTTCACTGGAGTTTAGAAGAGCGAGGAGAGACTTGATTGAAGTATGTAAGATCCTGAACGGTCTTGACAACGTGGATGTGGAAAGGCTGTTTCCTCTTGTGGGTGAGTCCAGAACTAGGAGGCACTGTTTTAAAATTGGGGGTCACCCTTTTAGGACAGGAGAAATATTTTCTCAGAGGGTTGTGCAACTTTGGAATTCTCTGCCTCAGAAGGTGGTGGAAGTGAGGTCATTGAATATTTTTTAAGGCGGAGGTAGATAGATTCATGTCAGGTAAGGGAATCAAAGGTTATCGGGGGTAGATGGGAGTGTGGAATTCGAGTCAGAAACAGATCAGCCATGATCTTATTGAATGGCGGAGCAGGTTCGAGGGGCCGAATGACCTACTTCTCCTAATTCATATGGTCGTATGAATGCCATTTGGAAATCCAAATACATTACAACTACAGGTTCCCCTTTATCCACCCTGCTTGTTAAATCCTCAAGGAACTCGAATAAATTCCCCTTTCATAAAACCATGTTGACTCTGCTTGATGGTATTATGATTTTCTAAATGTCCTGTTACTACTTCCTTAATAATGGATTCCAGCATTTTCCCAATGGCCTCTAGTTTCCTGCTTTCTGTCTCCCTCCTTTCTCGAATAGGGGCGTTACATTTGTGGTTTTCCAGTCTGCTGGGATCTTTCCAGAATCGAGGGAATTTTGGAAGATTACTACCAATGCATCCACCATCTCTGCAGCCACTTCTTTTAAGACCCTAGGATGCAGGCCACCAGGTCTGGGGACTTGTCAGCCTTTAGTCCCGTTAATTTTCTTAGTACTTTTTCTCTAGCGATAGTGGTTGTTTTAAGTTCTTCTCTTCCTTTTGCCCCTTGATTTTTTTTTACTGCTCGTGGGATGCTTTTTTGTCTCTTCTATCATGAAGACAGATACAAAATATGTGTTCACAGTCTCTTCCATTTCCTTGTTTTTCACTATTAGTTCCCCAATCTCATCTTCTAATGGACCAATGTTTACTTTAGTTATTCTTCCTTTTCATATACTTGTAGAAATTCTTACTATGTTTTTATATTTCTTCCTAGTTTACTCTCATTCTAACTTCCCTCTTTTTTTCGTCATCCTTTGCTGGTTACTAAAATGTTCCCAATCTTCTGGCCTACCACTAAACTGATGCCTTTTGTTTAGAAATGTTCGGCATAGAATATTTTGTTTCATTTTATGCTGCTCAGTTCTTTACAGTAATAGTTGCTACATAATAACCTCGTTGTGCCACCTGACTTTTGACCTAACCAGCTGAAAAAGCTAAGTGTTAAGGGGCATCTAGTTAAACTAGTAACCTTTTGTTTGAAGTGCCAGTAAATTACAATACAAAAGCAAAGTACTGCAGATGCTGGATATCTGGAATAAAAACATAAAATGGAAATACTCAACAGTTCCTGCAGCATCCGTGGAGAGAGAAATAGAGTTAACATTTTAAGGTTGACGTTATATTAGTCCATCTCTTTGTAAGGACAAGCAAGATCTAAACATTAAAAGTGCTCTTCAAACTGATGTTTCCCATTTCAAATTACAGTCACTTGCATTTATGTAGTACCTTTTTTAATTTAAAGAATATCCCAAGTTTCCTCATAAAAGTGCAAGGAAAAAGGTGTTCATCCAAGAAGGGAGAGACAAAACAGCAGTGGTGAACAAAAGCTTGATTGAAGTGCTGGATTTGATAAGGTATTTATAGGAGAGGAGAGAGAGGTAAAGAGGTTTAGGGAGGTAATTTCAGAGAATTAACTTTAAAATGAGAATTATAATTTCGAGTATCCTTTAGCTGCTTCAACCGTTACCTATGTTTCTGTCATCCCCATAAATTTGAACTGTTGTCTTTACCTTTTGATCTGAACCACCCTTTTCTGGTAGAACCTTCAGCTGTCTGGAACTTCCTCCCTAACACTCTGCTCTGTTCTCTCTACACTTTTTAAAAACCTCTGCAAACTCAGCTTTTCACCATGCTTTCAGTCACTTTCCTAATATCTCCCTGGCTTAAATGTTATTTCCCTTATCTAGTCCAATTTACTTTGTTGCACCCCCTCCCCCGCACCCCTCTCAATCCCTATGCAAAACAGATTGGAATGTATATGTTGTTGCCAAACCTTACAACCAATATTATTTGTCTTTTTCTGGATTACTCTAGATGCCATGGTATCTCCAATGTCCCAAGAGGTCCAGAGCCATCATAATCTACAACTGCACAACTTTTTATTGGCTTCGATACCTATATTCTCAAAACATATTTTTTCAGATTAATTCAGTAATCTTATAAAATTGATAGGAAATTCTGAGCAGTAATGAGCTGTATTTGCAGTGTTTTTGGTTACCTTTGTTGTCTGCTGGCAAAACTGTTCAGTATTCATTAGATTAAGATTCTAGGAAAATATGCCAAAATTGAAGTGAAAACAGTTTTAAGAACATAAGAAATAGGAGCAGGAGTAGGCCGTTTGGCCCCTCAAGCCCCTCATGGCTGATCAGTCCCAGACCTGAACTCGCCTTTCGTGCCAGCTCCTCATAGCCCTCAACTCCCCGATATTTCAAAAATCTATCTACCACCTCTTTAAGTACTTTCAGTGATCCAGCCTCCACAACTGTCTGGGGTGGAGAATTCTAGACATTCACTGCCCTCTGAGAGAAGAAATTCCTTCGCATCTCAGTTTTAAATGAGTGACCCCTTATTCTGTAACTTTGTCCCCTAGTTCGAGATTCCCCCACTAGTGGAAACATCTTCTCAACATCTACCCTGTCAAGCCCTCTCAGAATCTTGTACTTTTCAATAAGATCACCCCTCATTCTTCTAAACTCTAATGAATAAAGGCCTAACCTGTTTAGCCGTTCTTGATAAGTCAACCCCTTCATCTCAGGAATCATCCTAGTGAATCTCTTTTGAACTTCCTCCAATGCCAGTATATCCTTTCTTAAACACGGGGACCTAAACTGTACATAGTACTCCAGGTGCGGCCTCACCAACACCCTGTACAATAATAACAAGACTTCCCTATTTTAAACTCCAACTCCCTAGCAATAAAGGCCAAAATTCCATTTGCCGCCTTAATTACATGCTGCACCTACATGTGAACATTTTGTGTTTCATGCACAAGAACACCAGATCCCTCTGTGCTGCACTTTTTTGAAGTCTCTCTCCTTTTAAATAATAGTCTACCTTTTGATTCTTCCTGCCAAAGTGCATGACCTCACACTTTCCTACATTAAACTCCAAGTTTTTGCCCACTCACTCAACCTATCTATATCCCCTTGCAGATTCCTTACATCCTCATCACAACATGCCCTCCCACCTATTTTTGTATCGTTAGCAAATTTGGATATATTACACTCTGCCAAGTCATTAATATAAATAGTAAATAATTGAGGCCCTAGGACTGATCCTTGTGGCACTCCACTAGTTATGTCTTTCCAACCTGAAAAAGACCCATTAATCCTGACTCTCTTCTGTGTGTTAACCAATCCTCAATCCATGCTAAAACATTACCCCCAATACCGTGAGCTCCCATCTTGTGCAATAATCTTTTATGTGGCACCTTATCGAATGCCTTCTGGAAATCCAAATACACTACGTCTACCAGTTCCCCTTTATCAACTCTGCTTGTTATATCCTCAAAGAACTCTAGCAAGTTTGTCAAACATGATTTCCCTTTCATAAAACCATGTTGACTCTTTGATTGCGTTAAACATTTCTAACAGTAGTAGACTCGCCAACTTTAAGGGCATTTAAGTGGTCATTGGATAGACATATGGATGAAAATGGAATAGTGTAGGTCAGATGGTTTCACAGGTCGGCGCAACATTGAGGGCCGAAGGGCCTGTACTGCGCTGTAATGTTCTAAAATGTCTTGCTATTTCTTCCTTAATAATGGACTCTAGCATTTTCCCAATGACTGATGTTAGGCTGACTGGCCTATAGGTTCCTGCTTTTTGTCTCCCATCCTTCTTGAACAGGGGCGTCACATTAGCGGTTTTCCAATCCGCTGGGACCCTCCCGGATCCAGTGAGTTCTGGAATATTTCGACCAATGCCTCCACTATTTCTGCAGCCACTTCCTTTAAAACCCTTGGATGCAGGCCATTGGTCTTGGTGACTTGTCTGTCTTTAATCCCATTAGTTTGTCAAATACTTTGTCCCTCTTGCTAGAGACTGTTAGAAGATCTTTCCTCCCATTAGCTCCTTGCTTAGCTGATATCTGCGGGATGTTCATAGTGTCCTCCACCGTGGAGACCAATGCAAAATATTTGTTTAAATTATCTGCTATTTCCCTGTTCCCAGTCACCCAATTCTCCAGTCGCATCCTCCAACTGGCCCACGCTCACTTTAGATACTCGCTTTCTTTTTATATACCTGTAGAAGCTCTTGCTGTTTGTTTTTATATTTCATGCCAATTTACTTTCATAATCAATTTTCTCCCTCTTTATTCGCTTTTTAGTCATCCGCTGCTGGTTCCTAAAAGAAATTCCCAATCCTCTGGCCTACCACTAGTTTTCGCCGCTTTGTATGCCTTAGTTTTTAAATGGATACTGTCCTTGACCGCCTTTGTTAACCACGGGTGGTTCATTCTTCTCACCGAGTCCTTTTTGACCGGGATAAATTTTTGCTGAGCGTTATGAAATATCTGCCACTGCTCATCCACTGACCTTCCCCTTAGTCTATCTTCCCAGCCCACTTTAGACAACTGTTTCTTCATACCTCTGTAATTGCCCTTGTTTAAGTTGAAGACACTGGTTTGAGACCCGAGTTGCTCGCCCTCAAATGGAATTTGAAATTCTACCATGTTGTGATCGCTATCCCCTAGAGGATCCTTATTTTATAACTAATAAAGAATTTAATGTATTTCATTTCTGGAAATAACTGTTTTTGGGGAAAATGTAAATCGTATTTGCCCTAAGCCTCAAATAATTTGACCTTGATTTGGAATTTGACATTGGACAGTCAATGTACCTATTGTTTAAATATTGAAACTTAATATGTGCCTCTGGCAGTTACTGTAATATACATATTAGAAAATTTAGAAGACTAGAGGACTAGATTTTAAATCTATTGGAGTTTCATTGCGATTACCTGTGAAGCTGACATTGTATGCACATTGTTCTTAAGCAATGCAGCTTGAGAAATACTTACCCTAGAATTTGGTGATGGGTAGATTTATGCTGAGGCAGTAGTAATGAGGATTAGAATGATTGTTCAGTTGATTAAACCATAGCAAGTGAGGAACAGAGGCCCAGATTACTGCCTATGGAAGTGATCTACAATTAGAAGTGATTAATAAGGCCTCGTCACTGATATTCTGTAGAGGCCTTTTGCCCTCTCCCACGTGCTCTAGGAAGGATGTCAAGGCTTGTGAGGGTGCAGAGAAAACTCATTAGAATGGTACCAAGAATGAAAGACTTCAGTTACGTGGAGAGATTAGAGAAACTGGAGTTGTTCTCTCAAAATGAAAGCGTATTGCGTTCCTACCAATTTGCATTACATTTATGTGTTATTTGTCAGACTCGACTATTCCAGTATTCTCCTGGCCAGCTTTCCTTCTTCCACCCTCAATGAACTTGCACTATTCTAAAACTCTGCTGCATTGATCCTAACTCGCAGCAAGCCCTGTTCATTCATCACCCTTGTGCTTGCTAACCTACATTGGCCCCTGGTCCAGCAACACTTCAATTTTATACAAAAACAAGAAATGCTGGAATCACTCAGCAGGTCTGGCAGCATCTGTGGAAAGAGAAGCAGAGTTAACGTTTCGGGTCAGTGACCTCCTTCTTCGGAAGAAGGGTCACTGACCCGAAACGTTAACTCTGCTTCTCTTTCCACTGATGCTGCCAGACCTGCTGAGTGATTCCAGCATTTCTTGTTTTTGTTTCAGATTTCCAGCATCCACAGTATTTTGCTTTTACTTCAATTTTATAATTCTCCTCACATTAAAATTCCTCCTTCCCTCATCCCTTCCTATCTGGACTTGGAAGCGTGGTGGCTACGCGTTCCGTGGACTCGGGAATGTTAGTAGTGTAAGTATTGGAGCCTGCCTGACAGTGATCAGGTTACACAATTTGAGCTTCAATTACTCTATAGCAGTATTTCTGCTAATCTGTGCTGTAGCCTGAAAGTTACTGTACTGGCTTTGTATTGAGAGAGAAAATGCATGTGTGCAGCCGGGCAAAAAACGTCTGGAGGGACCATGCGCTGTAAAAAAAAAAAAAAAAAAACAGGCTGCACACAACAACTAAATTTTAAAGAGAACATTGCTGTACAGCATGCAGGATCATACACGTTCCAGACAAACTGTTGGTGTTCTGATGAAAGGTCACAGACCTGAAGCATTAACTCTGTTTCTCTCTTCACAGATGCTGCCTGACTTTTTGAGCATTTCTAGCATTTTCTGGATTTTCTTTCACTGGTGCCCTAACACTTCTGTCTTCATTAGGCACCTGAGACTGTCAACCTTTCGGGTGAATCTAGGCTCTTCTATGTGCAGTAGAGCTTCAATGGTGCGGCTGAAGTTGAGGTTACCACTTGTCTGTAATATTGAAAAAAAGTTAGTACACCTAATGGCATATATCCTAAACTTGGAAAAAATCAGAGAGGAGGTAACAGAAGCTTTGGTCACAATATTTCAAGAGGTTTGGCGAGGTGTCTCACTGGAAACTTGTTAGGAAAATTCAGAACATATGGCATAAGAGGAAATTAACAATATTGGAACTTAGGAACAGCGTAGGCCATTCAGAAATATCAGATTGGTATAGCACGAAAGGTGACAGTTGGCATGAATCTGCAAATTCCCACTGTATCGCAACTGTAGACCCAGCCAGTCATAACTGAACCTGTCAAGACACCAGGCTGTGCTTTCCAGAGGAAGTTGTATCAGCTACTTGCTTGACCGAGAGCCTAATCCAGCTTCACCATGGCACTACCTGACGATGAAAATGACAATAGTACTCAATTTCTTTTCCACTGTTTTTTTTTTTTAGACCACAATGGGAATCAAATGCCACATAAGTCAATCTGAAGACCACTGCTGCATTAAATAGGTGATGGATATCTTTTTTTCCGAAAGATTCCCAGTTAATTTTGTAGGGCAGTAGAATGTTTCCAGGTCCAGGAACTGTTGACAGGATGCATGCAGCTATGTGCAGAAGCCCATAAACTATAAAAACAGATTAGGGTTTCATGTTGTGAATTTTCAGCTTCTGGGTGAGGTTAAGCACACCATAATGCATGTGAACACCAGTCAAAAGTATTTTACAAGCAAGTGGAAAGGTTCAAACTTGACGGTTGTATGAAAAGATTGCAAATGAGTGGCTGGAACTGATTAGACCGCATGTTAAGACTTTCTTGACCAACCTATAACTATCATCTGCCTTACAAATTCTCAGTTGCCCAATTTCCTCTGTGTCTCTGCCTAGCAGCTCCAGGATGTTTTCCTTAAAGCAGTTGATGGTATAAAGTCTTCAGGGGTCCTTTTGCTGTGGCATTCTATTGCCTGGTGTGTGTGCAGTCTAGGAGGAAGATACAAAGTGTGAATGTAATTTGTTTGCCATTAGAAATGCAGCTCAAGTGAGTAAAGACTGCCTCATGGGGGGTTGATTACAGGCACTGGATTGAATCAGTAGTATCAGTGAGACTTTCAGATTTTCAGTCCATGTGAGGATGTGAGTTAAGGATGAGAACGAGTGTGTGAACGATCTTGTGCTTCCTCATGGAGAATTCAGTGGGAAGAAAGACAGGGTAAAGAACACTGGGAAGCAAAGATAGGTGGCAGTGGTATATTTAGTAGGAAATACTGCATGTTAATCCTTTTACCTTGGCTGACTTGATAAGTCATTATATTTCAACATGGATTAGCCAAGTGAAGTGATCTCCTTCCACTGAACATTGTTGACTCTGCTGGTTTTCTCCCTCTCAGTTTGCCTGTTCCTAATCTTTGCTGATAACATTTCCACTGAAGACTAAGTGAATTTGGGATCTTGCTGTTCCAAGGATCTGGCTTCTAACATCTTGAAATGTCTACAGTTTGCAAATACTAAAAATGGATCACCTGGAACTCCCTGCTGTTTATCACCACTTAAAATGCTGAAATACATCAGATTTCCCTCTGATTCCATGACAGATTCCCAAAAGAGGATCCAAATCAAGCTGAGAGCCTATCCACAATTGTGCAAGGTGCTCAACCAAGAAACTTTAGGCAGAATTACCAGGGCTTTTGGAAATGCAATTTTGGAATCATGGAACCATAGAATAATATAGCACAGGAGTCCATTTGACCCATTGTGCCTGCGAATGCTCTTTGGTAGAACTATCCAATGAATCCCACACCATGCTCTTTCCCCTTAGCCTTGTAAATATTTTCCCTTCAAGTATTTAGAGTCATTTATAGCATAGAAGGAGGCCATTCAGTCTATTGAGTTCTTGCTGGCTTGCTGCAGTGCAGTTCAGTCAGTCCCACTCTCCTGCTTGATCCCCGTAGCCCTGCAATTTTATTTCCTTCAAGTGCCCATCCAATTTTCTTATGACATCATTGATTGTCTCCACTTCCACCACCTTCCAGGTCATTACCACTCGCTGATGTAAAAAAAATTCTTCCTCGCATTCCCCTTGCATCTCTTGCCCAAAACCTTCAATCTGTGTTCTCTTGTACCATCAGTTTTGTACCATCCTTGTCTAACTCACCTAAACCTGTCATCATCTTGCACACCTCTCTCAAATCTACCCTCAATCTCCTTTGCTCCAGGGAAAACAACCCCAGCTTTTCCAACCTAACCCAACTAAAATCCTCCATCCCTGGAACCATTCTGGTAAATCTCTGCACCCTCTCCAGGGTCCCCTCATCCTTCCTAATGTGTGCTGACCAGAACTGGATGCAGTACCCTAGTTAGGGCCTTACCAGAACTTTATGAAGGTCCTGCATAACTTCCCTGCTTTTGTACTCTGTGCTTCTCTTTATGAAGCCCAAGATCCCATGTGTTTTGCTAATCATTCTCCAATATGTTCTGCCACCTTCAAATGTACATACATCCCCAGGTCCCTCACTTCCTGCACGCTTTTTAGAACTGCTCCATTAAAGCTACATTGCCTCACCCCATCCCTTCTGCCACAATGCATCACGTCACATGTTACGACCAGGTGAGGAAGGGGTCTCAGGTTCCCCGTCACCCCTTTTCTGATTTGACTGCAACAGGGTTTATCTTTTTTAACACAGTAATTTAGCTTACCACCTCAGGGAGCACTTGCTCCTGTTCCTCTAATATAATTGCAAATGAACCAATCAGACAAGTTATCTTGCGTTTACACAAGAAAGATGAACATATATTAACCTTATCACTCTTAAACTGGTTAAAATTACTAAAATACGCGACGCATCCATGCTCACATTCACACGAGAGACGCGTGCGCGCGCCCACACTCAAATACATTACAGAGGGAAAAAAACAGAGTTGGGAGGTTGGAGTCGAATCCTTAATAAAAATGGAATTTGAATACTGAAGTTTAGTCCCAGAGTCCTTAGTTGAAATTGTAGTCCTGAAGTCCTTGCTGGACCACACATGGTTTGGGCTTGCTTCTCAGGTTCTGGAAGGCAGAAGAGGGGCTTTTTCCTTGTCCCCTGGTTGCTGACTGTAAGGATCTTCCACTGCCACTGATGACCTGTCTTCCAACAGCTGCAGCTTGAGGCTTCTCAGGATCTCTACTGGAGAGAGAAAGAGGAGGGATGTTCCCTGGCTGAATTTGTTACTGTCTGACTTCTGAGTCACCACTCCAGAGTGGCCCAAGCAGTCATGTGATGTAACCACCTCTGTGTTTGAATCAGAAGCTTCTGGAAAGCTCCTTGAAATTCAAGGCTCTTCTCAAACATACTTGGTGGGGGTGGCTCTTTCAAAGTCAATGGGTGTCGATGGCTTTTGACGACCCCTATTGATAAGGCTATCCCAGGTAAATGAATCAGAGAGTACCCCATTGTTCTGGCTGGGCTGCGTAATCACATGTCTCCAGCTTAATCCTTTGGTTTTTCAAATGCAAATTGTACGTGGCCATCTTGGCTGCTAGTTGCTCAGTTTTTAAAAGTTACTTGTAATAATGTCCTGGAAAAGTCTCAGGCAAGGTTCCACATAATGACATTAATATCTCCATTTGGTATGTGGGCTTTCCATCACACTTGTTGCATTAAATTCCGTCTGCTACTTGTCTACCCATTCTGCTAGCCTATCTATGTCCTGTTGCAGGTGGTTCATATCATCCTCACTGTTTGCCACTTTCCAACTTGGTATCATTGGCAAATTTTGAAATTTTGCTCTGTATTCCAAGACCCAAGTAATTTATAGGCAGTTGTCTTTTGAAAGTCACTATTGAATTTGCTTCCACCACCTTTTCAGGCAGTGCATTCCGGATCACCATAACTTGCTTTGAAAAAACAAAAGTTTCCTCATATCACCTGGTTCTTTTGCCAATCACCTTAAATCCCTGTCCTCTAGTTACTGACTCTTCTGCCACTGGAAACAGCTTCTCCTTATTTACTCTATCAAAACCATTAATGATTTTGAAAGCCTCTATCAAATCTCCTCTTAACCTTCTCTAAGGAGAGCAATCCCAGCTTCTTCAGTCTAAATAACTGAAATTCTCTGGCAGCATTCTAGTGCACCGCTTCTACACCATCTCCAAGGCTTTAATATCCTTCCTAAAATGTGGTGCCCATATTTGAACACCCTGTTTCAGATGAGACCCAGCCATTGTTTTATAAAGTTAGGATAATTGCATTGCTTTTGTACTCGATTCCTCAGTTAATAAAGCCAAGGATCCTACATGTTTTTTAACAGCCTTCTCAATTTGTCCTGTCACCATCAAAGATTTGTGTACTTACACCTCCGGGTCTCTCTCTTCTTGCAACCCTTTTGAAATTGTACCATTTAGTTTATATTGCCTTTCTTCATTCTTCCCTCCAAAATGTGTCACTTCACACTTCTCTGTACTAAATTTCATCTGCTGTGTGTCTGCCCATTAAATCAGTCAGTCTGTGTCCTCCTGAAATCTACTACTATCCTTCTCATTGTTTACTACGTTTCCAAGTATGCTGATCCCTGGGGGACACCACTGTATAGCTCCCTTCGGTCTGAAAAAACAAACATCCACCTCTTCTTGCTGCCTTGTCATTTAGCCACTTTTGTATCCATGCTGTCACTGTCCTTTACTCCATGGGCTTTAATTGCTCTCAGGTCTATTATGTGGCATTTTGTCAGGCACCTTTTGAAAGTCCATATGCACAAAATCAACCACCGTACCCTCATCAGCCAGCTCCGTAACTTCATCAAGGAGCTTGATCAAATTAAACACGATTTGCCTTGAAGCAATTCCATGCTGAATTTCATTTATTAGCCCATATTTTTCTAAAAGCCAATTAATTTTGTCCCAGGTTATTATCTCTAGAAGGCTGTCTATCCTGTAAGTTGTTGAATTTAGCCCTCACCCTTTTTTTAAATGAAGAAAATCTAGCTCTTGAATTATTAGTTCTTTAAGTTGAGTCTTATGATTCAGCGTGGTTCAAGCTTTTGCCTTAATGAATTTTTGTCTCGTGTGATATTAACTAAAAGTGAAAGTCTACAGTTTTTCACATGCTAGATCAAAACCAAGACGCACTCAATAGGCTAATCTCTGACAAAAACTTAAATTCTTTCTAAAAGCCTGATGATCAGTGTTATATTTATAACTGGAAGTGGGGCATGGGGGGAACAACGGCTCTCCCTTTGTAGGAATTCCTTATTACTTCTAGCTTCCCAGACCCCTCCTTTGTATAATATTAAACAAGTCAGCAAGTCATCACATGCCATCAAATATGTAAAACCTCCAGACATAATTGTACCTGAAGGGTCTTAACAAAATCTTATCAAATGCAGCAGCTAGGGCTTCCATGGACCTATTTTATCAGATGACGTGGGATAGAGCCCATATCATTATAATGATAGACCACAATGGGAATCAAATGCCACATAAGTCAATTTGCAGACCACTGCTGCATTAAAGAGGTCTTATTTCTGAAAGACCCCAGTTAATTTTGCAGAGAAGTAATTGTAATGATATCTGTCTACTAACAGATCTTCCATGGCAAATTGAAGGATATGCTTTTTGACATCCTCGTGTCTATGTGAAATATCCTATCTTGCTGGATTTCATTGTGCCACTCACACTGACGTGAAGGACATTTTTTTATTAAAAAGTAAAACTCTTTAAAATGGTTAAAGTTAGTAAAGGTCTAATAGTTTTCTACGGCATTTATAATGAATTTATACTGGCATAATGCATGTGGGTCAAGCTGTTCTCATTTGGTGAGCAGAGTTGGGAGGGAAGAAGGGAAAAATTAAAATCCATATTTTTCGAGTTGAAAAAATGTAAATAAAGTGTTAGGTATTCGTTATTTTTGTTGACTCTAGATATCATAGGCATGTGGATGTATGTATTTACTGAATAGAATTTACTCTGGATTTCCATAGTTGAGCGAGGTCCAAAGAAGAGACAAGTGAAGACACTAGCAACATCCCTCTTGGAAGCATTAGATTATGACAGCTCAGATGACAGTGATTTTGAAGTGGGCGATGCTTCGGGTAAGTACTGTTTGTAAGTGTTAATTTTGTAGAATTTGTTTTGATCAGTACTGTGAGCATGTTTTTTTTTCTCACCAGCTTTTTTCCTCCCTTCTGAAAATGCAGACTCCTTTATTGGGGCACTGTTTCTTTGGTGGTGTTGCACTCTTGCTGAGGTTTCCATAATTCACATGTAAGCCCAGTTCTCCTACAATCATCTTTGCTGAACTCACATAGAAAATAGGAGCAGGAGTAGGCCATTTGGCCCTTCGAGCCTTCTCCGCCATTCATTATGATCATGGCTTATCATCCAACTCAGTAGCCTGTTCCGGCTTTCGTCCCATACTCTTTGATCCCTTTAGACCCAAGAGCTATATCCTTTTTGAAAACATACAATGTTTTGGCCTCAACTGCTTTCTGTGATAGCGAATTTCACAGGCTCACCACTCTCTGGGTAAAGACATTTCTCCTCATCTCAGTCCTGAAAAGTTTACCCCATATCCTTAGCCTATGACCCCTGGTTCTGGACTCCCCCACCATTGTGAACATCCTGCATCTATCCTGTCAAGTCCTGTTAGAATTTTATAGCTTTCTGTGAGATTCCCCCCTCAGTCTTCTGAACTCCAGCGAATATAATCCTAACTGACTCAATTTCTCCTCGTATGTCAGTCCCGCCATCCCAGGAATCAGTCTGAAAAACCTTCGCTGCACTCCCTCTATAGCAAGAACATCCTTCCTCAGATAAGGAGACCAAAACTGCACACAATATTCCAGGTGTGGCCTCACCAAGGCCCTGTATAATTGCAGCAAGACATCTCTGCTTCTGTACTCGCATCCTCTCGCTATGAATGCCAACATTTGCCTTTTTTACTGCCTGTTGGACCTGCATGCTTACCTTCAGCGACTGGTGTACGAGAGCACCCAGGTCTCGCTGCATATTCCCCTCTCTCAGTTTATCGCCATTCAGATAATTTGTCTTCCTGTTTTTGCTACCAAAGTGGATAACCTCACATTTATTCACATTATACTGCATCTGCCAAGCATTAGCCCACTCACTCAACTTGTCCAAATCACCCTGAAGCCTCTCTGCACCCTTCCACCCAGTTTTGTGTCTGCCCCCAGTCCCATGCGCTTTAATTTTACATGCCAATCTCTTACGTGGGACTTTGTCGAAAGCCTTCTGAAAGTCCAAATAAACCACATCTACTGGCTCCCCCTCATCAACTCTGCTAGTTACATCCTCGAAGAATCCTAGAAGATTTGTCAAGCATGATTTCCCTTTCGTAAATCTATGCTGACTCTGTCCGATTCTACCACTGTTCTCCAAGTGCTCTGCAGTAAAATCTTTGATAATGGACTTGAGAATTTTCTCCACTACTGACGTCAGGCTGACTGGTCTATAATGCCCTGCTTTCTTTCGACGTCCCTTTTTAAATAGTGGGGTTACATTAGCTACCCTCCAATCTGTAGGAACTGTTCCAGAGTCTGTAGAATCTTGGAAGATGACCACCAATGCATCCACTATCTATAGGGCCACTTCCTTAAGTACTCTGGGATGCATACCATCAGGCCCTGGGGATCGATCGGCCTTCAATCCCATCAATTTCCCCAACACCATTTCTCTACTCATACTGATTTCTTTCAATTCCTCTCTCTCACTAAGCCCTGTGTTTCCCAACATTTCTGGTAAGATATTTGTGTCCTCCTTTGTGAAGACAGAACCAAAGTATGCATTTAGTTTGCCAGCCATTTCTTTATTCCCCATAATAAATTCCCCTGTTTCTGACTGCAAGGGACCTACATTTGTCTTCACCAATCTTTTTCTCTTCACATACCTATAGAAACTTTTACAGTCAGTTTTTATGTTCCCCGTAAGCTTGCTCTCGTACTCTATTTTCCCCTTCTTAATCAATCCCTTGGTCCTCCTTTGCTGAATTCCACACTTCGCCCAATCCTCAGGTCAGTTGTTTTTCCTGGCAAATTTATATGCCTCTTCCTTGGATCTAATGCTATCTCTAATTTCCCTTGTAAACCCTGGTTTGGCTACCTTTCCTGTTTTACTTTTGCGCCAGACAGGGATAAACAATTGTTGCAGTTCATCCATGCGCTCTTTAAATGTTTGCATATTGCCTATCCACCGTCATCCCTTTAAGTAACGTTTCCCAATCTGTCATGGCCAACTCGCGCCTTGTACCTTCGTAGTTTCCTTTACTAAGACTCGCCTAATGTTGCACCAATTGAGGAATTGAGACTATGACCCTCCTGATCTGTATGGCACAGATACGCATTGGATAAGCCAGTTAAACCATTGGGAAAGAAGATACTACATTGAACTACAGGTTGTGGTGTGTATGTGGTGGGGGTTGGGGGAATGGCAAATGATGGAAGTATTCAGCTGTTCCATCAGCATTTGGAAAGAAAAAATACAGGTTCTGGTAAGGTTCAACAGTCAAAACATTTGCATGTTTCCAGCATTTTTTAAAAAGAAAAACCTGCATTAGTTTCTTTGGAATATGATTTAAAAAAAAAAGACGTAGTTTATTTGTTTATTGAAGGTCGAATAATTCACAGGTGACTAAGGATATGTCTCTATGGCAGCTTGTGGTCTTAAATTGGTATCTGTTTTGAGTCAAGCTATTTGTCATAGCTTTATCAATGTTTAACAGTTTTTAGCAGTGTTGCTCACTTTCCCAGTTAAACTTTGAGTCTTTGCTTGTCCAAAGTGCTATCCTTTCACCTCTGATGGAATGAAAGTATCCCTTTACCGGTGGCTGTAATGACGGTAAATGAGGTTCAGGAGTTGTATCCCAGTTCCTGATGGGCACAGAACTTAATCCCTGAAAACATTTGCTTTAAATTATACATTAGATAAGACAGGGTCTTGCATTACCAAAAGGTTCAATTGTAAACTGAATTATAGTACCCTATTAATAGCTATAGGTTTCTCCTTTTTGAACTACATAGGTGTGTTAAGATGACATTTACTGCTATATTAGCATGCTTCACCACTGTAGAGCACTGATCTTGGTGTATCGATGACACTTCTCTGATCAATAGAGTGATAACTTTGCACTTTGAAGTGTGTCCAACACTCATACGCTGCAGAATCTCCCCTTTGTTAGATCTTTATTGTTGTGATAATTGATGACACATCCACAGGGCTTTAATAGAATCCCCACTGGTGGAACATCCTACATTGGCATTAAAATAGATTGCATTGATAACTGAAGTTGAAAAACTCAATTGAAACATACGTAATGCTCACAGAATGTATCTTCAGATAAAGGCTTTTTAATATAATATTTGTCAACTATATGCTAATCATCTTGGTTATTTAAAGCTACTAAGAAAAGTTTATATTGCTTATGTAACAGATTCTGATGGGAGTGGAGAGAGTGCTGGTAAGGACAGTGAAGAAGGTTCAGAAAGTGAGGGAGGACAAAATGGCAGTGAAGAGGACTCTGAACAGGATAAAAAGGATACCTCTGATGGAAAGATAGAAGTTGAATGTAAGGACGATCAGCCAGAAGAACCTGACACCAAGGAACAAACTGAAAACAAAACTGATAAGAAAATTAAGGAAACAGTGGATGATGCTGGGCCAGACGAATCAAATGATGGGCAAAAGAAATGGAATTTGCGTAAAAAAAGAACAATGCTGGATATGATATCAGTGGAAGAGTTGAATGGCTTTGATGATTATGATAGTGAAGATGATAATGACTGGCGACCTTGTAGTGGAAAGAAGAAAGGAAAAGGTGTAAATAACGATGATGGTGATGAAGGTGGTGGTGTGGATGATGATTTCAGTGACAGTGAAGATGGCAATCCTGATGATGATGAAGACAGCAGCAGTGCCAGTGAAGACGATAAGAGAGTTCGAAGAAAAAATAGACCTTCCAGTCAAAAAGCTGCCAAGACGGAAGGAACAAGTGATGGCTTTGTTCTGACGCAGAGTAAGAACTATGAGGTACTGTGATTGATCTGTTATGTTCGACCATATCATACAGAGCTATTCACTGTTCAAAGCTCTGTGCAAAAATGCTATTCTGTTAGAAAAGGCATGTGATAAAGTTTTAAAACTGAAATCTGAACATAAGATTGTATACAGTCAGTAGTAGTGCAGCTATTTTCAAGGCACGTAGTTCTTGTGAAGTGTTAGTTCATTAATATGCAGTTATGGAATATATCTGGGTGGTCCCTTAGTGATTGAGTAAAAAAAAAATCCAGCGAATTCATTTTTCTAGTTGTGCATTTTATTGAATTGAGGGGCATAAGAACTCAGTTTAAAATTAATGATTTTCAACAGTGTTTGATTTTTGCATTTTACTACCATGAAAAGGAAATTGGAGTTCTCTTGTTTCCTACTTTCTGCCTTTTAGATGTCTTTTATATGGTAAGACCATTAAACATCCAGTGTTGTTCAGATTGCTGCTCTATACTTGAAATGTGTTTTTTTTTAAAAGGGCCCGAGTCAGTATGCAGTGAGCTCCTGATCGCAGATCTGATTCCAGTCGTAGCTAAATACTTTGCAGGAGGCAAATAAAAATCTGAGAGCAATGGCTTTCATGTACCAGCTAAAGAGTGGCATAGGCAAAATCAGGCCATCTAAGGTGGGGAGAAAAAATGGGTGTTGACTTATTTTAAAATACAGTTTGCTACGTAGAATTACATTGAATTTATAGCGCAGAAGCAGGTCATTGGGTCAACCAGTCTATGCCAGTGTTTATGCTCCACACGAACCTCCTCCTATCTTGCTTCATCTCACCCTACAGACTTATCTTTCTTATTCCTTTCTCCCTCATGTTTTTTTTATTCGTTCATGGGATGTGGGTGTTGCTGGCTAGGACGGCATTTATTGCCCATTCCTAATTGCCCTAGAGAAGGTGGTGGTGAGCTGCCGCCTTGAACCGCTGCAGTCCATGTGGGGTAGGTATACCCACAGTGCTGTTAGGAAGGGAGTTCCAGGATTTTGACCCAGCGACAGCGAAGGAATGGCGATATAGTTTCAAGTCAGGATGGTGTGTGGTTTGGAGGGGAACTTGCAGGTGGTGGAGGTCGTGGGTTTGGAAGGTGCTGTCTAAGGAGTCTTGGTGTGTTGCTATATGTGCTTATCTGGCTTCCCCTCGAATGCATTTGTGCTATTCACCTTCACTACTCCCAATGGGAGCAAGTTCCACATTCTCACCATTCTCAGGGTAAATTAATTTCTCCTGAATTCCTTATTGGATTTATTAGTTTTCAAAATTTATTAGATTTCTGATAGAATTGCCTGTGGCCATGTTGTTGTCATCGAAGACCACACATTTTTCAAAAGGAAACTGCTGGAAACTCTCTTCTGTGTCTCTTTTTGGCCAAGTGGTTTAAATCAAGAGACGTTATTACAGCTGAAAAGTACAGTTAAGAAATTCACTTTAAAACTATTTAACATCCAAATTAATTAATTAAATAGAGATGGCTGGGCAGGTGATGTGTTGCAGCTGTAGTATGTGGCAGCTGGTGGACGACGGTGCGATCCACGGTGGTGACAGCTGCAGCAAGTGTTGGCTGCTCGAGGACCTTCAGCTCAGAGTTAATGAGCTGGAGTCCGAGCTGCGGACATTGCGACACATCAGGGAGGGGGAGAGTTATCTGAATACTGTTTCAGGAGACAGTCACACCCCTTAGATTAACAAAGTGATTACTGACAACACAACACTTATGCCATCCGACTACGCCAATCTGCGATTGGTTCCTACTCTCTGCGCATGTGTTGCATTCGCAGTTCCAGGACTGGTTGGCGCATGCGCAGATGACATCATCGCGTAACGCGGGCAGATGGGGTTGGCGTATGTGCTGATGACATCATCTCAATGCGGGCAGATGGTGGGGGGGATCCGGGCCGGAGAGAGCAGGGGTGGGGGGAGAGGGGGGTCTGTGGAGCGGGGAGAGAGCAGGGGTGGGGTGAAAGGGGATCTGGGGAGCGGGTAGAGAGCAGCCGAAGACCTTGCTGGTGACTGGTGTGCTCTCCTCCTTCCACCCTGCTGCCCGCTCCCGACCCCCGCCTGCTCGCTCAACCCCCCCCCCCCCGCCTGCTTGCTCACAGCAGCCCCCCCAACCACTCGCTCACCCCCCGCTTGCCACACCCCTGACCGCTGGCTGGCCGGCCCGCCCGCTCACTTGCTCCCTCCCCTCCCTGGCCCGCTTGCTCCCTCCCCTCCCCGGCCAGCTCGCTCCATCCCCTCCCTACGGCTATTGTGTGCTACCATGTGTTTAGGTTGTCATCGTGTGATTATTTGAGCAGCGCCATCTTTAATCCTGGCGGCTGCATGATGTCGCAGACTGTGACGTTTTAGTGGCACAGGCGGCATTTGCATGTGCCATTGCAGCGCCACCTAGTGGTGGCATTGTCGGCAAATGCAGCCTTAGATTAATTACGTCAAATTTGTAGCGTGGTCCGGACAGTAGGGTGTGACTGCAAGTGAGGCAGGTATGGGGATCCAGAATTTAGCTTTGGAGGAGCCTCCAAGGTTCTTGCTCCCGTTGTGGACGAGGGCACAGGCTGCAGGGAGGATGAGCGAACTGACCACAGCACCGTGGTTCAGAGTGCCATTCAAGTGGGGGAGAAAAGAGAAATGTAGTAGTAATAGGGGATAGCATAGTTTGGGAAATAGATACTGTTCTCTGCAACAAAGGCAGGGAGTCCCGAAGGCTGTGTTGCCTACTTGGTGCCAAGGTTAAGCACATCTCTTCTGGGCTGGAGAGGAACTTGGAGTGGGAGGGGAAGGATCCTGTTGTTGTGGTCCACGTAGCTACCAACGACATAAGTAGGACTAGGAAAGAGGTTCTGCTGAGGGACCATTTGCAGCTCGGGGCTAAATTAAAAGCAGAACCATAAAGGTGGTAATCTCCGGATTACTACCTGAATCATGTGCAAATTGGCGTAGGGTACATAAGATTAGAGAGGTAAACTCGTGGCTGAAAGATTGCTGTGGGAGAAATGGGTTCCGATTCATGGGCATTGGCACCAGTACTGGCGAAGGAGAGAGCTGTTCCATTGGGACAGACTTCATTTGAACCATGCTGGGATCACTGTCCTGGCGAATAGTACAGCTAGGGTTGTAGATAGGACTTTAAACTAATTAGTGGGGGGTTCAATTGAAGGGATGTTTTAAAAAATCAAAAAAAACGAGAGAGCAGAGGTGCAGGGTAGTGAAGAGGTTATCGAAGTGTGACAGGAAGGGGCAGAAAATATAAGCAGAAGAGTGCAGCGGAAATTAGAACCAGAATGAGGAGTAATGGTTAAAAAGTCAAAGCTTAAGGCTCTTTATCTGAATGCATGCAGCATTTGTAACAAGATAGATAAGTCGACGGCACAAATAGAAATAAATGAGTATGACTCGATAGCTATTATCGAGACGTGGTTGCAGGGTGACCAAAACTGGTTTTTCGATGTTCTGGAAAAACGGGCAAAAAGGAGAAGAAGGTGTGGTAGCTTTAATAAAGGAAGGTATCAGTGCGGTGGTGAGTAGTGATTATAGGTGCAATAGATCGTGATGTGGAATCAGTTTGGGTGGAAATAAGGAATAGCAAGGGTAAGAAGTCACGGGTGGGAGTCGTCTGTAGGCCCCCGAAGAGTTGCCTCACTGTAGGACAAAGTATAAATTGGGAAATAATGTAATGGAAATAATAGAGGCGTGTAAGAAGGGCAGTACAATTGTCATGGGTGATTTTAATCTGCATATTGACTGGACAAATTAGATTGGCAGAGGGAACATGGAAGACGAATTTGTAGAGTGCATCAGGGATTGTTACTTAGAGCAATACGTTGCAGAACCTTCCCGGGAACAGGCTATTTTATATCTAGTAATGTGTGATGAGGTAGGATTAATAAGAGATATCACAGTTCAGGATCCTCTACGGGATAGCGATCACAACATGGTAGAATTTCAAATTCAGTTTGAGGGCGAGCAACTCGGGTCTCAAACTAGTGTCCTCAACTTAAGGGCAATTACAGAGGTATGAAGAAAGAGTTGTCTAAAGTGGGCTGGGAAGATGGACTAAGGGGAAGGTCAGTGGATGAGCAGTGGCAGATATTTAAGCAGATATTTCATAACGCTCAGCAAAAATTTATCCCGGTCAAAAAGAAGGACTCGTGAACCACCCGTGGTTAACAAAGGCGGTCAAGGAGAGTATCCATTTAAAAACTAAGGCATACAAAGCGGCGAAAACTAGTGGTAGGCCAGCAGATTGGGAATTTTTTAGAAACCAGCAGCGGATGACTAAAAAGCGAATAAAGAGGGAGAAAATTGATTATGAAAGTAAATTGGCATGAAATATAAAAACAAACAGCAAGAGCTTCTACAGGTATATAAAAAGAAAGCGAGTATCTAAAGTGAGCGTGGGCCCCTTGGAGGATGCGACTGGAGAATTGGTGACTGGGAACAGGGAAATGGCAGATAATTTAAACCAATATTTTGCATTGGTCTTCACGGTGGAGGACACTATAAACATCCCATAGATATCAGATAAGCAAGGAGCTAATGGGAAGAAAGATCTTCCAACAGTCTCTATCACGCGGGGCAAAGTATTTGACAAACTAATGGGACTAAAAGCGGAGAAGTTGCCAGGACCTGATGGCATGCATCTAAGGGTTTTAAAGGAAGTGGCTGCAGAGGTAGTGGAGGCATTGGTCAAAATATTCTAGAATTCACTGGATTCCGGGAGGGTCCCAGTGGATTGGAAAACTGCTAATGTGACGCACCTGTTCAAGAAGGAAGGGAGACAAAAAGCAGGAAACTATAGGTCAGTCAGCCTAACATCGGTTCTTGGGAAAATGCTAGAGTCCATTATTAAGGAAGAAATAGCAGGACATTTAGAAAAGCTTAATGCAATCAAACAGAGTGAACATGGTTTTATGAAAGGGAAATCATGTTTGACAAACTTGCTAGAGTTCTTTGAGGATATAACTAGCAGAGTTGATAAAGGGGAACCTGTAAATGTAGTCAATTTGGATTTCCAGAAGGCATCGATAAGGTGCCACATAAAAGATTATTGCCCAAGATAGGAGCCAACGGTATTGGGGGTAATGTATTAGCATGGATTGAGGATTGGATAACTCAGAAGACAGAGAGTCGGGATTAATGGGTGTTTTTTAGGTTGGAAAGACATAACTAGTGGAGTGCCACAAGGATCAGTCCTAGGGCCTCAATTATTTACTATCTATATTAATGACTTGGGCAGAGTGTAATATATCCAAATTTGCTGACCATACAAAAGTAGGTGGGAGGGCATGTGGTGATGAGGACATAATGAATGTGCAAGGGGATATAGATAGGTTGAGTGAGTGGGCAAAAACTTGGAGTTTAATGTAGGAAAGTGTGAGGTCATGCACTTTGGCAGGAAGAATCAAAAGGCAGGCTATTATTTAAATGGAGAGAGACTTCAAAAAAGTGCAGTACAGAGGGATCTGGGTGTTCTTGTGCATGAAACACAAAGTTAGCATGTAGGTGCAGCATGCAATTAAAAAGGCAAATGGAATTTTGGCCTTTATTGCTAGGGGATTGGAGTTTAAAATAGGGAAGTTTTGTGATAACCGTACAGGGTATTGGTGAGGCCACACCTAGAGTACTGTGTACAGTTTTGGTCCCCGTATTTAAGAAAGGATATACTGGCCTTGGAGGCGGTTCAAATGAGATTCACTAGGCTGATTCCTGAAATGAAGGGGTTGATTTATCAAGAACGGCTAAACAGGTTAGGCCTTTATTCATTAGAGTTTAGAAGAATGAGGGGTGATCTTATTGAAAAGTACAAGATTCTGAAGGGACTTGACAGGATAGATGTTGAGAAGATGTTTCCACTCGTGGGGGAATCTCGAACTAGGGGACTGAGATGCAAAGGAATTTCTTCTCTCAGAGGGTAGTGAATGTCTGGAATTCTCTACCCCAGACAGTTGTGGAGGCTGGATCACTGAAAGTATTTCAAGAGGAGGTAGATAGATTTTTGAAATATCAGGGAGTTGAGGGCTATGAGGAGTTGGCACGAAAGAGGAGTTCAGGTCTGGTGCACATCAGCCATGATATTATTGAATGGCGGGGCAGGCTTGAGTCTCCTATTTCTTATGTTCTTATGAGAGCAGAGCTTGACTGCAGCCCCAGCTGACCCGTTAACTTGGCACAGATTAAATTAGATCTCGCATCGCATGTACAACTGTAATGCGATTTCACCACACCACAACTCATGTCAAAGTATCTTCTATATTGCACGACATGCCTTAAATGGAACATTTCATCTCCATTCCTTGTGTTCTGAATACAAAAACAGAGAAAGAAAAAGCATTTACATAGTGTTTTATAGTGAATGAAGTGCAATAATTATTCCAATGTAGGAAACATGACAGCCAATTTGCGCACATGAAGGTCTTGCAAACAGCAATGAGATGATACCCAGATTATCAGTTTTTAGTGTTTTTGGTTGTGGGACCCTTCACATCCATCTGAGAAGTAAATATTCAACCATTTTTGCACGTGGCTTGTTTTCTGTTCACATGTTAATGGCTATATTGTGGAGCAGAGGTCCGGGAGAAATGGACTGAATGACGTGGAATAAAATTAACCCCCAAGACTTTGAGCTTTTATTAAAATCAAAAGCAAATTGTTCCAAATATGATTCCACATCAGCCCAAAGGAAACAATTTAAGCAAATATGCTGAAAGAAACAAAATGTCAGGGGAGGGGGAAAAGGGCTTTTAAAGTCAATAATAATTCTTTTACACATTTTTCCTTTTGGTGGAGTAGGGGATGTAGTGTATATCTGGTGTGAGTACATGATCAGTGGCATGTCAGCCTCTATCCATAGCTGCTATTGGTGCTGGGGTCGTGACGAGGGGCCAAGTACCTTTTCACAGGCCACTCCTCCCACTAGAGGCCTGCTACCCGACCCAAACCCGACGGGATCCGACGACGAGTCGGGTTTGGGTCGGGTCGCCCTTCCGGGTCCGGCATTCTGGGTCGGGCCGGATTGGACATGCCCTATCACCACCTCAGGTAAGTGACTTTAATGTTAATTTACTTTTTGGGCTTTAAAGGTGGTTTTGTTAGTTATTTTAAGCTTGTGCAGGTAAGGTGAAAAATGGAAGATAAGTTAACTGATGGTCGGGCGTGGGAAAAACTGGAAGGACTCGGGCCGGCTCGGGCTCGGATGGGGTTCTGTTGGGCTTGGGTTGGGTCTCGTTTTCAGAACCGCGCAGGCCTTTACTGTGAACATTAAAATGATTGCTAATATATGGATAACACCATTTGCTACTCATGCACCATGTAAACAACCATCTGTAGTTGCTATTCAGGGTCACTCCTGAAATGATAGCTATTTTGTTATCTGAAAATTTCAACAGCTACTGTCAAAAAGGTGCAAAATGTGCCAAGTTGCACTTCAAGAAGAAATGAGACAGCATGGACAAAGATGATGCCTATTGCTAATTATTAATGCTGTGCAACATGAAGGGGCTGTAATATTCCCTTATCACAAACAGTAAACTTAATTGTAAAGTCAGTGCTTGTTAAATTATCAAAGTGACTCCTGACAACGCAGGCCAGCGCCGATGTCATCAGAGCACTCCCAGCTTCGCAAATGTGCAGAACGGACCCTTGCTGTCAGTATGGTGCTGTGCATGCGCAGCCTACGTCAGCACCTGGCTTGCCAGGACTAATTTGCGCATGTGAGCTAATTCGTCATCGTGTACTGCAACGTCTGCTCGCTCTCCGCCTCGCCACTTCTCCCTCAGCTGCTCACTTCCCTCTTCACTCCCCCACCTACCCGTGGGCCACTTGCTCCCAGCCTCGCTGCTTCCTTCCCTCTACTCTGTCTCTGTTTCCCTGCTCCCTTCCCTGATCGCTGCCTTTCTTCCCTGCATGGGGGAGAGAGAGTGACAAGGTGGGGAGGGGAGGGAAACCTGGGAGGGGAGGGAAACCTGCGAGCGGGACACAGCGGGGAGCAGAGAGGATGAAGTGGCAAGGCCGGGAGCGAGTGGCCCACAGCTCGGGGTAGGGGTGGAGTGTGGGAAATGAAGTGGGGAGCATGGCCAAGGACGGAGAAGTGGCAAGGCATGGAGCAAGTGGCGAGCAGACTGATGCGGGAGGCAGCGGCGAAAAGAAGTGCGATGGCAGGAGGGAGCAGGGTACTGTTGGGGGTGGAATGGAGGCAGCGATCACAGTCACTGTAGGCATTTGGGTTTCACTTGTTTTTGTTTTTGCGATAAATTGAGCAGCGCCATCTTTACTACTGGCAGCTGCCAAAAATGATGCAGGCAGTGTCGTTTCAGTGCATGAGGCTGCATTTGCGCATGTGCAAGTACTGCACCACCCAGTGGTTGTGTTGTAGCAAACGCAGCATAAAATTACTTATCATTGTCAAATCACAAGAGCTTACCTAGCTACTGTTTTCATGACACTCTGGCCCAAATGGTGAACTAAAAAAGGATGTCCATGCACCTATCCTGTAGTAGCAGTGCACTGCCCATCATATTGGATCACCTCCAGAGAGCACACTGAAAGCATTCAAAGACATATTGGCCTGTATTTTACAGTGGTAATAGTGGTGAAACTGTCGGCATTCACCGTCATTCCTCCTCTGAATTTCTGGAATCCGCACATGCGCAGTTAAACAGGGAATGTCAATTCTGTATTATGATAAGAATCATGTAAATTTTTTTCTTTGGATTAATGCAGAAGTTGAAATATCAATGTGCATGTCCCAATTATTTAATTTTCTGTCTGTAAAAATTTATGTGAAAAATTCAGCATATTTTACTTCCTGATATGCTGTCTGTGAGAATATTTCAGTGTGATTGGCGACTTGCCCTGCTTGATGACAGCACTGTTGCTAGAAGCCTGGAGATCCTCTTGACATAATGCCAGATTCTAACTGACATTGAGAAAGGGGAAATCCACACCATTGAGATCTTGTTTGAGGTCAGTGGCGAGCACCGTCGCTTCACCGCTGACTGCAATCCGAGCCAAGATGTTAGTTTGTGTATTAAGTAAAGAATAGTGCCAGAACACGGGGAGTGAGATGATGACGTTGTCACAACACTCTCTTTTAATGATTAAATCAGCACCTTGAAGCCTGTTATCTCTGTATATTTCATGTAGTTGTGCACAGCAAAGAAGAAAAACCTGTTCAGCTACGATCATTATATTGCCACTTCAATATTCAACTAAGGACTTAGTAACTCCAACCTAGCTCTTAAGGCTAATTAAGTGAAGGTTGGGATAACAAAATAATACCTAAAATAAATTTTGCTCTGGTCTTAATTGGATTTACTGTTTTAATACCAAGTATAAAAGTTGACTAGTAACTGAAAATCTTCTGCACGTGGTTTCACTGGGAATTTTGAATTATGATTAGTTATTTTAAGTAATACAACAGTCGGGTGCGAAAGGTGTCTAGGGGTCTGTTACTATCTTCACCTGGTCTTCTTGTAACAGGGTTTAATTTTAAACACACTGTTTTGAATTCCCCCTTTATGAATCCTTGTTCACAGTTTTCCATTTATAAGGCAAAGTAATGAGCACAAACAGGCTTTCTTTGGTTTAAAGAAGGAAGATGAAATTTATTAAACCTTAAACTTAAACTCTAATGCAGTTAACGCCCATGAATATACAACACGCCCACGCTAGAATGCACACGTGATACACACATGCAAATAGGGACAGAAAAGAGCAGAAGAAAAGATAAGTAGAACAGTTTGAGGCAATATCTTGTTACTGTCTCTCGAACTCGCTGTAGTCCTTGATTGAAAATCTGGTCTTGCATTTCGTTGGGGCCCAGTATTCGTCTTAAACCTTGTTCACATAGGAAACTGTTCTCTCTGAGTTTACATGTCTTCACAAGCTTCAATTCCGTGGGAAAGAGATGGAGGCAGGCAAACAGGAGAGGAAATGTTCTCAGTCCCAGGAGCGATCTTTACTCCATGAGCACATGGCTTTGTCTCTGTTCAAATCCCTTTGTTGGGAATTCAAATTTTAAAAAAAACTCGGTTGCCTGGCAGGCTAGTCATGTGACTCGCTCCTTATATGGAACAGTCTCTTCAGAATCCTTTGGAAGCTCAAATTCTCTGCAACAGCCATAGTCATGTGACTAAAACTGGTCTGACCACTTCTGTGTATTGGAGAAACAACTGCTGGGTCCCCATTGTTTCAACATTGTCTGGTACTATGCAAATGTCCTTCCAGTCAGGGCTTGCAATTTTAAGTTTTTGTTCATGTGACGAAATGATGTGTGCCTCAGCCTTGGCAGGTGGGGGGTTTGCCTGACAATTGGCTTGTGTATTTAACCTACTTTTACAAATGTTAATACACCAAGAAAACTTTAAATATCCTGCTCTATAAAATTTGTTAAAATCAGCAGTAAAACCCATACATAATAAAAATTCCTTGGGGTCTATATTAAAAAAGAGGTTTTCCAAAATGGTAGGGGATGGTCTTCGAGGTCTCAAAAGGCAATGGAAGCTCTTTAAAAAGACAGTGTTTACTGATTTTCCTCACTTAGATGATGCCCCTGTCCTGATATGTATAGATGATAAATGTGGAAGATTTTCAAAGGCACCTAATTTATTAGTAGTGGTTATGCCCATCACTTTTTGAAAGCATCTACCAAAAGAGAATCTGAATTGAAGCAAGTATAGAAATGCTTAATTTGGAATTTGGAAATTTGCCGACAACATTCTGTTGTTGGCATGAATTCTGAGTTAAGAAATATGTGACATTGAGTAAGTTGGTGAGAGATTTTGGAAGCTGAGAAGTTATCTTGCATATAAACAGCCATGGCCCCCATCCCTTTCAAATGAGAAAAGGTGGAATAGCATCTTAACATGTCATCTGCAGTTCTTTTGCTGTGAACACCATGTTATCGATTTCTTTTATGTATACTGGTATGTTGAAGAGCGCTGAGGTGATTTGTTTTGGTACTGTGATCAGGTGAGGGCTATCAGTGGTAGAGGATAGAATACTTCCTCGATTTTTGTCACCAATAGTTAGCATTGAGTACTCTGATATAGCATTGACAGATGCAGAGAAAAGTTCTTTATAATCTGTCCCAACATCAGATGATAATTTGATTTCTTCCTCTTCTTAGTGGAAGGCAAGACTCGCAGTATTATTTCTTGACCTCAGACTTCCCAAACCACTTTATAGTCAATAAAGTACCTTTGAAGTGTAGTTACTGTTTTAATGTAGGGAATCAAAGCAGCCAATTTGTGTATAGAAAGGTTCCACAATCAGCAATGAGATGCTGACCAGATAATGGGCAAGATCTTTAGCCCCCACTGGAGGCAGGAATGGAGGTGGGTGCACGTGGAATTTCGTGCTGCTGGCCTGCATGCCAATTCTCCATCTCCATCCTGCCCCTGGGCCATTTTCCCAGAGGGTGAATAGGATGCAGCAGGGTTAATAGAAGCTCACAGGGATTTTCCAGTCATCCCCCAGGTCCCCGCAGGCAGCGGGGTACAATTTAGCTGCCTGGAGGCAGCCTCCAGCGGTAGACCAGGGGCCAGCACTCCAGGCAAGCCTAGAGGCCCACTGCCGACTGCCTGGTTGAAGTAATAGCCGCATGCAGCTCTGTGGAGGGGTTGCCCCCATTTTGCAGTGTCCCCTCTCACGCCGTGGCATCCTGCTGCTGCTTTTAAGGTGGAAGGCCCTCTTTTGGCCCTTTGCATAGTGCTTTAGAATGACTGCCACCTGAGAGGGCAGGTGGGCCTTAATTTAACATTTTATTCAAAAGACAGCACCTCTGTGCAGCATTTCTTTAGTACTGTAATAGTTTATGGTCAGATTTCTGGAGCGCAGATTGAACCCACAGCCTTCTGACTCCGTGAGTGTGCTGCCACTGAGCCAAGGCTGACACCATGGGCCCACAGCGGATGTACAACTGGTAATTGTCAAGAAGTTTTAAAAAAAAATCCCAGGTCCACTAAGAAACCTGTTCAAGCAGTGCGAACCAAAGGCTTTTTTAGGGTGAGATGATTTATTGTGGATTATGCTAGAAAGACAGAAGAAAGAACTTGCATTTATATAATGCCTTTTAGGACCTTGGGATGTCGCCAAGCACTTTATAGGCAATGAAATGCTTTTGAAGTTTAGTCACTTGAAATGTACTGAAAGAAAAAATAGGTAAAATTCATTGAGTCTCTTGGGAAGAAAAAGACCTGTATTTATATCATGCCTTTCATGACCATCAGACGTCCCAATGTGCTTTACAGCCAGTGATGTATTTTTGAAGCGTAGTCACTGTTGTAATGTAGGAAATGGGGTATTTTATTGTAAGGTCTCTAGTACGCTGGAGGAAACTATGAAACCTGAAGTAGAATGTATTTATCTATCACCCCCAGATAAAGGACAAAATAGGACTTAATTTTTGTCTTTGTCTAAATAAATAGAATCCTGTTTTTAAGCCCATCTCTCATCAGGTGGGCAGGAGACTTGTGTATTATAAAGCTGCAAAATGTTTGACTGTTCCTTTGACTCTATTATGCAAGAACCTTCACTTGTGTGTAGCAGTGATGTGAAACTCGTATGGAGACTGCCTTTGTTAATCTGTCCATCTATTCTACATATTTTATTTGAGATTTGCATATTGTAAAATAATACAGTGGATTCAGAACTCAGCCTCTTCAGTGCACAATTACCATTATGGTGTATTCACTGGTTGAAATATTTTTGATACTTCAATTTTTTACTTTTTAAAATTTTTTAGGACTCCTTTTTAACAGACAAAGACCAAAACTTCAGTACTCAGAAGATGGACATTGTACAGATATGCTGTGTATGTCTGGGAGACAACAGTGAAGATGCAGATGAAATTGTTCAATGTGACAATTGTGGAGTAACTGTGCATGAAGGTAAGTGCTTTGGGTTTTAGCAGTGTGTCATTGTAAGTATAAACAATTCAGCTTTAATCTGTTGACCAAATAAAAGTGGTATTGAAATTTAAACAAACGGGCCATGGATAACATGATCCTAGATTTCTGTTTATTCAATTGCTTCTCTGCTGGGGATGTTTAGTATCAGTTTCATCTGCATGTGACTGGAACGTACGAACATTCGAATTAGGAGCAGGAGTAGGCCAGTCGGCCCTTCGAGCCTCCTCCGCCATTTGATAAGTTCATGGCTGAACTGATTACTCCACATTTCCACCTACCCCCGATAACCTTCCACCCCTTTTACATAATTGTCATTTTTAAGAAATGAGAGCAATTGTTGCTGCAGCGAGAGCTGCTTTGTAAGACCAATTTGGGAGGTGAAAGGATTAAGGTTTGTAATTATTTCTACGTCAGTAATGTTTTCCATTTATTAGTGAAAATTTGTTAAATATTTCTATTATGTACCAAATAAACTTTCTAATTTCAGATCTCAATTTAGTTGTTTTTTTAATTTGTTCATGGGATGTGAGCGTCACTGGCAAGGCCAGCATTTATTGTCCATTCCTACTTGCCCTTGAGAAGGTGGTGGTGAGCCGTCGCCTTGACCTGCTGCAGTCCATATGGTGTAGGTACACCCACAGTGCTGTTAGGGAATGAGTTCATGAATTCCAGGATTTTGATCCAGCGACAGTGAATGAACAGCAATATAATTCCAAGTCAGGATGGTGTGTGACTTGGAGGGGGACTTGCAGGTAGTGATATTCTCATGCGCCTGCTGCCATTGTTACTCTAGGTGGTAGATGTCCTGGGTTTGGGAGGTGCTTTCGAAGGATCCTTGGGCATTTGTTGTAGTGCATCTTGTAGATGGTATGTACTGCTGCCACTGTTTGCCAGTGATGGAGTGAATGAATGTTTAAGGTGTTGGATGGGGTGCCAATCAAGCGAGCTGCTTTGTCTTGGATGGTGTTGAGTTTCTTGTGTTGTTGGAGCTGCACTCATCGAGGCAAGTGGAGGGTATTCCATCTCACACCTGACTTGTGCCTTGTAGATGGTGGACAGGCTTTGGGGAATCAAAAGGGGAGCTAATCATTGCAAAAGTCCCAGCCTCTGACCTGCCACAGTATTTGTATGGCTGTTCCAGCTAAGTTTCTGGTCAATGATAACCCCCAGGGTGTTGTTGGTGGGGGATTTGGCAATGGTAATGCCTTTGAATTTCAAGGGGCGATGGTTAGATTCTCTCTTGTTGGAGATGGTCATTGCACGGCACTTGTGTGGCACAAATGTTACTTGACACTTACCAGCCCAAGCCTGAATGTTGTCCAGGTCGTTTTGTATGCAGCACGGACTGATTCAGTATCTGAGGAGTTGCGAATGGTATTGAGCACTGTGCGAACATCCCCACTTCTGACCTTATGTTGGAGGGCAGGTCCTTATTTGTTTGCCAGAAACCTATTCAAAAGCTCTAATTGATTTTTCCCACTGGGTCTTTGATTCACTTCATATATAAGTTCACCCATATGCTTTTGTTTGGCTTCTGTCATTATGTTTGTTGGTGCAAATTTACCATGAAGAATTGGGTATCGCTCACCATCCTACTGTTTAACATCTCTTGTATGTCTTGAAATAAAAACCTTAACTGTATGAAGGGTTGCAAACAGCTTGCTTAGTACCTCCATTGTCTTTTAATGCACGTCATTAACAAAATCATAGTCATTTATGGCACAGGAGGCCGTGGAGCAATCCAGTCTGTTCCAATCCCCCGCTTGATCCTTGTAACAGAGTGCTAATCAGTCTGTGTGACCTAGGGTATCTTAGCTTGTCTCTTGTTAAGAGTTTGTAAGTGTTAGTGTAATGCATTTCTTTATTTGTCTTACTTCAAAATTATAGGTATGTGTTCATAATAGGAACTTTACACTTGTGTTGCCCCAGAGTTATGAGGCTGGAGCAGTGCACTGTCTTTCTCTAGTTCCACTTCTCCATGGATCACAACATATATTTAAATGTTTTACCCAGTTACTGATATGGCCAATTGTATACTTTATTCTAGTTTCAGAATAAAAGTCTGCCAACCAGGTTTCTTTAATAAACAACAAAATTATTAATTTATTATAAAACAAGACTCATTCAATAAAGATGCAAAGCTTATGAACACAAAGGTTGAAATATGGAAGTATTATTATGGCCAGGTGAGGTGGGGGTCTTAGGCTCCCCTCTTGCCTTTCCTGTTGTTCGACCGCAGCAGGGTTTATTTCTTTTAAACAGTGGTTGTGCTTACCACCTCTGAGTGTTTTACCTTTACTGTGATTGGTTCTTTCACAATCGGGCAAGTTTTCTTGAATTTAAACAAGAAAGAGGTAAGTTTATTATACTTAACACGCTAACCCTGATTTAAAAATACAAAAAAATTTGCTACACATTCACACACGAAACCCACACACAGATAGATTACAGAGGGAAAAATAGATTTAGTGATGAGATAGAGGTCCAGAATAAATGGAACATAATTACACAGTCTGTGAAGTGGGTGATCCGGTAGTCCTCCGGCTGAAGCTGTACTCCTGAAGTCCTCGGTCAGAGTGCACTTTGTGGTTGGTCTGCTTTGTTCAGGGTTTTCTTGAAGGCAGAATTGTAGTTGGCTCCCTTCCCCTGGTTGCTGGCTGCAGCAGTCTGTAGGCTTGGAGGGTCCACAGTCACAGAAAGATTTCAAACTTGATGTTTTCTGGGGAGAGAGAAAGGGAAGCCCCCAGCTTTCTCTGCTTCTGCAATCTCCATTTCTGCTTGTCTTCTCTGAGTGTAACAAAACTTCTGTTTTCTCAGAGATGGACAGATGGTCACATAGTTCTCTCAGTCCCCTTTGTTTTTAATGAGGTCCAAAGACTAAAACCCAAAAGCGCTCTCAGGTGAGGTTGTCAGTGATATTTCCTGGAGGGATGTTTCCACTTATGAATGCCTCAGGATGAGTTTGAATGGCCCGCTAAAGAGGATGATCTGGGTGATCTACTCAGTTAGCTAAAGCATTGTTCTGGCTGGGCTTCTTGTTAGACTTTTGTCTCCAGTTCAATCTCCTGGTATTTCAAATGCAAATTGCAGTGGCCATCTTGACTGCTAGTTTTTTTAAAAAGTCATAGTCCACTGCGCCCATGCTGCCCTTAATGCCTATCTATACTAATCACACCTGCCTGCATTTATTCCATACCCCTCTATGCCTTGCTCATTCAAGTACCTGTCCAGATGCCTCTTAAATGTTGCTACTGTTCCTGCCTCCACCACCACCTCAGGCAGCTCATTCCAGATACCCACTATTCTTTGTGTGAAAAATTAGCCCTTTGATCCCCTTTAAACCTCCTCCTCTCACCTTAAATCTATGCCCTCTAGTTTTAGTCACCCCTACCATGGGAAACAGAATCTGGCTATCTACCCTAGCAATGCCTCTTGTAATTTTATATACCTCTATCATGTCCCCTCTCAACCTCCTTCGCTCCAGGGAAAACAGACCCAGCCTATCCAATCTCTCTTTATAACTCGAGCCCTCCAAACCAGGCAACATCCTTGTGAATCTTTTCTGCACCCTCTCTAGCTTCATCACATCTTTCCTGTCGTGCGGCGACCAGAACTGCACACAGTACTCCAAATGCGGCCGAACCAATGTTATGTACAACTGTAACATGATGTCCCAACTCTTGTACTCAATGCCTCGGCCCATGAAGGCAAGCATGCCATACGCCTTCTTCACCACCCTGTCTACCTGTATTGCCACTTTCAGGGAACTATATACTTGCGCCCCAAGGTGTCTCTGCTCAAGAACACTCCCCGGGGCCCTGCCATTCACTGTACATGTCCTGCCCTGGTTTAACTTCCCAAGTCAACTGTAGGATTTTTTCCATTAAAAGTCTAATGTAAGCTTCCAACCAATAAAATTAATATTTCTCATTTGGTATATGGGGCTTTCTTGACCGTATAAATAAATTCCCTTCTAAATATCCCAACACACGTGCATGCGCACACCAGTTAAGGGAAAAATAAAGAAGCTTTCTCTGCAGAGATCAACTTTACAACAACAAAAATACTTCATCGAGAGATACAGCACTGAAACAGGCCCTTCGACCCACCGAGCCTGTGCCGACCCATTTATACTAATCCTACATTAATCCCATATTCCCTACCACATCCCCACAATTCTCCTACCACCTACCTACACTAGGGGCAATTTACAATGGCCAATTTACCTATCAACCTGCAAGTCTTTGGCTGTGGGAGGAAACCGGAGCACCCGGCGGAAACCCACCTGGTCACAGGGAGAACTTGCAAACTCCGCACAGGCAGCACCCAGAACCGAACCCGGGTCGCTGGAGCTGTGAGGCTGCGGTGCTAATCACTGTGCCTCCCACTTTGGCCAAATACTTGTTAATTCTTGAAGAAAGAGGATAAACTATGGAATTTTCCAGTCGGTCTGGCGTCTGGATACGCATAGACGGGTGTAGCTTAGCACATACGGTGGTCACTGGGATCTTTCAGAAACAGTTTGTTCAGGAGATGTCAAGAGAAAGTCTTGCAGAAGCTTCTCTGGAGAAATGCTGCATCAGTTTCTCCAGCTCTCTCTCTGGATTCGCAGGGTCTCTCAAAGAGGTAGAAGAGGATGAGCTCGTCGCCTCTCTCTCGGCAAGCTTACATCCCAACTGCCCCTTCAAACAATTCAAAAACAAAACCAACTCCTGACCACCATAAATTTGACATGTCACTTCTCTGTAGCCGACTCCAATAGTCAGCAAAGCTCCTGCTGTTTACTTAGCCTAAGACATGCAACTTCCAGTAAGTGTTTGTTTTTTAAACAAAGTCCCAAGTGTCCTTCCAGTGACCCTTTTTGAAAAAAAAAGTCCAGCATCTCCTCAGGTATTTCCACAGTCTTTTACACATGTCCTCAAAAAATATTAACAATGGAAGTGTGTTCATGACACCAGTTTTAAAATAGTGCCTCATTTCATTCATTTCTTTTTAATATCATGTTGCTAAGATAATTTAGGGGTGCCAAGAATGACTGTGTACGTGAGAATAAAAGTAAGTTGTAATAATTTGACTCAAGACTTGAATAGATGTCATGGCATTTTCCCTTGGCCTTTTCCATTTCAAATACCATTTTTCCGCCACAGTGGTCAGTTTCATTGCAGATCATTGAGGCATTTCTCTGGGGGCAGTGTGATCATCCAGAAAGGTTGTGGTAGCATTTTTCTTTTTTAGTGATGGGCAGTTCACCATGTTAAGAAAAATCAGATTTTGAGTTCTTTATACGTTGAAGAAATAAAGAAGCTGACTGGTTATTGACAATAGCATGACATGGAACAAGAAATAAATTAAGTGAATTTATACAGTGCCTTTCAAAACATTCCCTCTGTCTATTCCTCACCTGGGCTGGGAATAGTACCAATTTTCAAAAGGGGAAACAAGGCAGAAGTAGGGAACTGTAGGCCCCAAATTTTAACTTCTATCACAGATAAGATTAGAAAGGATCACAAGAGAAACTATGTAAAATCACCTGGACAGGAAAGTAGTTATTAAAGATAATTAGTATGGTTTCTGGAAAAAATGAGTTTTTTAAGAAGTTGCTACTAGGTTTTAGCTAATTCAACTGCACTACCATCTGGTTTGCCTTTTTCTTCCAATTTCAAATGGTGTGCTATTACCTCAATTTCTTAGCTCCTGGTTTTATTTCTAATGCCAACACCAAATCCTTTGTTAGGTTTCTCAAATCACTCGGGTACATCCTACTTCCCCAGAAAGGTCGTAGCAACTAACAAAGACATTCCGGTAGTGTAAACTTTACTCTAATGCACAAGAAACCTGTTGTTTCCTTTTCCTCTTTTCAATTATTATTACCCCACTTACAATTGTACGTTGTCGGCTTTTGAGTTATCCCACACAGAGCCCCCAATTATATGTTACGACTCAGGTAGGTCACATTTCAGTATATTAGAAACCAGAAATTTATATTTTGACATGTGGACTTTAGAAACATGCAGATTATCAGTGTTACTGGCTATTTGTGATCTTCACTTTATTTTAATGAAGCTTTGTGTGTTGGTCAAGATTTTAGACAATGGGATCACATACTTCTATTTTAAAACCATAAGTCAAGTTTCCTGTTTATCTGTTGAGGGATGAAAGATACTAGTCAAAGCCCAAGTTGGGAGACTTGCCATCATTGCGCATTTGCCATGTGGTGCTGATTTTTTTGTTAAAACAGAATAGCAATTGGGAGAGTGAAGAGGGGGCATGAAAAAGCACTGGTGGACAAGATAAAGGAAAATCCCAAGGCATTTTATATGTATATTAAGGGCAAGGGGATAACCAGGGAAAGAGTAGGGCCCATTAGGGACCAAAGTGGCAATCTGTGTGTGGAGCCGGAGGACGATTTAGGTGTAGAGATCAGGGAGGGGGATTGTGATATACATTAGCATTGAAAGGGAGGAGGTTTTATCCAGCATAAGAGTGGATACATCCCCATGCCCAAATGAGATGTATCCCAGGCTGTTCTGTGAGGCAAGGGAGGAGATAGCAAGGACATTTTTTAAATTGTCAAATCCTCTCTGGCCACAGGAGAGGTGCCAGAGGACTGGAGGACAGCGAATGTGGTACCATTATTCAAGAAGGGTTGCAAGAATAAACCAGGTAATTACAGGCCAGTGAGTCGAACGTCAGTGGTAGGGAAAAAATTTCTGAGGGACAGGATTAATCTCCACTTATTGGTGCTGTTGTCTGCTCCCGACCCGAACTGGAAAACTTTATCAACTTTGCTTCCATTTCCACCCTTCTCTCACCTTTTACATGATCCATCTCTGACACTTCCCTTCCTTTCCTCGACTTCTCGGTCTCCATCTCTGGGGATAGGTTGTCTACTAATATCCATAATAAAACCACCGACTCCCACAGCTACCCTGACTACACTTCTTCACATCCTGCCTCCTGTAAGGACTCCATTCCGTTCTCCCAGTTTCTCCGTCTCCGATGCATCTGCTTTGATGATGCTACCTTCCATGACAGCGCTTCTGATATGACTTCCTTTTTCCTCAACCGAGGATTCCTCCCCACTGTTGTTTACAGGGCCCTCAACCGTGTCCGGCCCATTTCCCGCACCTCTACCCTCACCCATTCCCTTCCCTCCCAGAGCTGTGACAGAGTTCCCCTTGTCCTCACTTTCCACCCCATCAGCCTCCATATCCAAAGGATCATCCTCCGCCATTTCCGCCACCTCCAGCGTGATGCCACTACCCCTCCCTTCCCCTGTCAGCATTCCGAAGGGATCGTTCCCTCCGTGACACTCTGGTCCACTCCTCCATTACCCCCACCACCTCGCCCCCTTCCCATGGCACCTTCCCCTGCAATCACAGGAGGTGTAATATATGCCCATTTACCTCCTCTCTCCTCACTATCCCAGGCCCCAAACACTCCTTTCAGGTGAAGCAGCGACTTACTTGTACTTCTTTCAATGTAGTATACTGTATTCGCTGCTCACAATGTGGTCTCCTCTACATTGGGGAGACCAAACGCAGACTGGGTGACCACTTTGCGGAACACCTCGGCTCAGTCCGCAAGCAGGACCCTGAGCTTCTGGTTGCTTGCCATTTCAACACTTCCCCCCTCCTCTCATGCTCACATCTCTATCCTGGGCTTGCTGCAGTGTTCCAGTGAACATCAACGCAAGCTCGAGGAACAGCATCTCATTTACCGATTAGGCACACTACAGCCTGCCGGACTGAACATTGAGTTCAATAATTTCAGAGCATGACGGGCCCCCCATTTAACTTTTTATTTTTAGTTATTTTTTACATTTTTTTTTTGTCTGTTTATTTTATTTCATCTTAGTTTGTTCAGTTTGCTTACCCACTGTTTTTTTTTCATGTTTGTACTTGCTGCTGTTCAATCTTCAATCTGTTAACACCCTATCTGTACTAATGCTTTGTCTTTCAACACGCCATTAACATATTGTTTGCCTTTGCTCCATGACCTTCTGGTCAGCTAATCTGTGGCCTTGTCCAATCTGCACTTTCTCCTTTGTTATCTCTTGCCCCACCCCTGCTTTACTTGCTTATAACCTTTGACATTTCTAATATTTGCCAGTTCCGAAGAAGGGTCACTGACCCGAAACGTTAACTCTGCTTCTCTCTCCACAGATGCTGCCAGACCTGCTGAGTATTTCCAACATTTCTTGGTTTTTATTTTATATTGGGGATTAATCAAGGATAGTCAGCATGGCTTTGTCAGGGGGAGATCATGCTTAACAAACTTGATTGAATTTTTTGAGGAGGTGACTAGATGTGATGAGGGTAAGGCAGTTGATGTAGTCTACATGGACTTCAGTAAGATGTTTGATAAGATCCCGCATGGGAGATTGGTTAAGAAGTAAGAGCCCATGGGATCCAGGGCAGTTTGGCAAATTGGATCCAAAATTGGCTTAGTGGCAGGAGACAGAGGGTGATGGTCGAGGGTTGTTTTTGCGATTGGAAGCCTGTGACCAGTGGTGTACTGCAGGGATTGGTGCTGGGACCCTGGCTGTTTGTAGTGTACGTTAATGATTTAGACATGAATATAGGAGGTATGATCAGTAAGTTTGCAGATGACATGAAAATTGGTGATGTCGTAAATAGTGAGGAGGAAAGCCTTAGATTACAGTGAGATATAGATGGGCAGAGCAGTGGCAAATGGAATTTAATCCTGAGAAGTGTGAGGTGATGCATTTTGGGAGGACAAACAAGGCAAGGGGATATACAATGGATGGAAGGACCCTAGGAAGTACAGAGGGACCTTGGTGTACTTGTCCATAGATCACTGAAGGCAGCAGCACAGATCGATAAGGTGGTTAGGAAGGCATATGAGATACTTTCCTTTATTAACTGAGGCAGAGAATACAAGAGCAGGGAGGTTATGCTGGAGCTGTATAAAACGCGAGTTAGGCCACAGCTGGAGTATTGTGTACAATTATGGTTGCCACACTATAGGAAGGATGTGATAGCACTGAAGAGGGTGCAGAGCAGATTCACCAGGATGTTGCCTGGGCTGGAGCATTTCAGCTATGAAGAGAGACTGGATAGGCTCTGGTTGTTTTCCTTAGAGCAGGGAAAGCTGAAGGGGAACCTGATTGAGGTATACTAAATTATTAAGGGGGGTAGATAGGAAGAAACTTTTTTTCCCTTCGTGGAGGCGTCAATCAGCAGGGGTCATAGATTTAAGGTAAGGGGCAGGAGGTTTAGAGGGGATTTGAGGTAAAATCTTTTCACCCAGAGTATGGTTGGAATCTGGAACACACTGCCTGAAGGGGTGGTAGAGGCAGGCACCCTCACAACATTTAAGAAGTATTCAGTATTTAGATGAGCACTTGAAAAGCCATAGCATACGAGGCTACTGGCCAAGTGCTGGAAAATGGGATTAGAATAGATAGGTTCTTGATGGCCAGCACAGACACAATGGGCGGAGGGCCTGTTTCTGTGCTGTACAACTCTTTGTCTCGATGACAATACATTTTTTTTGAACTGTTGTCATTTGAGAGCAGAGGAAGTATGGTGAGAATTGCCTGTGACAGTGCACTATGTTTAGATTGTGTTTGAAGACCTTCCAGCCATTAAAATATCTTCTTTGAAGTAGGTTTTTAAACTGTTCTGTTCTTTGGAAATTGGAAAGTAATACATCAAATCCACATGTAGATAGCTGAACAATTAACCAGTCATAACTATCCTCTCTCAAGATTATATGTATTTGCAACATTAATGCTGTGGTTTATCTGATACTCAATGCATAATTTGTAATACTGCTTGGAACAGAGAAGTCTCAGAATTCAGTTAACTCGGATAGATACATTCTTTTGTAAGTTCTAATGACAGGGTGGTGAATATGGGACAGCACAGAGTAATTATTGCCCTCTGTTCCCCACACCAGTTTCAAGTTTTGCTGTCCCATAAGAGGAGTACAACTTGTCTAGATTTAAAGCTTGAAGCTATGTCACACTAGCAAGCTCAATGTCAATCAGATAAATTTAAGCATAGAATAAGCCCTGGGCAAAGTTTATTTGCTCACCATCTTGTCCCAGGTATGCTGTGTGATAGAGAGAGGTTGCGTGAAGGGGAGCCAAAAAAAATAGAATATTATGTATGTAGACTGATACAATTTGGACATAGTTATGTTTTTGTTCTTAAATCCATCCATAAGAATGTGTTTTGGTTTGTGGGGAAGATGGAGAGATGGGAATTGGATCTCAAGGTGAACACCAAACAGTTAACAATAGAAAGGCTGAGATTTATCTGGCTTTCGACTAATTATGAAGTAAATAGAGTTTTTAAAAAAAAAATTCAGTAACTGATGGTTGCAAGTTAGGCCAGTAATAAACAGGTGAAAGTAAGAACTGAGCACTTAGTTTGTGTGCTGTATTAATGGAAAATTATTTACTAGGACTGGTGGCAACCAGATTGCTAGTTTTAAGCATGTTTTGTGTGATTGATATACTTGTTGCTTGCAACTATTTTCTGGTGGTAACTTATTTTGATAATCTTGGTGCAGCTTTTTCTTCCCTCTCCATCATTTATCTGCAAATAAAGGTTAACAGGAAGTTCATCTTCATTCCAGTTTAAACATAACAGCATTTATCTTCTGTTCATTCCACAGCTATTTATCAGGGCCATAAATTGGTAGTTTTTGCTGGATACTGATTTGTTTGATATGGTAAAAACGAACTTCTGTTTCAGGTACTCATTTCCACTCCACCCCAACTTATTCTGCTTACAGTGCCATCACAGTACAGTAAAACCTCATGAGCTACACAGATGCCAGAGTGCCATTGTGAGTTATGAGTTCTCTGATTTTTAAACTGCTACCTAGCACTGTTTGCTGAGCTGTAACTGATTTGTACAACAGTGCGAGAATATTTTTATGTTTATGCAGGTGATAAATCTCTCATTTTATAGTTCGTAATAGGCAAGGTGAAGAGGCATGCCTTCACACAAGGGATTGCATAATAGGAATATGAAGGTATAGGTTGTTTATCACTTCACACCAGCCTGATGCCAATTTGAGAAGCTCTATATATTTTCAATGATGGCTTAGTTGGTACCATTCTTGTAAGACATGATAAAATGCAATTAAAGAAACAGTGTGTTAAGTTGATGCGTCTCAATATGTATAATATCTGCTGCTTTGCCTTTTGAAATTATTCCTAAATGTAATTGTAAAAAACATTTTATCACAAACTATTTTATTAGTACAGTATTTTAACCCAATGATCCCGTATTGAAGCTATTTTAACAAATCTTAATCTAATCAATTCAATCTGTTCAGCTAAAGTTTATCTTTAATCTAAATGTTGTTTTTATACAGCTGCTAGTTTGGTCAAATGGTGTAAAACCAGCATTTGTGGGTTGGCTGCTGGCATTTAGAAATTTTTTTTCCTTTCTCCCAGTGTAAGATTGTGGACCCAGGATTTAGTATAGATTGCAGAAGCTTACTCGGAGAACGGACACACAGAATTCAAACTAAATGAGCATCAAAAATCTTGTTTCCTAAATGTGGTTTTGGATAAAATGTTTCGTAGTTCTTCAACCCATTTCAAAATGTAATTCTGACTTTAAAAGATTGGAAAGGTGTAAGCAGAGGTACACTACTGAACCTTTTAAACAATGAAAAAATGGTGCTAGATAGAAAAAATATATAGAATTATTCAACAGTGAAAGTGTTGAGTTTAAGGAAATTATTTTAAATTTACTCATTTAAAAAAAAAAGTTATGGAATATTTATATAATGTTGCATTTCTCGTTCTATTCAATGGATATTGTGGAAGATGAAGTGTTTTCCTACTGCGTTGCAATTTATAGCACACAACCTGATTGAAAATTGCTGCTGGATATTTGGAGTTTCACCCTCTTCCTGATAAAACTGCCTTGTTTATCATTTATGGCAGAAAATATATCTGTAGGGTTGAAAGATATACTTCTAACCAGCCCAGCTTCACAAAGCTCTGTTATTCCTTCCTGTCCTTTAAAAGCAATAACATTACTAGCTTATCCGTATGGTGCATTTTCCATAGCTGCGATTTTGTATATAATTGTTGTGCAGTGTTATTCCTCCCCACAAGTGGCAACTTTAGATGAGAAATTTTACTGCATAAGCATAAGTGAGGTTAATGAGGTTAGGGTTGAGCAAACTGTTAAGAGTAAATTGAGCTTTACTCAATATCTGGCCATATTTATATTTGACCTGAGAATGCTCGATGCTGATGATGGTTGACTGAAGTAAAAACATGTTCCATTGCACAGCACTAACATTCCACATCTTAACCAAATTTTTTTTAAAAATCTTTTCTCATTGCTTCTTTTTGAATCAAACCTCCTGGATGTATGTGTCTCTCATGGCATTGCATATGAATAAGCCGTCTTATAATAATGGTGTTATTAATAAAGTGTTCAGGGGAAGTGTGTGCTATATGCAATACTTAAAAAATAATTATAAAGTTAGTGAAGGAATATTATGCTTTCTGAACATCATTAATCCAGTTTCCTGAGAAACAAAATTTAAGTTCATAAAATATGCTTTTGCAGGATTGTTGAATTGTGCATTAGCACTGGAATTATGGTTTTATTAAAAAATTTAAATATGTTAAATAGACAAAATAATGCCAAAAAAAAGATACATATACAGACTTCAAAGGTTATAGGGAAAAACATTTGATCTGCAGATCCATGCACTGCCCGTTTCAGTGTGTGCATCTGGGAGGGGAGAGGGGGTTGGGAGGAGGATGGCATCCTCACCTAGTGTGGGAGACCCGCAGCAGCAGCATGACAAAACAGTTGACATATTCTGTTTTTTTCCATTATAAATGTAGACATATAAATGACTAAAAATTGTGGTACAGAAACTGCAAGCCATATGCATTTTAATATCAATAATGTATTACATATGTACCAATAGCAAAAATACCAATAGGCAAAATGAATGCTGCGGCCATCTACAAAAGAAATTTAATGAATTGAAGGACATGAGGAGGAAAAAGCAGTGGTGCTATATTGGGAAGTTTGGGAGAAGAAGAAAATAAAATAAAAAATTAATTGCATAACCAATTGGGAAATTAATCTGCTGAACTGGGGAAGAAAAAAATGAGATGTAGTGGCATGGAGTGCAGTTGCAATTTTGGGGATTCTGCACTTGCTAATAGCAAAGCAAACTTGTGGCATGGGTTCCTGGTACTGTAGGAAAGGTCTATTTAATCAAAGATTACTTAATTTGTGCTGAGAGTGGAACAGTGTTGGTGAAAGAAAATGTCTGAAACATTGGGAGTGGAACTGCAAAACCTGGAGTTCCTTTATCTTAATATAGACTGCGATAGTAATAGTGTAAAAGGCAGAGAGGGGCAAGAGTTTCTGTAGTGTGTTCAGGAGAATTTTCTATATCAGTATGTTTCCAATCCAGTGAGGTTGGCGGAGGCATTGCTAGATCTGGCTCTGGAAAATGAGGTGGGCCAAGTGAATCAAGTGTCTTACAACCATAGAAAAATTACAGCACAGAAGGAGGCCATTCAGCCCATCATGTCTGCACTGGCTGAAAAATCTAGCCACCCAATCTAATCCCACCTTCCAGCACCTGGTCTGTAGCCTTGCAGGTTACAGCATTTCAGGTGCAGGTCCAAGTACCTTTTTAAATGAGTTGAGGGTTTCTGCCTCTACCACTGTTCCTGGCAGTGAATTCCAGACACTCTGGCTGAAAAAGTTTTTCCTCATGTGCCCTCTAATCCTTCAACCAATCACCTTAAATCTGTGCCCCCTGGTAATTGACCTCTCTGCTCAGGGAAACAGGTCCTTCTTGTCTACTCTATCTAGGCCCCTCATAATTTTGTACATCTCAATTAAGTCACCCCTAAGCCTCCACTGTTCTAAGGAAAAGAGCCCCAGCCGTTCCAATGTTTCCTCAAAGCTGCAACTTTCAAGCCCTGGCAACATTCTTGTAAATCTGCTCTGTACTCTCTAGAGAAATTATGTCCTTCCTGTAACGTGGTGACCAGATCTGTACGCAATACTCCAACTGTGGCCTGACCAACGTTTTATACAGTTCCAGTGATACATCCCTGCTTTTGTATTCCATACCTCGGCCAGTAAAGGAAAGCATTCCATATTCTGCCTTCACCACTCTATCTGCCTGTCCTGACACATTCAGGGACCTGTGAACATACACTCCAAGGTGTCTCACTTCTTCTACCCCTCTCAATATCCTCCCGATTATTGTTTATTCCCTTGCTTTGTTTGCCCTCCCCAAATGCATTACTTCACACTTCTCTGGATTGAATTCCATTTGCCACTTTTCCCCCACTCAACCAAACCATTGATATCATTCTGGAGTCTACAGCTATCCTCTTCACTATCAACTACACAGCCAATATTTGTGTCATCACATTTCCCAATCACACATTTAAGTCCAGGTCATTAATATATACCACAAACAGCAAGGGTCCCAACACTCAGCCCTGTGGAACGCCACTGAAAACCACTTTCCATTCGCAAAAACATCTATCGACTACTACCCTTTGCTTCCTGTCACTGAGCCAATTGTGGATCCAACCTGCCACATTCCCCTGCATCCCTTGGGCTTTCATTTTTCTGACAAGTCTGCCATGCAGGACCTTCTCAAATGCCTTGCTAAAATCCATGTAGACCACATCCACTGCACTACCCTCATCAATCCGCCTTGTTACTTCCTCAAAAAAGTCAATCAAGTTAGTAAGACAAATCCATGCTGACTATCCCTGATTAATCCATGCCTTTTTAAGTGGCAGTTTATCCTGTCCCTTGGAATTGATTCTAATAATTTACCCACCGCCGAGGTCAGACTGACCAGCCTGTAATTATTTGGCCTATCCCTCGCACCCTTTTTAAACAATGGTATAACGTTCGCAGACCTCCAGTCCTCTGGCACCTCGCCCGTATCCAGTGAGGATTTGTCGATGATCCTCAGCGCATCTGCTATTTCCTCCCTGGCTTTCTTTAACAACTTGGGATGCAATCCATCCGGCCCTGGCGATTTATCCAATTTCAAGGATGTCCGACCCTCTCGTACTTCCTCTCTCATGCTTACTGTATCTAATATTTCACACTCCTCTTTAACTATAATATCTGCAACATCCCTCTTCTTTGTGAAGACAGAGACAAAAAACTCATTAAGAACCCTGCTCACATCTTCTGCATCCACGTGTAAGTTCCCTTCTATATCTCTGATTGGCCCTACCCTTTCCTTAGTTATCCTCTTGCTCTTAAATTACTGATAAAACATCTTTGGGTTTTCCTTGATTTTACCTGCCAATAATTTTTCATGTCTTCTCTTTGCTTTTCTAATTTCCCTTTTTGCTTCACCCTGCACTTTCTATATTCCTGTAAACTTTCTAAAGTATTAAGTTTTTTGTGATCATCATAAGCTTTCTTTTTCTGCTTTAACTTACCCTGTAAGCTTCTAGATAACCGGGGGCTCTAGATTTGGCCGTACCACCCTTTATCTTTGTGGGAACATGCCTGCGCTGTCAGTAGGGGAACAATTAGGGGAAGTGACCATAGCATCATCAGGTTTAGGTTAACTATGGAAAAGGGCAAGGAGCAAGTCAGAGAAAAGATAATTAATTGGGGGCGGGCCAACTTCATTGAAGTGAGAATGGATCTGGCCCAAATAAATTAGAACCAAAAATTGGAAGGCAAAATTGTAACTGGACATTTGGCTGATTTGAAAGAGGAGATAATTGGGGTATAGTCAAGGTACATTCCCATGAGGACATAGGTAGGGTGAACAGATCCAGAGCTCCCTGGGTGACGAAAGAGAGTAAGATGAAGCAAAAAAAAGGAGCATATGACAGATGTCAGGTGGATAATACAGTTGAGAACCAGACTGACTGTAGAAGTTTCAGAGGGTAAATGAAAAAAAAAATAAGAGAAGCAATGAGTATGAGAGGATACTTGCGACTAACCTAAAAGGGCATCTAAAAGGCCTCGATAGGCACATGAAGAGTAAAAGGAGGAGTGGGGCCGATTAGGGATTTACGCATAGAGGCGGGGGGGGTGGGGTGCGGTTGCAAGGCTGAGGTACTAAATGAGTGAGTACTTTGCATCTGTCTTTACCAAGAAGAAGATGCTACCCTAGACATGGTGAAAGAAGAGGTAGTTGAGATACTGGATGGGCTAAAAATTTACTGAAAATGGCATGTAGATTGCAAGCAGAGTGTGGCGATACGACTTTGGTAAGTGGCGAGTTCAGTGAAGGGGGAAGGAGATGCTCCATTTTTAAAAACTTTTTTCACCCTCCACTATTTCGTTCTTGCATTGGTGCAGTGGAAAGAGCTGATTGGTGAGCAACTGGTAACCCATTCTACTTATAATAGTCTGTAAAGTTAAGCTGTGGCAGAGCAGCTCGGCCAAGTGGAATGTACAGCCTGTGGCATGTGGAAAGTCATTGACACGCCATGTGTCCGAGACAAACATATCTGCAGGAAGTGTCACTGGCTGCACAAGCTTGAGCTCCGGGTTTCGCAACTCTGGTGGCGGCTGGAATCGCTGTATCCGTGAAGCAGAGAACTACGTGGATAGCACATTTAGGGAGGTGGTCACACCACAGGTTAGGAGCATGCAGGCAGATGGAGGAATGGGTGACCGCCAGGCAGTCTAAGAGATAGTGCAGGAGTCCCCTGAGACGATCTTGCTTGTTAATTGGTTTGCCATTTTGAATACTGGTGAGGGTGATGGTTCCTCAGAGGAATGCAGTCAGAGTCACGTTTGGGGCACCACAGGAGGCGAGGAAGCAGTAGTGATGGGGGATTCGTTAGTTAGGCGAACAGACAGGCATTTCTGCGGCCGTAGACATGATTCCAGCATGGTGTGTTGCCTCCCAGGTGCCAGGGTCAAGGATGTCGCAGAATGGCTACCGGACATTCTTCTGGGGGAGGGTGATTAGCTAGAAGTTGTGGTCCACGTTGGTACCAGTGACATAGGTAGGAAGGGGGATCAGGTCCTGAAAGCAGATTTTAGGGAGCTCGGAAGGAGATTAAAAAGCAGCATCTCAAAAGCAGTAATCTCAGGATTACTCCCAGTCCCACGTGCGAGTGAGCATAGGAATAGGAGAATTGAACGATTGAACACGTGGCTGGAGATCTGATGTAGGAGGGAGGGCATCAGATTTCTGAGACATTGGGACTGGTTCTGGGGCAGGTGGGACCTGTACAAGATGGGTGGGTTGCATCTTAGCAGGACTGGGACTAATATTCTCGCAGGGAGATTTGCTACTGCTGTTTGGGAGGATTTAAACTAGATTTTCAGGGGGCTAGGAACCTGAGAGGGACCTCAGATTGGAGGGAAGCAAAACTGGTAACTTGTCTGGGGTGTGGGAACCGGGAACAAATACAAGAGAAGAATACCAAGGTGCACAGAATACTGGGGGAGATAGATAGCACTAGAGTAGGGAATAATGAGTTATTAGGTGGGGTCAGCGTATGGGAGAAAGTAATAAAGTCTAAATCAGTGTTCATGTGCATGTCTGAATGCACGGAGTGTGGTTAATAAGATTGGTGCGATACAGGCACAGATTGCCATGTGGAAGTATGATGTGACTATAAACAGAGACCTGGCTCAAAGAAGTGCAGGGCTAGTGTTAAGTATTCCTGGATACAAGGTGTTCACGTAAAATAGGAAAGGGAAAAAGGGGGAGGGGTGGCGGTATTGATTAAGGAAAGCAGTGCAGTGCTGGAGAAAAAGGATGTCACAGAGGGATTGAGGACAGAATCAATTTGGCTAGAGCTAAGGAACAAAAAAAGGTGCAGTTTAGATTAGATTAGATTAGAGATACAGCACTGAAACAGGCCCTTCGGCCCACCGAGTCTGTGCCGACCATCAGCCACCCATTTTTATACTAATCCTACACTAATCCCATATTCCTACCAAACATCCCCACCTTGTCCCTATATTTCCCTACCACCTACCTATACTAGTGACAATTTATAATGGCCAATTTACCTACCAACCTGCAAGTCTTTTGGCTTCTGGGAGGAAACCGGAGCACCCGGAGAAAACCCACGCAGACACAGGGAGAACTTGCAAACTCCGCACAGGCAGTACCCAGAATCGAACCCAGGTCCCTGGAGCTGTGAGGCTGCGGTGCTAACCACTGCGCCACTGTGCTATATTGCTTGGTGTTGTCTATAGTGGGAAGGAGCTAGTGAGAAGGATGTGGAGGAACAAATTTGCAAGGAAATTACAGAGATGTGCAAAAATTATAGGGAAATTATAATGGGGGACTTTATTTATCCAAACATAGACCTGGATAATAGTAGTGTAAAGGGCAGTGAGGGGCAAGAGTTCCTCGAGTGTGTTCAGGAAAATTTTCGACAGCAGTGTGTTGCTAGTCCAGTGCGAAAGGAGGCACGGCTAGACCTGGTTCTTGGGCATGAGCTGGGCCAAGTGAATCAAGTATCAGTACGAGAGCATTTAGGCGACCGTGATCATTGTATCATAAGGTTTTGGCTATGGAAAAGGACAAAGAACCATCCAGAGTAAGAATAATTAACTGGGGGAGAGCCAACTTGAAAGGGGTAAGAATGGATCTGGGGCAAATAAATTGGAGTCAAAAGTTGGCAGCAAAATCAGTAGCTCAACAATGGGATATCTTCAAAGAAAAGATAGTTCAGGCACAGTCAAGGTATGTTCCTTTTGAAGGGGCAAGGTAGGGTAAACAAATCCCTGGATGACAAAAGAGGTAGAGAATAAGATAACGAAGAAAAAATGTGCTTATAACAGATGCCAGGCAGAAAATACTTTTGCGAACCAGGCTGAATATAGAAAGTCCAGAGGGGAAATGAAAAAGCAAATAAGTGAAGCAAAGAGAGAGCATGAAAAGAGACTGGCAGCTAACATTAAAAGGAATCCCAAAATTTCTATAGTCATATAAATAGTAAAAGGGGTGGTTAAAGGAGGAGTGCAGCCGATTCAGGACCATAAAGGAGATTTACACTTGGAGGCAGAGGGCATAGCTGAGGTATTGAATGAATACTTTGCATCTGTCTTTACCAAGGAAGAAGATGCAACCCGGGCAATGGTGAAAGAGGCGGTAAGTCAGACACTAGAGGGAGTTAAAATTGATGAAGAGGAAGTATTAGATAGGCTGTCTGTACTTAAAGTGGATAAAGCACCAGGACCAAATGAGTTGTATCCATGGATACTGAGAGAAATGAGGGTGGAAATTGTGGAGGCATTGGCCATAATTTTTCAATCTTCTTTAGATTCAGGAGTGGTGCCAAAGGACTGGAGAATTGCAAACATTACACCCTTATTCCAAAAAAGCTTTAAAGATAAGCCCAGCAACTACAGGCCAGTCACTTTAACTTCAGTGTTGGGGAAACTTATAGAAAAAATAATTTGGGATAGATTTAGTAGTCACATGGACAAATGCGGGTTAATTAAGGAAAGCCAGCATGGATTTCTTAAGGGAAAACCACGTTTAACTAACTTGCTAAAGTTTTCTGAGGAGGTAACTGAGGGAGTTGATGAGGGCAATACTATTAATGTGATGTACATGAGCTTGCAAAAGGCGTTTGATACAGTGCCACACAACAGACTTGTGAGCAAACTTAAAGCTCATGGGATAAAAGAGACGGTAACAACATGGATGCGGAATTAGACGAGTGACAGGAAACGAAGAGTAGTGGTTAATGGATGTTTTTTGGGCTGGAGGAAACGATTACTTTATGCACTTTGCGGAAACTCTGGATTTGTACCTTTAACAAGTTCCCTGAGGTATCCACAATCTAATGGAGAAACTGAGTGAGCAGTCAGAATTATTGAACCACCGTTGAAGAAAAATGAAGATTTTAAACAGCACATCTGACCTACAGACCTACTCCATTGTTATGCAGATTAGCACCATCCAAATTGTTAATGGGGGGGAAAAAACTTGGAACACAACTTCCAGTCCTACCCAAGAAGATACTTACAGGGCTGCAAGTCCATGATTATCAGAGTTCAAGACAGAGAAAATTATTGCTGAAAACCGAGACATGTTGTCGAAGCATTTCGTCTCGCACTCATCAGGACAATCCTCAAGAATACCAATGCAAGGGAAAACAACAACTTTGCACTGTATGAGAAGGGAGTGCTGATTGGTTGGCAAGTGAACTCTGGTAGAGGTGTTGCCATGGAGAATGCACCAGTTTATGGTGACTGACAGTTAACTGCCAAGCTTTGTTTGAAATTTAAACCAGGTAGTTTGACTCTGGTCAAGGCGTTGCCCTGAGTAATGAACCAGCGAATGGCCGTCGCTGTTTTTTTTTCAGTTGAAACAGGCACGATGTTTGTACATGTTCTTTCTGTCTGCAAAGAACTGGGCCCTGTGTATTGATATATGCAGCTTCCAGTACACGTAAATGTGCCACACTGCAAGCCCTACTGGCAATCTTAAATTGGTTGTCAGCATAACTCTTAGAACACTGAGGATTATTTAGCAAATGTTGTCCAATCGCAGAATCGCATCTAATGTCAGACACTGGTTTTGCAAGCACGGGCTAGTTGAGTACAGCCTGTACCTTGCTTGTTGTGAGTAGTGGAAGGGACATGTTACAATTCGCCAGTCTTTGGGACGTACGGCCTATATACCTAGCATCACACTGGCATTGAAATTCATATATCTCGTTACTCATTTGTGTGATAAGCAGGACATCTTTTTGGCTTGATGGCAGCATCCTGTTAGTGGCAAACACCACACGTGTTGCTACTGCATTGTAGCAGCATGAAACAGCTAGTTTCACCTGTTGCTCAAATTTCTGCCATACATTACCCTTCCAGGGTAATTTGAGGTAGACTGGGCACTTTTCAGGACTGGAAATGATGGCCTTAGGCCCATTCATAAGCTTGTGCGATATACAGCGAGAAATGATCTGATCAGGGTAGCCATTGTCACGCAAATGTCTTGCGAAACTCAAAATACAATATCCGATATTAGATGTGATACCACGATTGGACATCATTTGCTAAGTAATCCTCAGAATTATGCTGACAACCAATTTAGGATTGTCAGTAGGGCTCGCTGTGTGGTGCATTTGCACATACTGGAAGCTACATATATTAATACAGAGTTCTTTTTTTTTTCTTCTTTTGGGCCTCCTTATCTCGAGAGACAATGGATACGCGCCTGGAGGTGGTCAGTGGTTTGTGAAGCAGCGCCTGGAGTGGCTATAAAGACCAATTCTGGAGTGACAGGCTCTTCCACAGGTGCTGCAGAGAAATTTGTTTGTTGGGGCTGTTGCACAGTTGGCTCTCCCCTTGCGCCTCTGTCTTTTTTCCTGCCAACTACTAAGTCTCTTCGACTCGCCACAATACAGAGTGCCCTGTTCTTTACTGACAGAACGAACATGTACAAACATTGCGCTTGTTTAAGCTAATAAAGAAGTGACAACTATTCGCTGGTTCATTGGTCAAGGCATTGCCCCGAGAATTCAGAGTCAAGCTGCCTGGTTTAAATTTTAAACGAAGCTGGGCAGTTAACTGTCAGTCACCGTAAACTGGTGCATTCTCCATGGCAATGCCTCTACCAATCAGAGTTCACTTGCCTACAAATCTGTACTCTCTTCTCATACAGTATAAATTTGTTGTTTTACCTTACATTGGTATTCTTGCAGATTGTCCTGATTGCTAGACGAAAAGCTTTGATAACAGGTCTCTATTTTCAGCAATACACAGAGAAAAGTCTTACTGAAAGCAGCAAGCCTATAATTATAACAGGAAATACCGTACCAGGAACCTACTGAAGTTGTCAGAAGAGCAAAAGGAATGGATGCGAGACCAACAGAGAAGGGGTAATTGTCCAGAGAGAGGAGAATCAACAGTGATCTTATTTAGTAAGAACTTCAGAAGGTACTATAAGAAGAAACAAAAGGAATCCTATTCCTAATCATCAAAGATGCGAATTGGTCATACATTTGGATAAATCAGATGTTGAACCTGAGATTCGAACCTCAATGAAAGCCATTCAAGTCCAGAAACACGAGTTCAGAGAAAGACTACCAATCTTCTGCATCTGACAACAAGATCAGGGAGAGTTGTGAAGTCTCCTGACAGATTAAATTTGTGACAGACTTGGGGGGAGATGGGGTAGCATGTAAATAAAAAGTGAATGTATGTAAATATATTTTGGAATATAGTCTTGGGGGAAGATGTAGTATCAGGGTTTGAAAAGGTTAATGTTGAGAGTGTAAAGAAGATCTCCTACCATGTTGTAAGAGATCACATGTGAGAGAGACTTGAAGATAGATGCAGCGTTGCTTTAGAGGAGTCACACAGACTGATGTAAAACTGTACATAGTTGTAATGTAATAAAGGTTAATGTTCTAATTACTCCAGACTAAGGAATCTGTTAGACAAACTAAGCATATTTAAAGTGGCAGCGTAGCAAACAAACATACAATATGGTGATCAGCGGTGAGATCTAAAACAATGGTGATTTTTATCATGCTACATCCAGAAGAAGATTTTGAAGAAATTTAGAAGAGGGGGCTGACCTGGGAAAAGCACCAAAACTGCAAAACTTGAGAAGGGGTTGTGGAAAAGCTCCAGACACCGAGAGTCGGGGAATCGGCAGTAGAAATCTGGTCCAGCGATCGAAGGCTTTGAGTTGGAGAACCAAGCAACGATTGAGGATCTGGTGAGCAACCCTGAAAGAGAATAACCATTTTTTGTTCCTAATAGCACTAGGCAGGCAGCACGGGTAAAGTCCTTAGTGAGGACTGAATCGAAGTTGGTGCTATTACATGTGACTACTGGAGCGGAAAAAAAAACCAAATAAAGCTGCAAATACTTGATACTCTGAGAAGGGAGTTAAAGGAGTATAGCAGTAATGCTATAAAACTGAGTTTAATACAAGGAGTAAATTAATCCCAAATCTAGCAGCAAAACTTCAAAAGCAGAAACATTGACTGTAGCAGGAATCAATGCGGGAAACTTCCTGTGCGGGCAACTTCCTATACTGGAGGGAAAAACCCCAAAGTGAAAGTAAAACCAGTTGAAGCTATGGAGCTTAAATTCACAATACCAGAGAGGTTTGGACACATGGAAGGACCAAATCAAACCCAAAATTGGTCACTCTGGTGAAAAAATGTTTTGAGATACAGAATTGTTTCCAAATTAGACCGTCAATTTGAAGCAGAGGATGTTAACACATTGCTTTATTGTTTTGGGGCTATAGCAGATGATATCGCAAGACAAGGCAATAATGAGACATCAGCCAAATTCCATGAAGTTTTAAAAGCTTTGGATTCTTATTTCAACTTGCAGAGTAATAAGATTTTCGAAAAGCAAGATTCAGCAGAAGGATCCAGAAACCAAGCGAAAGTTGATGCTTTTACATGCTAGCTGAAGGATGTGAATATGGAAACCTAAAAACAGAATTAAGAGACCATATTATTGATGAATCCCTATCAGATTTATTGCAGTCTAAAGAAGACCTTACCCTGGACAAAGCTATTCAGCTGGTGAGACAAGCCGAGGTCCGGAAGAACGAGAGCAATCCTGAGAAGTGAAGAAAGACCTTTGTTGAGGAAACCTCCTGCAACCGCACAGTTTCTTAATCAGAGGGCTGTAAATGAAGCACCAGAAAAGAAGGTAGACTTCGCGGGGTGGGTGGGGGGGTGGAGGTTGGGGAGTGAAAGACGCCATTAAACCCTGCCAGCGATGTGGTGCCAAAAGTTCCCACTGGTGTGAACAGTTTCTGCTTCAACTGTATTTAAAAAAAAAAAGGCATTTTGGGAAAATGTGCCAAAGTAAAATCTCTACTCCCACAAGTTCAAAAGAAAAAACATTCAAACAGAGTGGATAATGAAGTTAAACAATTTCCTTCAGGAGACCAACCAAAACACTTCCTTGGTGAGATCAGTGATCCTAATCGGGCATTGTAGTCTGCAGGTATATATGTCAACAGCCATGTCACCAATTTTAAACTGGACACAGGAGCGAGTATAATGGTCTTATTAGACAAAGAGCTTGTGGTTATCAATACGTTTTCTGCAAGTGACGAACTCAGTTACATGGCCCAGGAGGGGTTGAACTCTAAGTAAAGGGGAAGCTACAGGCAACACTCCGGTACAAAGGAAAAACAAATAGTAGAAATACTATGTTCTAAGGAATCAGGAATTCTCTCTCTCAAGTAGAAGAGCTTGTATTGGCCTTCATCTTAGAAGGAAACTGGAACAAGTTAAGCAACAAGAATCCAGGAGTTACTTCCAAGAGGAATTCCTGAAATTGTTTACTGGTCTAGGGAGACTGAAGACCGAATATAGTATTACTTTGCGAAAAGATGCTAAACCAGTTTGTTTTTTCATGCCTCGGAAGATTCCACACCCACTATTGAAGCAATTCGAACATCAATTAGAAGACATGACCAGGATGGGAGTCATTTCCCCGGTTATTGGTACCATTCTGTACATAGGCTGGTGTGAAGCTGTACATATTTATAATGTAATAAAGGTTAATGTTCTAATTAGTCCACACTAAGGAATCTTTCTAATATAGACTAACTAAGCATATTAAGGTGAAAACATACCAAACAAACATACATCGTGAAATTCTCCAGAGCTTGGTGTTTGGTCCCTGACTTTTCTTGATGACCTAAGCTAGACAGGGCCTTGGTGAGGCCACATCTGGAATATTGTGTGCAATTTTGGTTTCCTTATCTGAGGAAGGATGTTCTTGTTATAGAGGGAGTGCAGCGAAGGTTTACCAGACTGATTCCTGGGATAGCGGGACTGACTTATGAGGAGAGATTGAGTAGGTTAGGATTATATTCGCTGGAGTTCAGAAGAGTGATGGGGGATCTCATAGAAACCTATAAAATTCTAACAGGACTTGACAGGGTAGATGCAGGAAGGATGTTCCCGATGGTGAGGGAGTCCAGAACCAGGGGTCATAGGCTAAGGATACGGGGTAAACCTTTCAGGACTGAGATGAGGAGAAATTTCTTCACCCAGAGAGTGGTGAGCCTATGGAATTCACTACCATAGAAAGCAGTTGAAGCCAAAACATTGTATGTTTTCAAGAAGGAGTTAGATATAGCTCTTGGGTCTAAAGGGATCAAAGGGTATGGGGCGAAAGCCGGAACAGGCTACTGAGTTGGATGATCAGCCATGATCATAATGAATGCGGAGCAGGCTTGAAGGGCCGAATGGTCTAATCCTGCTCCTATTTTTTTTTCTATGCTTGGGTGTACAGGGCACAATTTCAAAATTTGCAGATGACCCAAGACTTGGAAGTATTGTGAACTGAGAATAGTGATTAACTTCAAGAGGACATAGACAGGCTGGTAGAGTGGGCAGACAGGTGGCATATGAAATTTATTGCAGAAAAGTGTGAAGTGATTCATTTTGGTAGAGAAGAATGAGGAGAAGAAATATAAATTAAAAGGTAGAATTCTAAAGGAGGTGCAGGAGCAGAGGGACCTGGGGGTATATGTGCACAAATCATTGAAGGTTGCAGGGCTGATTGAGGAAGAGTTGAATAAGGCATATGGGATCCTGGGCTTTATAAATAGGGGCATAGAGTACAAAAGTAAGAAGGTTAAGATAAAACTGGATAAAACACTGGTTTGGCCTCAACTGGAGTATTGTGTCCAAGGCACCACACTTTCGGAAGGAAGCATTGGAGAGGGTACAGAAAGGATTTACGAGAATGATTCCAGGGATGAGGAGCTTCAGTTCCATAGATAGCTTGGAGAAGCTGGGGCTGTTCTTCTCAGAGAAGATGAAGAGGAAATTTGAAAAAGGTTTTCAAAGTCATGAGGGGTCTGGACAGAGTGGATAGGAAGAAACTGTTCCCATTGGCTGAAGGATCTAGAACCAGAGAATAACAATTTAAGGTGATTGGCAAAAGAAGCAACAACGATATGAGGAATAGCTTTTTTACGCAGTGAGTGGTTAGGATCTGGAATGCACTGTCTGAAAGTGTGGTGGAGGCAGATTCAATCAAGGCCTTAACAAAAGAACTGGATAATTATCTGAAGAGAAAAAATTTTGCAGAGCTACAGGAAAAAGGCAGGGGTGTGGGACTAAGTGAGTTGCTGTTGCAGAGAGTTGGCATGAACACAGCAGGCCGAATGGCCGCCTTCTGTGCTGTAACCATTCCATAATTGTGTGATTCTAAATGAAAGCAGCCCTTTGCTATATTGGGAAAGGAAAATGGAGATTAACTAGAAGGAACAAGAATTAAGATAGAATTATTTATTTTAATTCAAAGTTACTGAATAAAATCTTGCATTATTTGACCTGTGAGCTCGTGGAGTTGGTTAGAGTGAATGGAGTTAGGGAAGTTAGGATGGATAAAAGGAACTTGGTCACATGGCCTGAATAGGCCAATCAAAAGCTTCTATATTTTTAAAAAAAGCAAAACATTTGTCAAATGTTTAAGCATTACAATTAGGTATGATGCACAATTGTAACTGGGTGCAATTGACAGGAAACGTGCACTATATAAGACAATAAAACAGTAATAGTCATCCATGTGACCGCAAAGTCTGAACTTCAACATATGGTGTTGCTAATATGTATTGTTGACCATTAATCTTTCATTTCATCCATGCCCTCATAAGATACCAATGCTGTACAATACAACATAATATTTCTCTGTTAATGAAGTGTTTCTTCTTGTAGAGTATAGTTTGCCAATTCCTATTCAGAAAATTGAACTTTCAAGCTGGATTGGTTTCAAAACCCACTGCTTTATTTCTGGTATGCGATATAATTTGCAGTCCATTTTAATGGGACTGACCCTTCTTCCCATTACTCTTCGTGTCTTGTGATGTCCATATCAATGACCTAATTTAAGCCACTTGAAGAGATGTGCAAATTATTCTACCTTTACTTATTATGAATATTGAAATCACATGTTACCACTCTGTATTCTTCTCAGTTTTGATTATCTTCACCTTGAATACCACAGTGTAAACTTCAGCTTTCCAGAGTCATTAACATTTTTTGTGCATTTATGACTCTATGGGCGAGATTTCAAATCGTGGATCGGAACTCCGACATCGCGATGACTTCCGGGTCATGCAGAAACGCGCACACATCGCAATTTTTAATCAGCAAGAGCTTAATTAACCTGGAGTCACGTTCACCACCCAGTTAGCTGTGGTGGATGTGGAAGGAGGCGGTACTGAGGCAGCAGCAGGCCCAATTTAAAAGGTGGGCGCCAGCCATTGCTGAGGCTGCAGTTCGTTCAAAAAATGGAAGCATTACCTGAGCAGAGGGCAGTAGGCATGGAGGGCCCCTGTGCCAGGGCAGTCGCTAGAGGTGTTGCTGGAGGCAGTGACTGTGCGCAGGACAGCGACAACGGAAGGCCTACAAGACTCACTAAGAGGGCACGGCTGGAGGTAGCACACGACGTCAGCAGCAGAGGAGTGGAGAGCAGGAACTGGTTGCCAAGGTGAGTGCCAAGCAAGATCCAGTTGATATGCTTGCCGGTCTGTAGAGGGCAAAAGAGATGGGCATCCTGAGGATGCATAGAATTCTTCTCGCCATGGGAAAGAAGTATGCTCAGGTCCTTTGCTGACCCATAAGCATAGGCCAGAGCTCTAGTTCTGCTGGTCAAGAGGCTAGAGTGCAGACTGCAATATCGACTGTGAATGAGAAGCTGCCAGTTGAGAGGGAGGGAGACATTGTCCTAACAGCATCGTTCTTCACCTTGCAGGCCAAAAGGAAATTGAACACTCAGGAGAACGAGAGGGCACACCTGGATGGTGGGGTGCCCCAGCTTGCTGTCCTGGCGTGCTTCGAGGAGCAGGAGGCTGTTGATGTGGCCAGAGTGTTCAGGGATGCTGGAGACGGAGAAGCGAGAGTCCACCGCAAACAGGGTGAAAACATTGCGACATCTCCATGCTCGGGATGCATAACAATGCTCCCCGTGCCGCGAGTTGTCAATGCATTAGGTGTCATCTTATTTTAAGCAGCAGAAGCATCTATTGACTGTCTTGATTTCTCATCATCTTTTGTGTCTCTTCCAGGGCGAGCTGGAGAGGGACAGCCCAAGCTCAGAGAACAAGTTCCCAAGGAGGAAGAGACCTCAAAGTCTGTGCCGTCACTCCTTCCAACAGTGCAGATACATGTGCTTCAGTGGGTTCTTGCTTGTTATTAGGGAACGTGATGAAGGGTGAAGCACACGTCACTTCAGAACAGGAGGATTCATGGGAGGCAGAGTCGGTTGTGGCCAGTGCCCATCAGAGGTTGGAGGTTGCCCAGAAGGTTGGAGATGCATTGCTTTGGGAGTCACAAAACAGGCGGCTGTATCTGGAGAACCAAGTTGAGATGTGTGCCCGAGTTACCTGAGGCTCTGTGGAGCCATGGGCTGAGAATGGAGGCGTCCATTCCTCTCGTGCTCCACAATGACTCAGCTTTGAGAGTGTCAGCTCCTCTCTTGAGAGAATGACCAACCTCTTTGCGCGATGTTGCACATGGCTCTCTGAGTGGATGCAGGAACAGCGCACTGGATACATGCCAGACTCAGCAGCATTGACCAGTCACTGCCATAAATGGCACAGAGAAGCATGGAGTGGATGCCAGCTGCACCCCAGCTGGTGGTTCCCTCCAGTGATCAAGGGAGTCATAAAAGGGCTGAGAAGGTGACAGATGGTGATGAGGGGCCATCCCTCCCTGGGCTCTGTCATCATCCTTCCGCCATGGCCCCTTTGAAAGACAAGCATCTGTGGAGTTGTGTCCTGTGACAGGCTGCCCCCAAAGCGTTGCCGGTGCAGCAAGAAACAACCTTTGAAATTGCATCCTGCCCCAGTACCTTCATAACGAGAACTGCTACGGGCATCTCAGTCCCAGACAGGCACGAGTGAGCAGCCTTCCTCCACCTCATCCTCAGCCGTGGGGAAATCCCGCTCTCTGAGTCTATAAGTTGACTGTCCTACCGACGTTCTTTCCCGACTTAAATTAGAATGTTCAGCTCGCATGGAGTACTACTACTTGCCACTTGAATGTGATTTGGCAAAATTAACTCAGTTTGGGGGCAGGTAGATGAATGTTGAGGTTAGTATTTTGAGTAGTGCTTTACTTCTGTGTTAATGAATGGAATGCCCAGTTGGGCCATTTCATAATTGATTACAGATGGACTACCACATTAACTATTACATTGTTAGAAAAAAAGGGCCCAGTATTTATTTTTATTTTTAGCGTAATATTTCCGGAATGTGTGGTTGATTTGGAAATGATCTTGAAAGATTTGGTTGTGCTTTGGGCTTTCCACAAAATATTTAGAATCACCTGGCAGCATTCAGCAGCTGACCCAGGCTGCCAGGTAGTAGGATTCTACACAGGATATAAATAATCTAAAACAGATTGTATCAAATATTGTGAGTTTCCTTAACATTTTAATAATTTGTTAGTTGACGCGGTTAGATGCTGCAAATAAATTAACACTGAACGAAGACTTATTGATCACTGTGTGTTTTGGATGTTTCAGAGACGCATCTGCTCTGATGATGAACCTTCCACAACAGCGCCTCTGATATGTCTTCCTTTTTCCTCAACTGAGGATTCCTCCCCAATGTGGTGGACAGGGCCTTCAACTGTGTCCACCCATTTCCTGCACTTCTGCCCTCATGCCTTAACCTCTTTCCCGGAACCGCGACAGGTCCTCACTTTCCACCCCACCAGCCTCCACATCCGGAGGATCATCCTCTGCCATTTCCGCCACCCCCAGCGTGATGCCACCACTAAATGCATCTTCCCCTCCCCTCCCCTGTCAGCATTCAGAAGAGATTGTTCCCTCCACGATACCCTGGTCCACTCCTCCATTACCCTCGAAACCTCGTCCCCTTCCCATGGCACCTTCCCATGCAATCACAGGAGGTGTAATACCCGCCCTTTTACCTCCATTCTCCTCACGATCCAAGGCCCCAAACACTCCTTTCAGGTGAAGCAGCGATTTACTTGTATTTCTTTCAATTTAGTATACCGTATTCGCTGCTCGCAATGTGGTCTCCTCCACACTAGGGAGACCAAATGCAGATTGGGTGACTGCTTTGCTGGATACCTCTGCTTAGTCTGAAAGCATAAGCCTGAACTTCCGGTTGGTTGCCATTTCAACACTCCCCCCTGCTCTCATGCCCACATTTCTGTCCTGGGCCTGCTCCAGTGTTCCAGTGAACATCAACGCAAGTTCGAGGAGCAGCACCTGATCTTTTGATTAGGCAGTCTCCAGTCTTGCGGATTGAACATTGAGTTCAATAACTTAAAACATGACTGGGCTTTTTTTAATATTTTATTTTTTAACCATGTGCCTGCCTTTCATGCAGTCAGAGCTGCTCATTATTCCACTATTAACACTCTCTGGACTAATGCTTTGTCTTACACCACAAGCATTAACACGCGCTTTGCCGTTGTCCCAGGACAGCTGTGTTATTTAACTCCCACTGCCCTATCAAACACCTTCCCTTTTGTTCTCTCCCCCAGTCCCCTCCCTTTCACTTGCTTAAAACCTAATTCTTTTCTAACCTTTGCCAGTTCTAATGAAACGTTAACGTTGCTTCTCGCTCCACAGATGCTGCCACACCTGCTGAGTATTTCCAGCACTTTTTGTTTTGTTTTAGAGCTCGTGGGATTGGGGTAATATACCAGCATGGATTGAGAATTGGTTAACTGACAGAAAACAGAGAGTCGGAATAAACAGGTCATTCTGAGGATGGTAGGCTGTTACTAGTGGGTACTGAAAGGATCAGTGCTTGGGCCACAGCTGTTCACAATCTATATAGGTGATTTGGATCTGGGGACCAAATGTAATCTTTCCAAATTTGCTGATGACATAAAACTAGGTGGGAATGCAAGTTGTGAAGAGGATGCAAGGAGGCTTCAACAGGACTTGGAATGGCTAAGTGAATGGGCAAGAACATGGCAGGTGGAATATAATGTAAATAAGTGTGAAGTTATCCACTTTGGTAGAGAGAATTTCTTAAATGGTTAGAGGCTGGGAAGTATTTATGTCCAAAGGGACCTGGGCGTCCTTGTTCATGAGTCACTAAAACGTGGTATGCAGGTGCAGCAAGCAATCAAGAAGGCAAATGGTATGTTGGCCTTCATCGCAAGGGATTTTGAGTACAGGAGTGAAGAAGTCTTGCTGCAACTGTATAGAGCCTTGGTGAGACCCCACCTGGAGTATTGTGTACAGTTTTGGTCGTCTTATCTAAGGAAGGAAATACTTGCCATAGAGGGAGTGCAGCAGAGGTTCACTCGACTAATCCCTAAGATGGCGGGATTGCGTTATGAGGAGATATTGCAGAAACTGGGCCTGTATTCTCTGGAGTTTCGAAGAATGAGAGGTGACCTCATTGAAACTTATAAAATCCTTGCAGGGTGTGACAGGATGGATGTGGATAGGATGTTTCCCCTGGCTGGTGAGTCTAGAACCAGGGAACCTGGGCCATTTAAGACTGAGTTGAGGAAGAATTTCTTCACTCAGAGGGTGGTGAATCTTTGGAATTCTCTACTCTAGAGGGCTGTGGAAGATCTATAATTGAGCATGTTCAAGACAGCAATTGATAGATTTCTGGATACTAATGACCTCAAGGGATATGGGGATAATGTGGGAAAATGGTATTGAGGTCGATGATCAGTCATGATCTAATTGAATGGCGGAGCAGGCTTGATGGGCTGAATGGCCTACTCCTGCTATCTTCCTAGCCTGCTTGATCGGCACCCCATTACCACCTTAAACAGTCACTTCTTCACCACCGACACACAGTGGTAGCAGTGTGTACCATATATAAGATGCAATGCACCACCCTCCTTTGACAGCAACTTCCAAGCCCACAACCTCTTCTCCCTAGAAGGAAGATGGCAGCAGATGTGTGGAAACACCACTATTTGCAGGTTCCCCTCCAAACCACATCCCATCCTGACGTGGAAATATATTTTTGTTCCTTCGTTGTCGCTGGATCAAAATCCTGGAACCCCCTCCCGATTAGCACTGTGGGTGTAATGGCACCAGGTGGACAGCAGCGATTCAAGAAGACAGCTCGTCACCTCCTTCTCAAGGGCAGTTAGGGCTGCGTAACGAATGCTGATCTGGCCAGCGACACCCATATCCCATGAAACAGATAATATTGCAATTCATAACCTCAAATAGTTCCTGTCACTATGACTATCTGAAACGACTGTAAATATCCTAATTGTTGTGTCTGGAGAGTATTTTTAAGCCATGCAACTGAAATTTGGAAGGACAAAGTCTATAATTGGCCTCTTAGATGCATCTCAGTTTAAATGGACATGGCACAAAAAATTGACTTGCACAGCAGTGTACTCTGCTGATATTTTTGTGTTATCACTGCATCATTTCATATTTCACAATGCATTATAGCCGAATTTCAATTGTCACTTTTTCAATTGACTATATATTTGATAAATAGTTAACCTAAATGATCTAATAAAATGCATTTAAAGTTGGGACCTGTAAGATGTGTTTAACATTTACACAAAGTGAGGAATTTGCCTTTTTTGTGACCACTAGTTTTCTCCCTGTCGACTATTTAATGGTAAACTGTATAATTTGAGTAAACTATTGCTGATGTTTGGAGCAGAGTTATTGGACAGTAGGCGTTGATGTCAGTTGCAAAGGGCTCTGTTGAACTTTTGACATCACACAACCCAGGGTATAATTTATTTTCTGCATCGGTATTCCCCCCCCCCCCGCCCCCACCTCCTTTTCTCTCCTTGTATTGAATGTATTGATTTTTTGCTGAATGCTGCTCACTCCTCTGCAGAATATTGACAAGCGACATAACTGATGGGGGCATCACAGCTGAGTCCAATTTTGTCCTGACATGCCATCTACACACAGGGGTTGCTAGTTGGCAATTAGGATTCAGGGCTGTAATCAATTTATCTTGCTCTTCTCTTTGACCCCTCCACACTCCACCCTTAGTGGTCCAAACATTTACGAAGAAGATTTGTCCCTTCTATAAAATTCTCTACTTGGAGTAATCCTTTTTCCACCTGAACTTGGTTTATCTGGTACACTGTCAGACAACGTGCACTAAATATACAGGTTTGTAGACAAGTTGAGCATTTTTGAGAATTACATGCTGCTTACACTATTGAATTCTGCAAATATAAGCCAGACTTGTTCTCTATCTGAGTTTATGTATATGCTAGATGAAAATTTTACAATATTACTTCATAAAGAGAGGACGTGGGGCTGCTCCCTAGCCGTTCCTCCAACGAGCAGTCTAGCAGGCAGCGAGAGTGGACTGGATGACTTCTTTTTGGAGGCCATAAAATTGAATTTTAAAATAAATACTGTAGTGTACTTTTCAATGTATTTTTACAAAAGTGCTTTGTCCCAGAATTTCTTTGCCCATTACGTGCAATGTCCAGCAACAGTACTGCAAATGATATTCAGCCTCTTCAGAAAAAAATCAGTTTGCTGTTCACTGACCTATAATGAAAAATGGTTATGTAGACATCAGATGAGAACAAGTGGTTTTGGTTGCAATGTCTATTGTGGTCTAATATCTGTTGTAAACTTGAGGTCATCCAAAACTCTGCTGCTCGTGTCTTATTTCGCGCCAAGTCCCACTCACCTATCAACATGTGCTCTCTGACTTGTATTGGCTTCCGACCAAGCAACGTCTTGATTTTAAAATTCTCATCCTTATTTTCAAATCCCTCCATGACTTTACCCCTCCATTTCTCTGTAATCTCCTCCAATCGCTCAGCCCTCCAAGATATCTACACTCATATAATTCTAGCCTCTTGAGCATCCCCAATTTCAGTTGCTCCACCATTTGTGGCCGTGCCTTCAGCTGCCTAAGTCCTAAGCTCTGGAATTCCCTCCCTATGCCTTTCCACCTCGCTATCTCACTTTCCTCCTTTTAAGACACTCCTTAAAACCTAGCTGCTTGACCAAGCTTTCTGTCATCTGACCTAATATCTCCTTATGTTGCTTGATGTCATATTTTGTTTTTTAATGCTCTGTGAAGTGCCTTGGGACATTTTATTATGTTAAAGGAACGATATAATATATGTTGGCTCTTTCTGTCTGGGCCTATAAGGTGAGCAATGGAGCTCTGCCAGCAGCTGGGGAACTGTGCCCAGGATGAATTGGTGCCTTTTGGAAAAATGGGTAGAAAATTTGAGAGGGGATTCATGCTTTTACCTGACTTTCATCCAGTATAACAATGATTTTAATGCCATTGTATCTCAGTAGTTCAATTCTGACTTCATCTACAATTGAGAATAAAATTCCATACTGTCATAAAACATTGAAAAGTTATCCACCTCCTTTCACAACCCATGTTCTATCTGCTTTATTGTGGCCTCAATCTAAAGAATTCAATCTGTGAGAATATTTCTGAAAATGTTCCTGTTGGTTTTTCTTTCCTCACCCTTCCTCTCTCTCTTCCTCATCCAAAGCAAAATTCCAGGATCCCTATCTAATCTGCAAGCTAGATTACACATCCTGGGCTAGTTTCCTTCCTAGATGTGATATTTTGACAGTCCATGTGGCTGAGGTGTCATCCTGTTCAATGCATCATTTGGTTAACTATCTACCATTGCTTATAAACCTCTAATAATGTTTTTGCCCAATGTTTATCCAGCTTGTTTTTAACCAGTGATAATTCACACATAGTTAACCTTAACTGAGAGTCCAGTCCACATGTCTGCTTTGTTGCTTGGGGAGGGGAAGAGGACGAATCTACCTCCAAATCTGGTCTGAAGCTCTTCAATTTTGGTGGTCTTGCTTTACTCAGTTTCAGTTAAGTAACTTGTTTGCATCCACATTGTACATTCTATTTAGCATTTTAAGAACTTAGAGCATACTTCTCTTCAGTCACTTTTTCTTCAGTGAAAATCAGTTCAGGTCTATGAATCTGTACATAACTTAAGAACCCTAAATCTTGAAGAATCCTTGCTGCTTTTTTCTGAACCCTCCTGGCATATCAAAGCTGTTTTCACAGTGTGGTGGGCTAAATTGCACATGGTATCCTAAATGTAGGTTTAATGATGTCAAGGCTTGAATAGCTTGTTTCAACATTTGGCCAAATGCACTTGATATGTATCCCAGTGTATGATTGTGCTCAAGACCATGGGCGTATTCATATATGGTCATATTTATAGAAATTAGTGAAAGTATTATTAATCGCTCATGATAACTCTTGTGCTAAGACTTCAGGCTGCCCTTTTGCTGTATAATTATCCTTCTCTGAATCTCAAAATTGTGTAGTATACAACCCGTGCACATAATTTTTGCAGCCTTTTCAGGGTTTTATACCAGTATTTCCCTCATATGTCCAAACAATGGAATCTCTGCGTTAGCATATCAATTACATGTTCTACCAGAATTCAGTTTAATGCTTTATTGTATTTCCCTGCTCGAGCATTTCTCAATAGAATTGCTCTATGTGCTCATCCAGTTCTACAATGAATTTGCTTGGTTCCATAGTGGCCAATCATGCAGACTACCTGCTTTTTTCAGGAAGAAGCATGGTGGATGCGTGCTGCCAGGGTGTTGCACATTCACCTTAAGTATTTTGTTCTTGCAGTCCAACATCACCTGCCCATACTACTCATTTGCTTATACCTATAATCATGTTACCTTTACTGAGGAGCAGCAGATTGTCTCCACACTTAATTTTCCCATTTAAGGTTACACTTAAATGAAACATAAGATTAAAATTTGGTTGCTGCGAGGGGCACTGACCACGTGTGCCATCAATGAAGTTCTGCACTATTGAAAAGACTTCCAAGTAGCAAAAATGCTGCACCATTTTTATGCTGTTGCCTGCTTTCCATGGTGAAAGTAATACTTTCTCACCACCCGTGACCCCCAGTAGGCAAGGTTTCTGTCACATGTTTTAAGCATCAATGACTTGAAATCAACTGAATTAGGTTATGTCACTCATGTTAGCTTGGTAGGATTCAGATCTGTAAAAATGTAATGCTTTAGCATTCATAACCAAAGGCAGAGTGTCCTTGCGGTCAGTGTCCCTCTAAACAATGCGGGCGTGCAGCAACCTGAGAGTCCCCATGCAGGCCATGCAAACGTCAACCCCATTAAATTACTGCATGACAAAATTTAAAGAGGCTGCACATTAAAACAAATCACTCGTATAGTGCACAAGAAGTTAAAGGGACTGCAATCTGTGGGAGATCTTTTCTGGAGAATGGACTGAAGGAAACAACATAATTATAACAGCCTTCTTTTGTGAAGTGTTGATGATAAATGAAGGTTTATTTGCACATCCTCAAGCAGATGTGCCTAGTTCTGAAGGCTTGGCTGTTGGAGTAAGACTGCATGGGCATCAAATGTTTGGGAGGCAATTATACCTGCTTTTTTCCCCACTACATGAACTCACCCCCTTCTCACCCCCCACCGGCATCCACCTATCCCTGAGCAGGGGCCCTAACAACCCCACTGCCTTGTGTGCGTCTCGGGAGAGACCAAGGCTAAGGGAGTAAACCCTAACAGAAAATCCGGAGCGGAACCCCAAAGGCAGTCATGTGTCACCTTTGGCAGTTCCTGCAGCCATACCGGTGCCAAACGTCGTGCTCTGCACTCCTTTGGACCCCACCAGGAAGGCCGAGAGGGGGGTTTTGACGCTTGGGCAACTCGCAACCTCCATACATCCGCCCAGGCATGCGCCATGGAGAGGTCACTCCATAGTCGCCTCACAGCAACCAAAACAACACAGAAGGCAGCAGTTACGGGTTATAAGTCCAGCTAAATTGGCGTAGGGATTGGGCGCCACGGGTTGCCTTTGTTGGTGGGAGCGGTCATCGCATCTCACTGGACAGCTACCGCCCGCCTCAAACTGGGCAGCCCCCGGTCAGTAAAGTTCTGTCCCGCCACAGTCCACCTGCTTCAATAGGTGCTTGGAGCTCAGGGTCATTGCCCAAAAAGTGGACTGCAACACCGCACCAAACAGCACAACAAAAAAAGGAAAGAAGGTACTAGCCCTTCGTTTTGCAAGCTGGAACGTCAGAACTATGTGTCCTGGCCTTTCGGATGACCTTACAGGAATCAACGATTCTCAGAAGACTGCCATCATGAACAATGAGCTCAGTAGACTCAATGTGGACATTGCAGCACTTCAGGAGACACACCTCCCTGCGAGCGGATTTCTAAGAGAGCAAGACTACACCTTCTTTTGGCAGGGTAGGGATCCTGAAGAACCAAGACAGCATGGAGTGGGCTTCGCCATCAGAAACTCTTTGCTCAGCATGATAGAGCCACCTTCAAATGGCTTGGAACACAGACTGTCCGTCCGACTGCTCACCACCTCTGGTCCAGTACACCTACTCAGCATCTATGCTCTAACACTCTGGTCTTTATCCCCACCTGAAGCTAAAGACCAGTTCTACGAGGAACTCCATAATATCATTAGTAGCATCCCCAATACCGAACATCTGTTCCTGCTGGGGGACTTTAATGCCAGGGTTGGGGCTGACCATGACTCATGGCCTTCCTGCCTTGGGCGCTATGGCATTGGAAGGATGAATGAGAATGGACAGAGACTGCTGGAGTTGTGTACCTATCATAACCTCTGAATCACCAACTCGTTCTTTCATACTAAACTCTGTCACCAGGTTTCTTGGAGGCACCCAGAATCACGTCGTTGGCACCAGCTGGACCTCATCACAAGCTGAGCCTCTTCAAATCACGCGCAGCTTCCACAGTGCGACATCGAACACTCCCTGGTGTGCAGCAAGGTTCGACTCAAACCAAAGAAGCTGCATCACTCCAAGCAGAAGGGCTGCCCGTGCATCAACACAAGCAGAATTTTCTATCCTCAGCTGTTACGTAAGTTTCTAAATTCACTTGACAAAGCCCTTCAAAACACTCCTACAGAGGATGCAGAGATCAAGTGTGCCCACATCAAAGATGCCATCCATGACTCAGCAATGACCACCTATGGCAAACGTGTGAAGCAGAATGCAGACTGGTTTCAATCTCGCTTTAAAGAGCTGGAACCTGCCATAGCCGTTAAGCGCATTGCACTGTTGAACTACAAGAAAGCCCCCAGCAAGTTAACATCCGTAGCACTTAAAGCAGCCAGAAGCGCTGCGCAAATGACTACTGGCAACAACTATGCAGTAATATTCAGCTAGCCTCTGACACCGGAAACATCAGAGGAATGTATGATGGCATTAAGAGAGCTTTTGGGCCAGCCATTAAGATTGCCCCGCCCCCCCCCTCCAATCTAAATCAAGGGACACATTCACTGACCAATGCAAGCAAATGGACCGCTAGGTGGAGCATTACCTAGAACTGCACTCCAGGAAAAATGTCACTGAGACCGCCCTCAATGCAGCCCAGTCTCTGCCAGTCATGGATGAGCTGGACGTACAGCCAACAAAATCGGAACTCAGTGATGCCATTGATTCTCTAGCCAGTGGAAAAGCCCCTGGGAAGGATGGCATTACCGCTGAAATAATCAAGAGTGCCAAGCCTGCTATACTTTCAGCACTCCACGAACTGCTTTGCCTGTGCTGGGTCGAGACAGCAGTACCACAGGACATGCGCGATGCCAATATCATCACCCTCTATAGGAACAAGGGTGACCGCGGTGACTGCAACAACTACCGTGGAATCTCCCTGCTCAGCATAGTGCGGAAAGTCTTCGCTCAAGTCACTTTAAACAGGCTCCAGAAGCTGGCCGAGCATGTCTACCCTGAGGCACAGTGTGGCTTTCGAGCAGAGAGATCCACCATTGACATGCTGTTCTCCCTTTGCCAGCAACAGGAGAAATGCCGCAAACAACAGATGCCCCTCTGCGTTGCTTTCATTGATCTCACCAAAGCCTTTGACCTCGTCAGCAGTCGTGGTCTCTTCAGACTACTAGAAAAGATCGGATGTCCACCAAAGCTACTAAGTATCATCACCTCATTCCATGATAATTTGAAAGACACAATTCAGCATAGCAGCGCCTCATCAGACTCCTTTCCTATCCTGAGTGGCGAGAAACAGAGCTGTGTTCTCGCACCTACACTGTTTGGGATCTTCTTCCTGTTACTTTCACATGCGTTCAAGTCTTCAGAAGGAATTTTCCTCCACACAAGATCAGATGGCAGGTTGTTCAACCTTACCCGCCTAAGAGCGAAGACCAAAGTACGGAAAGTTCTCATCAGGGAACACCTCTTTGCTGACGATGTTGCATTAACATCCCACACAAGAGTGTCTGCAGAGACTCATCGACAGGATTGCGGCTGCCTGCAACGAATTTGGCCTAACCATCAGCCTCAAGAAAACCAACATCGTGGGACAGGACGTCAGAAATGCACCCATCAATATCGGCGACCACGCTCTGGAAGTGGTTCAAGAGTTCACCTACCTAGGCTCAACTATCACCAGTAACTTGTCCCTTTATGCAGAAATCAACAAGCGATTGGGAAAGGCTTCCACTGCTATGTCCAGACTGGCCAAGAGGGTGTGGTAAAATGGCGCACTAACACGGAACACAAAAGTCCGAGTGGATCCAGCCTGTGTCCTCAGTACCTTGCTTTACGGCAGCGAGGTCTGGACAACGTATGTCCGCGAAGAGCGACATCTCAATTCTTTCCATCTTTGCTGCCTCCGGAGAATCCTTGGCATCAGGTGGCAGGACCGTATCTCCAACACAGAAGTCCTCGAGGCGGCCAACATCTCCAGCATATACACCCTACTGAGCCAGCGGCGCTTGAGACGGCTTGGCCATGTGAGCCGCATGGACGATGGCAGGATCACCAAGGACACATTGTACAGCGAGCTCGTCACTGGTATCAGACCCACCGGCCGTCCATGTCTCCGCTTTAAAAATGTCTGCAAACGCGACATGAAGTCCTGTGACATTGACCACAAGTCTTGGGAGTCAGTTGCCAGTGATCGCCAGAGCTGGTGGGCAGCCATAAAGGCGGGGCTAAAGTGTGGCGAGTCGAAGAGATTTAGCAGTTGGCAGGAAAAAAAGACAGAAGCGCAAGGGGAGAGCCAACTGTGAAACAGCCCCAACAACCAATTTTATCTGCAGCATCTGTGGAAGGGTCTGTCACTCTAGAATTGGCCTTTATAGCCACTCCAGGTGCTGTTTCACAAACCACTGACCACCTCCAGGCGCTTACCCATTGTCTCTTGAGACAAGGAGGCCAAAGAAGAAGAAGACATGAACTCCTCCTCTCCACACATTTTAGTGTGGAACCAATTCATATAGGAACGCATGATATTAAGAGATGGAATGAGGCTCCTGTCTCTTTGTGAGGTCTCCGAAAATTTGTAACTCACTAAATTTGGCACCTGGCAAATTTAACATTTGGGTTTACTTGGCTGATTTGAAAAAGGTATGATCTTGGACTGCTAGGGTTTACTCTCTGAACACAACATTGCTGAATTGACCATTTTGTTGGTTGTAGGAATCCCAGTAGGCATTGTAACAGGTGTGAGCACATCCTTGGTTTGAAACCAGGTCAGAATATTGAAGATCTCACCACTTTCTGATGATACTCCTAAGTGGAATGAGCTTACGCAGGACTAACCCAGTTTTGAGTGCCTATAGCACCTCTGCAGTAAACCGTTCTTCTCCCCAACCTACTTCTATTTATTTTAACTTCTGTGTATGGATTGATTAAAGAAATCTATGCTTTAAAAATATATGCAGCAGGAGCTCTGCTGCGCTCCCATGCATGCAAAGATTTCACTTTTTCACCTTTCACTTTAAGCTAGTTGCTGCACCCTGTAGCAAAAAATCAAAAGGACAAGGAAACCTGTGGCTACAAAGCCACTGTGAGAAGACAGAAACGGTCAGGGTGACATTTTCTTTCACTTGTCAGCTCATAAGTCTGCCTCTATACTAAATAGAGTGTTCTGTGTAACTTTTTGGTACAAAGATGAAAGTAAATTTTGCCAATTCCATTGTCATTTTTCAGTATAAAACATGGCATAAAATTACTGGATAATCGAAAATTGGATGATAGGAGATGGGACTAAAAATGCTTTTATATTCTTCAGAGAGTATTTTATTTGAAACTGCTCTTCCAATGCATTCATGGATTATTTACGAGTTTTCCCTCCTCATGTCTAGTAATTGCCTTGGTTGAAACAGGTAATATCTCTTATCATTCTCAGTACTTTTCAGGCACTCTGCATACCACAGTTCCTGCACTTTAAAGTAATTCACAAAGTGATGTAAATTTTTTCTGAAAGGTATGAAAAGGTGTTATGTAAAATGTAAGGCTGCAAAATTTAGCTCTGTGGTGCTGGTAGTTTTGATCCTATGGGAGCAGGCTGAGATGAAAAATGGCATGATTGAGGGAGCAGTCCTGACACTTGGCACAGCCCGCACTGATTGCCATGTTGTTGAGGGTGATGGCGTGGGCATTACATGTGTGTGCTGGAAGTGTGCAGAGTAAGTAGATCATAATGTCGGTCACCGTCTAATGCTGATTTGGTACCTGATCTGCCATTTTGGACCTCGCCACTCTAGTTAATGTCCCCTGTTGATCATGCACGGCTGAACATGCGTTGCATGGTGTGAGGGCCCCCCACCAGTGCTATTTAAAAGGATCCATCCAACTTGCAGGTTAGTTAGTTACTTATTACTATCTATTGGCTCTTGCAGAGCTTGTAGGAGTACTGTGGTTTTGGTAAACTTCTGAAAAGTTGGTAAAGTTTACAGGGAGTGGTGCAGGACAGTGGGAAGCTGTTGTTTGTTACTGGAAGGCCTCTGAGTATCTCACTTGCTCCCAGACATGGGGTCTATCGTTGCAGTCCCCCTTGGGCTGCAGCATCAGAGGGAGAGGTGAAGAGGCTGCAGAGAAGACGAGCTGCTTGGAGGAGGAGGGCTGTCAGCAGGAGGCCATACCCACTTGAGGTTTTCAGGGACTACGTCTCCGACTTGCAGCTCGGGCAAGAGCAGTGCATTTGGTGGCTGCATCACCAAGGAGGTGGTCATGAACTGTGTCCCCTTTGCAGTTGCAGGTCTGCTTCCAAGAGCAGTGTGAGGGCAGCTCTGCCAGTGGCTGCCAAGGCGACCCTGGCCCTGAATTGTTTTGCCAGTGAATCCTTCCTGCTGGAACAGGTGACATTGCAGCTTATCATCCATCACTGCATCTGGGAGGCCACAGAGGCCTTGTACATCAGGAGAGGGACTTCATTGTTTTTTCTCTAAACAAGCAGGAGGAGCACTCAGATGGTTCTGCCAGGATATTGGGCTTCTCCATGATGCAGGGTGCCATCGACTGCACACAGGTGGCTTTGCGGGAACCACATCTCAATGGTGAGATGTACTATAATTGCAAAGGGTACCACTCACTTAATGTGTATTTGATGTGTTACCGCATCCACCACATCCAGCGCATCATGCTGGTGAATGCCTGCTATCCTGTGCATTCATCCTGTGCCAGTCTGCTGTGCACTCTTCCAGCAAAGAGGGTGGCTGCTCGGTGAAGAGGGCTAGCTGCTCTACAGCTGTTCATGACTCCCTGCTGCATCCTCACTGCATGCGTCCAACACTCATACAATGAGAGCCATGCTGCAACAAGTAACGTCATCGTACTGATGATGCACTGAAGCAACGGTTCCGCTGCCTGAACTGCTCCAATACTTGACAGAGTGGGTGTCCCAATTCGTGGTGGTCTGTTGCATCCTGCACAACCTGCCCATCATAAGGGCGAAGCTCTTGCCACCATGGCTTCAGTAACCACCTCGAGGAGGAAAAGGAGGAGGCAGCAGATGCATCCACATTCCCAGTTGGCAGTCCATGAGCGCATCACTACAGTCCTAAAATAAAAGGCGTCACAAAACACCCATTCTGTACCAATTTTATCCAACAACACATTCAATACTCCATACAATACTCAACTCATCACCCTTACTGCCTGTCTTGCAGTGCCTTTGCCTGACCTAGTTCTCCTATGCAGTGTTACCCCAGTAGCTGCAGCATGGTTGATAGGTTGCTGATTTTCAATGAGGGAGACTGCAGATAGCCTTGCAGGATGCCCTTGAACAACTCTGCACCTTGGAAGTCCAGCTTCAGACTGAACCATCTCAGCAGGGGCAGCAGCAGTATTGGCTGGCTGGCTGACTGACAGGGAGCAGCAAGAGCACTGGCAAAGAGGACAGCAGGTTCATACTCCAAGGAGCCACTGCCACTCCCTTGGGATAGCGTCCGAACAATCCGAGTAATCTGGGGTACAGGTTGTTAGACTGCTGTAAGACCCTGCAAGCCCCTTTGAACACTGGTATCTGCAGCCATGATGGCAACAGTCTGACCTGCATGGCACCAAGCTGGGCTTGCATGGCAACAAACAAAGGTTTCATGAACTTAGTCTGAGCTTCCACTGCAGCAGTCAGACTTTGCATTTCTTCTGCTTGTGCAACAGTGGAAACTGGCACGTTGATCACCAGATGCTGCATCACGGCTGGATCTGCAAGTTTCTCATGGAGTTGGCCGCCACTTATGCGCTGGAAAGGATGGACTCTAAGCTTTGTGTGAAGCCCTGTGCTAAGTTGGAGCTGGACTCTTCCATGCTGTTCTGCGGGTGACGGCCTTTACTTTTTAGCTTTTCTCTCTATGCTGCACCATTGAAACCCTAATCTGAGTCCTCAGCAACAGAACACCTGTGCAACCTTGCCCTCTGGTGAGCTGGCACATGCGCTATCATTTCCCCCTGGCCTAGCTATAGCTCACTTGTGCTCGGTGACTCAGGAAGTGAAGATTTCGCCTCTACACTACCCTCTGAAGTATGTGCAGTGCCAAAATTGAACTGGTGGCTGCCCATGTCAGATCAAGTGACAGTGTTTCTTCCTCTGAAGTCCACTGTCTCTCTCTAGGCCTTCAACTCTGGCAGCACTGGTTGGCCAAGCAGCAGTTCTTGGATTCTGAAAGCAAAAGGGCAAGGTTGGGGTATGGGAAGTGGCGGGGGTGAGGCGCGGGGGAAGGTGTGTGGTTATACATAGGAACAGGAGTCGGCCATTCAGTCCATCGAGTCTGCTGCATCATTCAGTTAGATCATGGCTGATCATCTGCCTCAGCGCCACTTGCATGTGCTATCTCCATATGGAATCATAGAATAGTTACAGAACAGAAGGAGTGTCTGTGCTGGCTCTCTGAAGGAGCAATTCACCTTGTGCCTCTTCCCCCACTTCTCCCCGTAGCCCTGCACATTCTTTTTAGATAATAATCCAATTCCCCCTTGAATGCCTCGATTGAACCTGCCTCCACCACACTCTCAGCCAGTGCATTCTAGATCCTAACTATTAGCTGTGTGAAAAAGTTTTTCCTCATGTTGCTGTTGCTTCTTTTGCCTTAATTACCTTAAATCTGTGCCCTCTGGTTCTCTATTTTTCCACCAAGCATCTGCAGTATTTTGCTTTTGTTATCTCTTTGAACCTCCACTCTTTCTAGCTTTTCACCATTTCGAAAGTACTCTGTTCTAAACTTTTTAGATCCAAAGTGGATGACCTCTCATTTGTCTGCAAATGGCTAAATTACGAGGAGTTGTATTCCCTGGACTTTAGAAGTTCATGCGGCGATTTTATCTAAGCTTCTAAGATATTAAGGGGCGCAGATAGAGAGAAACTACTGCCACTGCCTGGTGAATCCAGGACTGGAGCCACAGTCCAAAAACTAGAGTCAGGACCCTCAGGAGCGAAACTAGGAAACAGTTCCACGCATTAAAGGATGGTAGAAGCCTTGAACTGTCCTTCGCAAATGGCAACTAATGCCAGATCAGTTAATTTTAAATCTGAAATTGATAAAACTTTTGTTAACCAAAGGTATCAAGGGACACGAGGCAAATGCAGGTACCCGGCGTTCGCCCGCAGATCAGCCATGGTCCCACCGAATGACGGAATAGGCTCAAGGGCCAAATGGCCGTCTGCAGATCTAATGTTGAGAAAAAAATACAGTTTTTAAATGCAGTATCCTAAAGGTGTGGCAGAACAAGGGTTTGCACAAATGTTATTCCAATAGATAGTGAACTGTCGATCTCAAAGGGAGCACTGAATGGAGGAGAGCCATATTCCCACCAGAGGAGGAAAACATCGCAGGAGCAGTCACCCTGGGTCACTCTTACAAACTTCCTAATAGCTGCTTATAGAATTACAGTGGCCAAGGAGCAGTTTCAGCCATTCAGCTGCCTTCTGTGTCAGGAACAGTGCCTGACATTCACTGAAAGGGGAGGGGAATAAAATAATAAACACCTTACAACAAATGAAGGAAGATGTGAAGTTGCTCAGAATTATCAGAGGAAAAGAACTGTGCTTCAAAAACTCGTAAGTATCATAGATAAGTTAACCTAACAAAATATAACCTTTGTTACTGTACAGGACTTGGATTTGTACCCAGGAAGTTTCACCTTTTGAGATATTTGCTCAAGAAAATATACTTCTTGCAATTTAGCTCAGTATTATCAGTAATGAGTGAACAATTGGATAATGCATATCCCCTCCAAGTAGAGGTCAGATGTTTCATATCAGTACAAGCTTTTAATCTCTGCATTTGTAATTAAAAAAAAAAGTCTTAGACAGAATAAAGGAAAGGGCAAGAAACCTGTAAGAAATCTTGGATCATTGCACCTGAGGCTAACAAATACATGTAATCACTCAGAGTGTGTTATCTGGGTGCCAAATAGCCTGCAGTTATTTGTGTTGTATCTTTGTGCTTTAGATGTTTTCAGCCAGCCAAGTATTGACAACTTAATGCGCACATCCTTACTCATATATTCGCCCTCATATGACCTAGTCAAATTATGGTAGACTATGATTGAAACAAAATGTTACTTAGTAATATTGTGGTTTTGTGCTACCATTGTTTCTTTTAGCTTAATACTATAAACTGCTATATTGGCATATTTATTTTCTATAAAAGAAATAAAACACCATAACTGGGTTTAAATTGCACACCTACAATAGAATCAATGCTGCAAACGGCAAACAAAATACATTCACTGCACCAGGAATGTATTGTAAAGGTCAATGGAAAGGAAATACCGATGTTGCTAAGAAAATGTAGTTTATGTACAACAGTAGTAGTTTTACAGTGTCACCAATTTATATTGCGCTCTGCAAAACAGATAAATGTATTTCGATTACAGATACAAATGATTTTCTAGATTCTCGCACTAGCTCTAGGTAGAAGAGTGAAATCATTGCTATTGCAATTACGGGTTATGAAGAAATAATTAAGGTGTGGATTATTTCATTTTTAATAGTGCTACTGTCATCTTCCACAGGGCTCAGTGTTGGGTCCCTTGCTGTTTGTGGTATATACTAATGATTTGGACTTAAATGTGGGAGGCATGATTGGGAAATTTGTAGATGACACAATAATTGGCTGTGTAGTTGATAGTGACTCCAGAATGATATCAATGGTTTGGTTGAGTGGGTGGAAAAATGGCAAATGGAATTCAATCCGGAGAATGGGGAGGGCAAAGAAAGCAAGGGAATACACAATAAATGGGAGGATATTGAGAGGGGTAGAGGAAATGAAAGACCTTGGAGTCCATGTCCATAGTTCCCTGAAGATGGCAGGACAGGTAGATAAAGTGAAGAAGGCATATGAAATGCTTTCTTTTATTGGCCGAGGTATAGAATAAAAAAAAAAGAATGTAATGCTGGAACTGTATAAAACATTGGTTAGGCCACAGTTGGAGTATTGCATACAGTTCTGGTCACCACATTACAGGAAGGATGTAATTGCTCTGGAGAGAGTACAGAGGAGATTGATAAGAATGTTGCCAGGGCTTGATAATTGTGACTATGAGGAAAGATTGGATAGGCTAAGGTTGCTTTCCTTGGAACAGAGGAGGCTTAGGGGTGACTTAATTGAGGTGTACAAAATTATGAGGAGCCTAGATAGAATAGACAGGAAGGACCTGTTTCCCTTTGCAGAGAGGTCAATTACCAGGGGGCACAGATTTAAGGAGATTGGTGGAAGGGTTAGAGGGGACATGAGGAAACACTTTCACCCAGAGGATGTTGGGTGTCTGGAATTTGCTGCCCAGATCGGTGATGGAGGCAGAAGCCCTCAACTCATTTAAAAGGCACCTGAAGTGCAAAGCATTAAGGTAGATAAGTCCCCAGGGCCTGATGGGATCTACCCCAGAATACTGAGGGAGGCAAGGGAAGAAATTGCTGGGGCCTTGACAGAAATCTTTGCATCCTCATTGGCTACAGGTGAGGTCCCAGAGGACTGGAGAATAGCCAATGTTCCTTTGTTTAAGAAGGGTAGCAAGGATAATCCAGGAAATTATAGGCCGGTGAGCCTTACGTCAGTGGTAGGGAAATTATTAGAGAGGATTCTTCGGGACAGGATTTACTCCCATTTGGAAACAAATGGACTTATTAGCGAGAGGCAGAATGGTTTTGTGAAGGGGAGGTCGTGTCTCACTAATTTGATTGAGTTTTTTGAGGAAGTGACAGAGATGATTGATGAAGGAAGGGCAGTGGATGTTACCGATATGGACTTTAGTAAAGCCTTTGACAAGGTCCCTCATGGCAGACTTGTACAAAAGGTGAAGTCACATGGCATCAGAGGGAAGCTGACAAGATGGATACAGAACTGGCTCGGTCATAGAAGACAGAGGGTAGAAGTGGAAGGGTGCTTTTCTGAATGGAGGGATGTGACTAGTGGCGTTCCGCAGGGATCAGTGCTGGGACCTTTGCTGTTTGTAGTATATATAAATGATTTGGAGGAAAATGTAGCTGGTCTGATTAGTAAGTTTGCGGACGACACAAAGGTTGGTGGAGTTGCAGATAGTGATGAGGATTGTCAGAGGATACAGCAGGATATAGATCGGTTGGAGACTTGGGCGGAGAAATGGCAGATGGAGTTTAATTCAGACAAATGTGAGGTAATGCATTTTGGAAGATCTAATGCAGGTGGGAGTATACAGTAAATGGCAGAACCCTTAAGAGTATTGACAGGCAGAGAGATCTGGGTGTACAGGTCCACAGGTCACTGAAAGTGGCAACGCAGGTGGATAAGGTAGTCAAGAAGGCATACGGCATGCTTGCCTTCATCGGTCGGGGCATAGAATATAAAAATTGACAAGTCATGCTGCAGCTGTACAGAACTTTAGTAAGGGCACACTTAGAATATTGCATGCAATTCTGGTCGCCACACTACCAGAAGGACGTGGAGGCTTTGGAGAGGGTACAGAGGAGGTTTAGCAGGATGTTGCCTGGTCTGGAGGGCATTAGCTATGAGGAGAGGTTGGATAAACTCGGATTGTTTTTACTGGAACGACGGAGGTGGAGGGGTGACATGATAGAGGTTTGCAAAGTTATAAGCGGCATGGACAGAGTGGATGGTCAGAAGCTTTTTCCCAGGGTGGAAGAGTCAGTTACTAGGGGACATAGGTTTAAGGTGAGAGGGGCAAAGTTTAGAGGGGATGTGCGAGGCAAGTTCCTTCCACAGAGGGTGGAACTTGTTGCCAGGGAAGGTGGTGGAAGCAGGTACCATAGAGACGTTTAAGAGGCATCTTGACAAATACATGAATAGGATGGGAATAGAGGGATACGGACCCCGGAAGTGCAGAAGGTTTTAGTTTAGGCAGGTATCAAGATCGGCGCAGGCTTGGAGGGCCAAATGGCCTGTTCCTGTGCTGTACTGTTCTTTGTTCTTTGCTGTAACCAGGTACCATGTAATTTGTCTGCAGAAATCTATTTGTTTTCTGTCTTGAACATGCTCAGTAATTGAGCTTCCAGAGTCCTCTGGGGTGGAGAATTCCAAAGATTCACCACCCTCTGAGTGAAGAAATTCCTCCTCATCTCAGCCTTAAATGGCCCAACCCTTCTGAGATTATGTCCCTGGTTCTAGGCTCACCAGCCAGGGGAAACATTCTGTCTGCATCCACATCTTGCACATGGTGCCAGATAACAGGATGAGGTTGAAGTAGGATTTGAAAAGATGAATAGGCCAGGAACATACTGTCATCCTTGGTGGCTTGGGAGATGCTGCTGGCCTGTGCCTGAGTGATGGCTGTCTCAATTATCCCCAGCACTGTCGTCTCCATGGAGGTCAGCATATGCAGTTGTGCCTGACCCTTGCTGGTTTGCTGTTGCTGCTGTCTAATATGGGCCACTTTGGCTTGCAAATGAGAGGGAAGTTTGCCAGTGAGTGTGTTGCACTGTGTTTGGTGATGTGCCTGCCACAGTTGAATAGCTGGCAATATGTGCAAGCTGAGAGATGAGTGTGCAGCTTCCAGCAGCGCTAAGTGTATGAGGGTGCGGTGAAGCATATGAATGTGAGTTTTGAGTTGTCAGTAAAAATTGTTAAGATGAGTGAAGGGGTTGCAGTAATGGGAGCAGTGTGTGAAGCTCATGGTACAGTTAGTAGGATTTGGCATTTAGGGACACATTCGCTGACTTTGACCACTTGTGTGAGGTCATTGACTTTTTGCAGCACTGCATCCAGGTCCTTGGGGCTAGACTGTTGTCATTGACCGCCACAGCCAGTTGCTTCCACTGCCTTCTGAGTACTTGTCTGAAGGGCTTTCTGGCTCCCTGGTGCACCAGTGACTCCAGCGCTGCATCTGAAAACCTGGGGACATGCTCTCTTGCCTGTCGTGTCATTTTGGGTTCTTCCTGAAGGTCTTCAAATGTTGCCCTGGCAGCTACATCTGCTGCAGCCAGAAGGCACCTCGCCTTTAAGCGGTGCAGTCTGGCTTTATGTCGTGCAGGCTAGTTGTAAGTTAGCCTTAAGTGCTGCTAGTCTTGTATGAACTTGGGCCCTCAGTTGAGGTGTGTAGCTACTCCGCAGTGTGTTGAGCGCTGGGCTGTATGCCACAATCGGAAATGAGCAGGCAGCACTAAGTTTGCGTGCTGCCTGCATCACCTTGATTGGACGCAGGGTAATCGCACATTGTAATCCCTGTGCCCAAATTCTCAGGCTGTCCTCAATCTTTAATTTCCATCTTCTCCAATTCGTGAAAACGAAGAAATTTCTTTATGGATTCCCAAGGTAATGACTATTTAAAGGATAATTTTATTGTGGTTGTAAATTCTAGGGATGCTACATCCTTACCCTTTGATTACCTGCTAATTGTGCTATGATGACTCATGGCCCTCCTGCCGTGGGTGCTATGGCATTGGAAGGATGAATGAGAATGGACAGAGACTGCGTGAGTTGTGTACCTATCACACCCTCTGCATTACCAACTCGTTCTTTCATACCATACCCTGTCAGCTGGTTTCTTGGAGGTACCCAAGATCACGTCGTTGGCACCAGCTGGACCTCATAGTCACAAGGCGAGCCTCTTTAAACAGCGTTCAAATCACACACAGCTTCCACAGTGCGGACTGCGACACCGACCACTCCCTGGTGTGCAGCAGGGCTAGACTCAAACCAGATAAGCTGCATCACTCCAAGCAGAAGGGCGCCCGCGCTGCGGCACTAGCAGAATTTCTTATCCACAGCTGTTACATAAGTTTCTAAATTCACTTGGAAAAAGCCCTTCTAAACACTCCCACAGGGGATGCAGAGACCAAGTGGGCCCACATCAAAGGTGCCATCCATGGCTCAGCAATGACCACCTATGGCAAACGTGTGAAGCAGAATGCAGACTGGTTTCAATCTCGCTTTAAAGAGCTGGAACCTGCCATAGCCGCTAAGCGCATTGCACTGTTGAACTACAAGAAAGCCCCCAGTGAGTTAACATCCGTAGCACTTAAAGCAGCCAGAAGCGCTGCACAAAGAACAGCCAGGTGCTGCGCAAATGACTGCTGGTAACACCTATGCAGTCGTATTCAGCTGGCCTCCGACACCGGAAACATCAGAGGAATGTATGATGGCATTAAGAGAGCTTTTGGGCCAACCATCAAGAAGATCGCCCCTCTCAAGTCTAAATCAGGGGACACAATCACTGACCAACGCAAGCAAATGGACCGCTGGGTGGAGCACTACCTAGAACTATACTCCAGGGAAAATGTTGTCACTGAGACCGCCCTCAATGCAGCCCAGTCTCGACCAGTCATGGATAAGCTGGACGTACAGCCAACAAAATCGGAACTCAGTGATGCCATTGATTCTCTAGCCAGTGGAAAATCCCCTGGAAAGGACGGCATTACCCTTGAAATAATCAAGAGCTCCAAGCCTGCTATACTTTCAGCACTCCACGAACTGCTTTGACTGTGCTGGGATGAGGGAGCAGTATCACAGGACATGCGCGATGCTAATATCATCACCCTCTATAGGAACAAGGGTGACTGCGGTGACTGCAACAACTACCGTGGAATCTCCCTGCTCAGCATAGTGGGAAAAGTCTTCGCTCAAGTCACTTTAAACAGGCTCCAGAAGCTGGCTGAGCATGTCTACCCTGAGACAGTGTGGCTTTCAAGCAGAGAGATCCACCATTGACATGCTGTTCTCCCTTCGCCAGCTACAGGAGAAATGCCGTGAACAACAGATGCCCCTCTACATTGCTTTCATTGATCTCACCAAAGCCTTTGACCTCGTCAGCAGTCGTGGTCTCTTCAGACTACTAGCAAAGATCAGATGTCCACCAAAGCTACTAAGTATCATAACCTCATTCCATGACAATATGAAAGGCACAATTCAGCATAGCGGTGCCTCATCAGACCCCTTTCCTATCCTGCGTGGCATGAAACAGGGCTGTGTTCTCGCACCAACACTGTTTGGGATCTTCTCCTCCCTGCGGCTCTCACATACGTTCAAGTCTTCTGAAGAAGGAAATTTCCTTCACACAAGATCAGATGTCACGTTGTTCAACCTTGCTCATCTTAGAGCGAAGACCAAAGTACGGAAAGTCCTCATCAGGGAACTCCCCTTTGCTGACGATGCTGCATTAACATCCTACACTGAAGAGTGTCTGCAGAGACTCATTGACAGGATTGTGGCTGCCTGCAACGAATTTGGCCTAACCATGAGCCTCAAGAAAACGAACATCATGGGACAGGACGTCAGAAATGCTCCATCCATCAAAATCGGCGACCACGCTCTGGAAGTGGTTCAAGAGTTCACCTACCTAGACTCAACTATCGCCAGTAACCTGTTTCTCGATGCAGAAATCAACAAGCGATTGGGAAAGGCTTCCACTGCTATGTCCAGACTGGCCAAGAGAGTGTGGAAAATGGCGCACTGACATGGAACGCAGAAGTCCGAGTGTTGCAAGCCTGTGTCCTCAGTACCTTGCTCTATGGCAGCGAGGTCTGGACAATGTATGTCAGCCAAGAGCGACGTCTCAATTCTTTCCATCTTCGCTGCCTCCGGAGAATCCCTGGCATCAGGTGGCAGGCCCATATTTCCAATTCCGAAGTCCTCGAGACGGCCAACATCCCCAGCATATACACCCTACTGAGCCAACGGCGCTTGAGATGGCTTGGCCATGTGAGCCGCATGGAATCTGGCAGGATCCCCACAGACGCATTGTACAGCGAGCTCGTCCCTGGTATCAGACTCACCGGCTGTCATTGTCTCCGCTTTAAAGACGTCTGCAAACACGACATGAAGTCCTGTGACATTGATCACAAGTCGTGGGAGTCAGTTGCCAGTGATGGCCAGAACTGGCGGACAGCCATAAAGGCGGGGCTAAAGTGTGGCAAGTCGAAGAGATTTAACAATTGGCAGGAAAAAAGACAGAAGCGCAAGGGGAGTGCCAACTGTGTAACAGCCCCGACAACCAATTTTATCTGCAGCATCTGTGGAAGGGTCTGTCACTCTAGAATTGGCCTTTATAGCCACTCCAGGTGCTGCTTCACAAACCACTGACCACCTCCAGGCGCTTACCCATTGTTTCTCGAGACAAGGAGGTCAAAGAAAAAAAAAGGAATTGTGTTACTTGATTTGAAGGAAGGTAATTTTCATAAGACTTCAGAGAGAACCAATTCTGTCTGTTCTACCTGCTAAAATGCAAAGAGTTGCAGTATATTGAAGTTGTGTAGGCCAGAGATGTTCTCTTCAAATTGTAATTGTGATGGGGTTTTTTCAAACATGTTGAACTTTCGTTGAGACAATTTGTGGTTATCCAGTAATATGCAATAGTCATGAACATGATGCTGTTTACTTAGCAGTGGTTAAATGTTCTTTGTGTAGAATTTAGGCTTTCATTGGAACAGCCTTCAGGTCATTAAAATAGATTTTAAAAACTTCCTTCTGTGCATAAAGGGGGTAAGAAATTAAAAAGAAAGTAGGTCATAAATTTCTTATCTCCACCTTAAACTAAATGTATGACACTGTAGTGATGTTTAAAACTGCCTGACAATGTTCTTCATTCACCCACCTCCTGAGAATATTTATTGTGCATCTTTGAGCAGAGGGCTTAAAACAACTTTGCATATATATTTTTTAATTTAAATAGATTTGAGCCCGTGGGGCAACCTCTTCAATAACAGTACAAAATGTTTTGGACTACAGATTGGCTACTTTGGCTAGTGCAACTGTTCTGGTTTGTGTTCAGATCATCTACATAAGTACAAGTAAAATCCTCTTTCACTTGACTCAAACCAAAAACACCTTCTCGACAAGCTGGGGTGATACTTGTGTGCTCATGCCCAGTTACCCTGCCTCTCGTCCATTTGCAAGAAAACATCCTGATTCTGGACCATAAAATACAATACAATATTAGGGTGTGAAACTGTGCCAATAGATTCACTATCAGTATATATGTCTGCAAATGCACAATAAGTAAACTGTAGCAGTGCAAAATTCTGGAAAAAAAAGTGTGAAGTTGCTCGGGACTGTCACACTAGTAACTTCTATTTCCTACAAGATCATCTCACTATGGTAGAAATTGGATTTGTTCCATGTATGTCCTTTGGGAGTGGTGGGAGAAGAGGAAGCAATTTAGATTGACGTGAATTGGATCAGACTTGCATCCTTTCGCTGAAGGTTGTCAGCGCCCTTCTGAAGGGTTACAAGCAAGCAGAGAGCACCTTCCACTGATCTGAAATATTTCTGATTACTTTTCTGTACTGCGCGATTGCTTCTGCAGATCACATTTCAATTTCAGTATTTAGTGTTTCTGCCCTTCTGATCTCTTTAGTTTCTTTCAAACTTGTTAAACAATGTTTTTTTAATAGATGTGTATCTGTATGCTAAAAATATGGAAATAACCATCTGGAATTGTGTATTGTATTGAAAATATTTGTAAATACTTTCCTTTTAGAGAGAAGTATCCACATGGCTCAAAAATTATATGCACTTCAGTGTAACTTCATATCATGTGATTTATGAGTTCTGAGATTCAGCCTGTCACTGACCATTGTTCGCTGATCTGAAACTGATTGTTTTCTTGAATTGAATATTTGTAAGTTTATGCAGGTTGATAAATCTTGTATGATAGTTTTCTTATAAATGCAGTGGGTGCAATGAGCTACATTTCATGCAAATCATTTATTTTTGATTTTATCAAAATAGTTCCTTTTAATCACTTAATAGGTCCAGTAAATGCTGGATTACAGCACTGTTTAAAACAGTAATATAATTTCAGATTGCTTAGATATAAGGTATGGAAAAGACATTGCTTGAAAAAACAATGATAAACCATTAAGTAATACAGACCAGTGTATATTGTACCTATATGCAAATTATAAGGTTAACCCATCCACATTTTTCAGCCCAAAAAAACTGGAGGAAAAAGCTCCATGATATAGAATGTCCCATCAGTTATAGCTTGCTGAACAGGAAGCTGCAGTGTGATTTTATTGCATGCTGACTCTTGCATGCACACTCACTGCTGTGCACAGGTACAGAATGGGAGACCTGGAGCAGGAGAGAAGCAACAAAGACTGGAGAGCTCAGGCCAGAGGTGTATAAAAAGGATGGGCCGAAGAAGATCCAGCCAATTAATCAAGTCTATCCGAGCCAGCTGTCTTGCAAACAAGCACCACTTACCCCCCAACCCCGTCCACACACTCCACCACCTCCGTGCTCCCATCCCAACCCCCAGCAAGCAGCCTGTTAATCTGGCAGGGACAAAAACTTGTTTTTTCAAAAACTAGGCCAGCTCGAGTCAAGATATAATTCTGGGAAATTCCCTTCCAGCCTTCCAAAGATAAGGTCCAGGAGATAAGACCTCCAGTGGAATGCTACCACCTAACCTTTTGAATGTTTGCAGTGTTACGATCGGGTGAAGAAGGGGTCTCAAGCTCCCCTCTGGCCACTTTCCTGGATTGGCCATAACAGAGTTTTAACTTTTAAAACACAGTGCTTTTAGATTCACCTCAGTGAGTCATTCCTCACTGCTATCTAATTGTAATTGCAAAATGAACCAACCAAACAGGTTTTCTTGGGTTTAAACAAGAAAGATGCACATTTATTAGCCTTGACACTCTAACTCAGTTAAAATTACTAAAAATATGTGACGTAACCATGCTAGCGTGCATGTGAGATAAACGAGCACACAAATAGATACAGAGGAGGAGAAAGAATTAAAGGGGGAGGGTTTGGAGGAGTAAACGGAATTCAGTTACTGTCTTTAGTTTTGCTGTGGAGTCCTTGATTAGAGTTGAAGATTGCAGGTCTCTCTGGGGCCCAGTGCACACTTTCAAACTTGTTTCTCTGGTACCAGAAGGCTGAAGAGGTCCTCTGTCTTGAGGCTTAAGCTGTTTCTGTGGGTTCCTGGGACTTCTCCTGAGAGAGAGAGAGAGAGGGAGATTGCTTCCTTCTCTTTGTCTTGTCTTCAAATTGCAGTCTGCCCCAAACCTTTGTGAGGCACAGTTCAAACAGTTCCCAGGTTGGCCAGCAGGTTTGTCATGTGACCAGCTCTTTGTTTGAAACTGCATTGTCTGCGAGGGTTGCTGATTCTTCAAAGCTTACTAGACAGACTTGGTGGGGGGAGGGGTTGGTGGCGTGGTGGAGTTGTGTCTCTTACGAGGTCAGTGGCTCTCGATGTCCTTTGATCATCACTATTGACAAAACCCATCTCACTAATTGAATGAGGGAGCACTCCCATTGTCTCTCTTAGAAATTGTCTCTTGGAATGCAAATGTACAGCTATGTTTTAGCTGTTCAGCTTTGTGGTTCTTTTAAACAAGTTATGTTCAATGTACAGTAAAATGTTCAGCTAGTGTTCCATATGACAAAATACATATGTTTCCATTTGGCAGGTGTGGTTTCCTTCACAGCAGTGAATTTGCACCCACTGCATCAGCTAACAACTTATTTCCAAGTTGAACGATACTCTGAAAAGAAAAACCTGGTATCTAATCCAGTTCTATGCTTGTGTAACTAGTATGTATGTCTGCCCTACCCTAGGCAATTCAAGTGCTTTATCCATATGTACACAATCTCTAGTCCCTTAGAGAGGGTGCAGAAAAGATTTATGAGATGGTTCCAGGGATGAAGTACTTCAGTTACCTGGATAGCTTGGAGTTCTTCTCTTTAGAGAAGAGAAGGTTGAGAGGAGATTTCATAGATGTGTTCAAAATCATGATGGGTCTAGACAGAATAGATGGAGGGAAACAGTTCCCTTTGATGGAGGGGTCGAGAAACAGCAGACACAGCTTTAAAGATCCAAAGGTGGCATGAGGAAGAACTTTTTTAAGCAGCGAGTAGTTAGGATCTGGAGTGCGCTGTCTAAGACGGTGGTGGAGGCAGATTCAATCATAGCTTTCAAAAGGGATTGAACGAACATCTGAAGATAAAATATGGGCAGGAGAGTGGGACTAGCTGAATAGACTCAACTGGCTGAATGGCCTCCTGTGCTGTAACCATTCTATGATTCTATTCATTTAGGTACTTCAATCAAGTCTCCCTGCTGTCTTAGAGTTAAAACAAACTGCATGAGCTTATTGTGCTAACTAAGGAAACTATGCATTTAACTAGTGGCCCACCTCAGAAACTTTTCCCAGAACTGTTGTATCTTCCACTCTGTGAGAGCACCAGAACGGGACACAATATTCTAAATGGTACCGAACCAAGGTTTTGTTTAAGGGAACTAAGGTGATGTTTGTTTGATATTGGATTATTCTAGTTACAAATCTTAATACTCCATTTCACTGTAGCCTCTCAGCATTGGTTATGTTTCTTTTGAGTCCCTTGCACTGTTAACCTTGGTTTCTCTCCCCTTCAATGAACTTTAATACAGAACTCACATGGTATACGCATGCCCGGCATTAGCTGTACCCAAATGGACAACAATATGTATTTTTGTCATCTACCAAATGCAGGCTTATTCCTCCAACTTATCTAGATTAGATTGTAATTTATTTTTCTTCCTTGTCTTCTAATACCAGCACAAATCATCTTCATCTGTGAGCATGTGAATATTATTCCCAGTGCCTCATCCAGATCATTGATACAGATTTTAACAGTCCTAATACTGATCCCACTGGGGTGTCACTAGTGGCTGGTCCCCACTTGGAGCCATTATCGTTACTGATGAGAATGTATTCAACTCAGGATCTACCCTCCATTCCCATAGTAATCTATTGTGTGGCAGTTTGGCAAAAGCTTTTTGAAAGCAGGTGAGTGCGGTCCCTCTCGCGAGCTACAGTTCTATCCACCTTGCATATTTAAAAACTAGGGTCTTAAATATAAATTAATCACTAATCCAATAACAAATTCAGGAGAAACTTCTTTATCCAGAGAGTGGTTAGAATGTGGAACTCGATACCATTGGGAGTAGCTATGCTGAATAGCATAGATGTATTCAAGGGGAAGCTAGATAAGCATGAGGGTGAAAGGAATAGGCGAATACGTTGATGAAGTTAGATGAAGCGGGAGTGGGAGAAGGCTCGTGTGGAGTATAAACACTATGGACCTTTTGGGTCTAATGGTTTGTTTCTGTGTTGAGTACTTTGTGAAAAAATCGCTCCTACTTCTAATCCCAAACAGTGACCTAAATTTCTCATCATGTGCAAATTCATGCAGTAATGAAATATTTGTAATCTTGACTTTACGACTCGAGATGAACTGTCTTTGTAGGTGATTAATGACAATAATATTAGCCAACATAACTGTTCATTAAATTTACAATTGTTACTATTGAATTACTTATTTTTCCAATATTCAGTAAAGATTTTTTTGTGGAGAACACTGTTTTAGCATTAATTTGTTTTTGGGGTGATGTGTTATCATTCAAAGATTGTGTAATTGCCCTGTAATAGAGTGCCACCAATTGTGATCTCTGTAATCTTGACATACTGATTGTCTCAGTAATAATCTTTGGCATATACCCTATTACGTGTGACATCGCTGTGGGTACTATGTTGCTGATATAAAAAAAACTGTGGAGCTATAAATTTGAAATTAAATGCCCAGCAGGTCAGCCAGTACCTGTGGAGAGAGAAGCAATTAACATTTCGGGTTGATGACCTTTAGTCAGAACTGGTAAAAGTTATAGATATAACCGGTTTTAAGCTAGTACAGAGGTCCGGGGGAGGGGGTGCGGGTGGGGGGCGGCGGTGAAGAACAAAAGAAATTGTTTGTGATAGGCTAGAAGACAGGAGAGATTAAATGACAAAAGGGATGATGGTGCCAAGCAACAATAGATGGTAATAGGACAAATAAAGAAACAAAAGACGGGCCTGGAGGAGGTGTAAATGGAAATTGCATAATCATCACCAACAGCTGCCGTCTGGGAAAAAATAATAGGAACAGGAACTCAACGTTGAGTCCTGAAGATTGTAAAATATGTTATTAAAAGATAAGATGCTGTTCCTCAAGCTTACATTGAGCTTCATTGGAACGGTGTAGGGGGCCAAGGGCAGAAAGATTGGGATGGGATGGAGAATTAAAATGACAGGTGACCAGAACTCAGGTTTACTCTTGTGGACTGAATGGAGGTGTTCTGCAAAGCTGTCACCCAATCTGTGTTTGCTCTTCCCAGTGTAGAAGAGACCACACTATGAGCAGCGCATATGCTATACTAAATGGAAAAAAGTACAAGTAAGTCTCTTTTACCTGGCAGGAGTGTTTGGGACCCTGGACTGTGGGAAGTGGGGGGAGGTAAAAGGGCAAGTGTTGCATCTCCTGAGCTTGCATGGAAGGGGAGGGGGAGTTGGTGATTGAGTAGTGGACCAGGGTGTATATGGAGGGAACTGTTTCTTTGGAATGCTGGGGAGAGAAGATGTGTTTGGTGGTATCACCCTGGAGTTGCCAGAGGATGATCCGTTGAATGTGGATGCTGGTGGGGTGGAAGGTGAAGGTAGGAAAAACCCTATTATCGTTCTGGGAGGTAAGGGAAGGTGTGAGAGCAGAAGTAGGGGAAATGAAATGGGCACAGTGGAGGGCCCTGTCAACTTCGGTGGAGGGGAAGCCTCAGTTAAGGGAAAAGGAAGACATATTGGAAGCACTGATATGGAAGTTGGCATTGTCAGAACAGATGCAATAGAGACTGAGAAACTGGGAGAATGGGATAAAGTCTTTAGAGTAATTGGAGTTGGAGGAACTGGAATAAGAGGTGAGGGTGGGGAACTGAGTAGGACAGGAACATAGAATGTTCTACACATCCCACAAAAAGGAAGCCATAGCTGGAATCCATACCAGGTTCCCATAACCACGCCTTTTATTTGGAGGAAGTGAGTGGAGTCAAAGAAGTAGTAGTTGTAGTAGGATTAGTATGTTGCTGGATTTGTCTTGGTTCATGGAATGTGGGCATCGCTGGCAAACTGTTACAACTTTTGTATTCGGCAACCAAAAATTTAAAAAGGTTGTAAACTACTTTATCTCTAAGACATCCTTTACTTACAGCATATTGTCTTACTGGGCAGGTGTTGCACAGAAAAATCCATTTTGTACATCATTAGAAACTTGCCCAATTATGTGTTACACCTATGTTGCACGGCCATCAGTCAACTATTTCTAATTTGGTTATTTGAAATTGCATGGAAATTCTTAAAATTCACCACTGGGTGGCACTGCTTCAACAAATTTGCTGGAGAAAGGCATACATCATAGCAAAGGTGACAAAAGTTGTGTTTTATTTTGTCCCCGGCTGTCCATGCAGCCCACAAATTTATGAGCGCCACTTGTCCAACTTTTCTGATCAACATGGCTTAATTATGGCCCTGGACCAAGCTTTATCCCAAAAACCTTGTCACATTTTTCCTGATGCACCTCCCATTGTTCATTGGCCTTTCCAAATTCTAGCCCAATAGCCCATCTCAGTATTCCACAGGTGTCCCTGTTGAACTTGACCCCTCCAGCCCCTCTGTACTTCTCCCAGTAGCTGTGCTGGATCTCCTCATTCTGGGGCTAAATTCTGCACCCACATCTCTGTCATACAGCCATACTGCACTTCTTACAATTATGCTGCTTCTGTCTGATGGCCATCCTGAGCTTGTGCCGATGGCCCACATCAGCTTTTTGTATATGCTCGCCAAGCAATATTTCTGTAGCTGGGACCAACCCTGCCACCCCCCCTTAAGACTTGAGTTTATTCACTTTGCCTTCAATCTGAGAATTATGAGAATAATAGAACATATTCAAAGCTTTCATCCAGATATCAAAATCACACAATGCATTGCCTCTGCTCTACTTTGGACAGTTTAGCACTTACAATGAATTGTTTGAAATATGGAGCAAAAGAAAATACATACAATCACCCGCAAGAGGTCACTTCATGTTGATTGTAGTCTCCCTGATTAGGTCACTCTTCCCTACGACTGCAGCAACAAGGTTCCTTGAACAATTTATTTTCTACCTTTCTTTTACTGGTGAACAGGACATTACACTGACAGGGCCCTAATGTCCTCTTGACATTTGTCTCAGGCCATAATGTCCAATGGTATGTTGAGTTCTTTGTTTAAACCATAGAGTTCAAGTCTGCCCCAACATTGACCATCTTTCTTCAACTTCCTTCAGTAAATTTCCATTATGCGGAGATCATGGTGGGCGTTCTTGACCAGTTGTTATAACATTCGAGGTCATGGATTGGTTGGATAGCTTAAACAAGTCTCAACCGTTGAATTGGTAAACTTCCAGATAAGAATGTTTGCAAAAGAGTTTATTTTTGCAGAACCCTCAAGGTCTGTTTCCTCATTATTTCTGATACAGATGTCTCCTCTCGACTGACACAGCTTTGTTCCTTCCTGATAGCACTGTCTGATTTCATTAAGCTACTGCAGCTCAGCAAGTTTTTTTTCCAGATTTTTTTTTTCCTCAGCACTGTTATCCGCTTTCTCAAGTATGTTGGTAAATTTGGTCAGTTTTAAATTTGGTCAACTTGTATCACAACCTGTATCCTTACAACACCTTGCAAAAAAAGAGAGGCTTTTTGCATCCTCTGTCCTCTAGTCTTAACATTTGTGGATGCTAGTCTTAACATTTGTGGATGCATGCCCACCAACCCCCATAGGACATATTTGAAAGGATGCTTTCTATCTCAGGTAGATTTTGTTCTGGAGGTTGGGCTCCCGGTGCCTGGCTGAAAAGGTGGGGTGAGCCCCGACTCTGCCTTTTCGCGCCCCATCCTGCGCAATCTTCCGGTCTTTTTAAATCAAAGTTTCAGGAAGCGGGATCCCCATCCCTTTAAAGAGAGGGATCCTGCCTCCATGAGCTGTCAGCCAATCAGAGGGTCGGCAGCTCAGCGATATCAGCAGCACCACCAGGAATGGTGGCCATTGCTGGTACTGCAGAGGCCTCGGACCCAGGCCCAGTGCTGGGGTAGATGAGGTGGGGTCGCTGGGGCCTGTCTGGAATGCCCCAACGAGGGGGGACTGAGATGTGGTCTCGCAGTCCAGGGGAGGCAGTCCTGGGGGGTCCTCCATGGGCCAAAAATTGCCCACGGAGGAGGGACCCCCCAAGCCCACAGGGAGTGCGCCTTTTCTTCCAAGGCAACCTCCCCATGTGGCGGAGCCCCCCTGCTGCTGGTAAGATCCTAGCAGCAGTGAGAAGAGGCCCTTATTTGGCCACTTAGGGGCCTCAATTGGCCTCTGATGGGAAGGCCGAGTAAGTCGCTGGACAACGGGGAGCTGACGGGCATTCCGCCCTGCCACCCATCTCAATACTCCATGCCCTCTCTTCTCCACCACCCCCCCCCCCCCCCCTGGCCTCTGATCCTGCCTCACGGGGCCGCACAAAATCCAGTCCATTTTGTGGACAGGACTCCTGCTTCATAACATAGGAACAAGAGTAGACCATTCAACTCCTTGAGCCATTAAATTAGATCATGACTGACCTGTGCCTCAACTCTATTTACCCACAGTTGCTCCATATGCATTGCTACTCTTACCTAACAAAATCTTTCAATTGACCTAAAATGCATAGCCTTTTGGGAAAGAAGGTTCCAGTTTTCTGCCGAACTTTGTGTGAAGAACTGCTTCCTGATTTCACTCCTGACTGGCCTAGCTCTAAACTTAATACCATGCCCTCTTTTTCTTGATTCCCCCCACCAGAGGAAATAGATTCTGTTTATCTACCCTATCAAATCATTTTATCATTTTAAACACCTCGATTAATCACCCATCAATCTTCTATACTCAAGCATTTACAAGTAATGGTTATGTCCTCATAATTTAACTCTTTTACTCCAGCGTCATTCTGGTGAAACTGTATGACACTCCCTTCAAGGCCATATACCCTGCTTGATATGTGGTGCCCAGAATTGAAGACAGTAAATTAGATGGAGTCCAACCAAGGCTTTATACAACTGAAGAATAACTTCCTACCTTTTGTATTCCAGCCCCCTTGAACTAAAGATCTTTTTGATTGCTTGGGGTCATCCTATCATATTGTTCCACCACAGTTTCTGGTTTCTCACCATTTGCAGAATACTCCAGTTTTTCTTTCTTGGATCCAAAGTGGATGACCTCACATTTTACTTTGAAACTCCAGTTTTGTTCACTCTTAATTTATCTATCTCTTAATTTATCTATATCCCTTTGTAACTTCCTGCTCCTATCTGCACTACTTACTTTTTATGCTTTCCAACTTTGTGTTATTTCAGTGAATATCTGAGGCCCCAGTACAGATTCCTTGGGGCCATCACTAAAATCATATCCTCACAATCACAATATGTACCCTTTATCTTTGCTCTTTGTATGCTACCTCCCAACCCTTACCTCAAGGTTGCCTCCAATTCTGTGTGCTTTAATTTTTACTAATAAGCCCTTATGTAGGACCTCGTCAGTGTTTTCTAGGAATCCATATGGGTAACATCCATAGATACTTATGCACCATATTGGTGACTTCCTCAAATTAGTCAGACCTGACTTACCTTTCACAAATCTGTGCTGACTCTGATCCAAGTGCTCAGCCAGTCTGTCTCTACAGAAAAAAATCATTAATTTCCCCACAACTGGCAGACTGACAGGTCTGTGGTTACTTGGTTTCTTTCTTCCTCCCTTTTTAATTAGTGGATTGGAAAATTGCGAATGTCTCTCCAATACTACACTTTCTGAATCAAGACAACTTTGAAATGTCGCCATCTAATTCTTTTAATATCATGGGGTGGAAACCATCAGGTCCTGGAGGTTTATCTATCTTAAGTCTCCATGACTTTTCACTTATATTAAATCCAATAGATTCTTTTCAATTTATTTTTAGTTTCTCTTGCACTGTGATATTTTATCCAGGTGTGTGCAAATTACTCCTTTAACAATTCTGCTATTTCCTAATTGTCGATTACGTTCCTTCACCTGCATCTGTCTTTAAATGGGCCTACATTTCCCTTAACCACTCTTTTTAAGTATGTTTGAGAACATACATTTTTAGCCTTGATAGCTCTCGCAATTTTTCTTTCATAATCCTTTTCGGCACTTTAATTTTTTTTATAATCGTTCTTTAATGTGGATATCGCTGGCTAGGCCAGCATTTATTGCCCATCCCTAGTTGCCTTGAGAAGGTGGTGGTGAGCTGCCTTCTTGAACAGCTGCAGTCCTTGGGGTGTAGGTACACCCACAGTGCTGTTAGGAAGGGAATTCCAGAATTTTGCTATTTTAATATTTTCTTGGTGTTCCTTTTGATATTTGTAGCATCCCCGGTCCACTGGAATTCCACTTTTCTTTGCATTGTTGTAAACCTCTTTTAGCTTTATATTGTGTTTTAATTCATTTGTTGACCATGATTGTCTAACTACAGAAGTGGAGCTTTTGCCTTTTTAGGGGTATGTACTGGTCTTGTACCAAATGCTTCTTTTGAAAATCTCCCATTGTTTAATGGGTAGAGCCACCCTTCCTCCTCCTCTGTAGCATTTTGGTCTATTAAACTTTCCCTCACCTGAGTATCTTTTAAGAATGCCATCCCCTCATCATTCTCTGCATCCGAAGCAGGTATTCTTCTACCTTTTCCAACACCCCCCACTCTCCTAACTGAGTAGCAATTTGCACAACACAACCCCAGATTTTATGCAACCTTTCCTACTGATCTTGTTTCCTGTCCACACACACTCTCTCTCTCTCTCTCTCTCTCTCTCTCTCTCTCTCTCTCTCTCTCTCTCTCATCGCTCCTTCCCCCTTCCTTCCTTTCCCTCCCTCCCTCCCTTTCTTCCCCCTTCTCCCCCTCAACCTTCCCCTCTCTCTCGCACACCGTCTCTCTTTCACCCTCCCTCTGTGTCTCCTTCTCTCTCTCTCTCTCTCTCTCACACTCACCTCACTCACTCACTCTCACTCTCACTCTCACTCACACACACTCTCTGTCTCTCTCTCTCTGTCTCTGTCTCGCTCTCTTTCGCTCTCATACACACACTCACCTCTCCCCCTTCTCTCCCCTTCATTTCCTTTCTGGAAATCCTGCTCTGACCTTTTCTTCTCCACCCTCCTCTACTCTCCTTGCTAACATATTAACACGTACTTGCAGTACAACTGTACCAAAGTGCTGTTCATTTTCCACTGTCAGATTGAGACTTTAAGCCTGGGTTTTAAAAAAACATGCAACTTATGTTCGTTTCCTTGGAGATGGTATTGAAAGACATGATTTTCATGTTCCACAAAGTGATCACACATACCACAAGCAAATGGGCTTGACCAGGAAGTTAATAATGTAAGATGGTGTTATTAAATGACCTGAATATACTGTTGCATCACTGTGCTATAAGAAAGGAACTAAATGAATTTTAATTCCATTACACAGTCCCCAACAGATCAGGTCTGAATATTGTTCAAACTCACTGAAGGCAGTCAGCTTTCTTTAATGATATAGGTATTATTAAAATCCTATGGTGATGTCAGCAAATCTGTCTTCAGTGCATGGGCTCCACGATACAGAATTGCCCCTATTCTGGTACACAGTTGAATTTTTTCAGCTGCAGAATGATGACATAGAAAATGGCATTGCATTACTTTGAATCTTGACTAGTTTCTACCAAAGGTGCTTCATACTGATGATGGGTGTCCAAATGGGGAAAGTGTACCAAGTATGAGAGAGTCAGAGGGTTAACATCCCGCATCTGAGTGAACATACAAAATCGCCAATCACCTCCAGCAGCATGTAATTATTTCTCCACTACTCTTCAAACCCAAGCATGGGAAATTACATTGACATTTCTGAGAGTGGTATCAGAAATGGGACACCAACAAATACAAAGCTTTTTTTAAAAAAAAAAGCAATTTACATGTTTCATTTTTCTGAGTTGGGTGTCTGTGTATCTTGTGCGCTCTGGATTTTCTGAAAACTGATCTCTACCTCTTAGAATATTGCATATTTAAATCATGTTGGATCAGAATGATTTTATCAGATGATATTTAATTGTAGAAGAATTGAGTTGCGGTTTAATTTTAGTTTTCACATCTGAGTCTCATGGTTGGATTAGGGTCTACTGCAAAATATTTTTTTCTTTGCATATCCTTAGACTCCCTTTATTATCACTGTCTTTAGTATTCTGGTGGGAGGCCCGTACTTTGCTGAAGATGTTCTGGACGCAGCAGTCCTTGCTCCGCAATAGTGCATTAATCTCCCAGAAGTGGATTTAAGATATGACATCAAAAGGGTATCACTGAAATCACAACAGTTTCTATGACCTCCAGCTCTGACATTACCTCTGCTATCCTGCATCCTCCCCAAAATGCAGTGCAAAGCAACCACCTTTTAAAGTTGAGACCCAAGCGATCAGAAGATAACCCTGCATACACAGCTCCTACCTCTGCTTTTCATGATGATGGCAGATATAATTAAAAGCCTGCAAAATTCACGGGAGCAAGACCTAGGATGTCACGTGACAGGAGCACTGAAAAATGTGAAAGTTAATGTAGCTACAGCAAAATCACAAGGCTAACTCAAAATCATGAAGGACAGTTGCCTTCAGCGTCTCTGGATTAGTGAGCAGAAAATAGTCAGCATTCCTGTGTATCATTTCTGTCCTGCAGCTCGAAGTTAGTGCACTTGTGTGGATGTCAGGATTGGGCTTGGCTGTGATGCTTTGTGCCCATACAGTCAAATACATGCTGACTTGTGCTTTCTACGCTTGTTGTGAAGAATGGCCACGGAGATGAGATACCGTAGGGCATATAGTGCCTGTGCAACCATGTCCCAACCTAGAACCAGGAGTCAGCAGCGTGTCCGTGGTAAAAATTTTGAGGTCTGTGATCATTTTAAATCTCTTGCTCCAAGCCTTTAATCTAGCTGCTAGGTTATTTTAAAACACAAGTTTAAAAGCTTGGAGCAAGACATTTAAAATAACCTGGAGCAAAAGTAATTATAAAGGATCGGAATCATCGGGGCATCGAGCTAGGTCCTAGAACATGGTCGTCCAACATACGGCCCATGGGCCAGAATCCTGTCGGCAAACGTTTCACTTCCGTCCGCCAAAAGCGCAAACAGTTTGCCTGCATGTGGAGCTCTGTCGAATAGGAGCATGGGGGAGGCAGGACCAGTTGGGAAGACTGGTGCCGTCAGTTGAGGGCGCTGACCATTGGGAGCGGGGCAGAGGGAGGTGATGCGCAATCCAGAGTGCAGGGCCGACGCTGAGTGGCAGTATTCAAAACAAAGCTCCAAAGTAAAAGCCAAAACTTGAACAAAGCTCTTCAGTGGAGACAGGTATACTCTGGGAATTCAACTTCTGTTTTCTTATTTGGGGTAGGGGGAGGTTGTTGTATTCAGTACAGTGCACAAGATATTCATCCAGGCTATACAGTTAACCAAGCTCAGTAAAGTTATTGTCTTAGCAATACTGACCAGGAAGGTGCCAAATTAACTCCCTATCTACACAGAGTTAGCCAATTTCATCTGAGTAGTTGTGTTCAAGTCCTTGGGTGAAGGAAATTGGCAAGAGTTCCTAATAGTTATGTAATGACCTCTGCTTGAAGTGTGCAAATGTGGTTGTTGGGTGAGGGCAGGGTCTGGTTCAGTGTTGACGGCTGCGCAGCCTGTCAAGGCTCGTACATGAATGTTGTATTCTTGCATCACATGCTGAAGAGTAACCATTGCCCATTGAACTGTACTCTACTGAAGAGAATTTCAGAGAAAAGTATTTTTCAAAAAACCTTATACCAATCTGTATAAGTCAGTAAAACAGGCCATGGTTTGGTGTTCTAATAATGCAATTAAAGTTATGAAATTGAAAATTAAATCCCAATCTTGTGCAACTGCTGGTTAATTAAGCTGATTCAAAGACTCTTTCCCCCTTCCTCCCTCCTTTTTCCTTATTTCTCCCACCTCCCCATAATTTGAGGGATTCCTCAGCTACTGGTGACCTGGTTAACCTAGGCACATTCCTATCCACTAGGATGGAAACTGATTTGAGTTTTCTGATGAGGTAGAAGTTTTAAAAACAAAAGTATGGAAGCTTTTGGTGGTTTCTGTCAGGTTCCTAAAGTTATGATCACACCAAATTTAAAACATGGTTTATAAAAGTTTCCTAAACTTAAAAGATTAACATTGATTGTAAATATGATTATAAACAGTAAACCAAGGATTCTGTTGCTGAGTGTTGAAATTTAGGGTCATAGAGTCGTACAGCATAGAAACAGGCCCTTCGGCCCACCGCGTCCGACCATAATGCCTATCTATACTAATCCCACCTGCCTGCATTAATTCCATATCCCTCTATGCCTTGCTCATTTAAGTGCCTGTCCAGATGCCTCTTAAATGTTGCTACTGTTCCTGCCTCCACCACCTCCTCTGGCAGCTCACTCCAGATATCCACTATTCTTTGTGTGAAAAATTTACCCCTTGGATCCCCTTTAAACCACCTCCCTCTCACCTTAAATCTATGCCCTCGAGTTTTAGTCACCCCTACCATGGGAAGCAGACTCTGGCTATCTACCCTAGCTATGCCTCTCATAATTTTATATACCTCTATTATGTCCCCTCTCAGCCTCCTTCGCTCCAGGGAAAACAGACCCAGCCTATCCAATCCCTCTTTATAACACGAGCCCTCCAAACCAGGCAACATCCTTGTGAATCTTTCCTGCACCCTCTCTAGCTTAATCACATCTTTCCTGTAGTGCTTCAACCAGAACTGCACACAGTATTCCAAATGCGGTCTAACCAATGTTATGTACGACTGTAACATGATGTCCCAACTGTTGTACTCAATGCCTCAGCCGATGAAGGCAAGCCTTCTTCACCACCCTGTCTACCTGTGTTGCCACTTTCAGGGAACTATGTACTTGCACCCCAAGGTCTCTCTGCTCAACAACACTCCCCAGGGCCCTGCCATTCACTGTATATGTCCTGCCCTGGTTTAACTTCCCAAAATGCATAGCTTCGCACTTGTCTGCGTTAAATTCCATTTGCCAATCCCTTGCCCACTTTCCCAGTTGATCTATATCCTGTTGTAACCTTAGACAACCTTCTTCACTGTCCACTATACCACCAATTTTGGTGTCATTGCAGACTTACTAATCATGCCCCCTACATTCACATCCAAGTCATTAATATATATGACAAACAACAGAGGGCCCAGCACCAATCCCTGCGGCACACCAATGGTCACCAGCCTCCAATCTGCAAAACCACCCTCCACTACCACCCTCTGCCTCCCATCACCAAGCCAATTTTGTATCCAATTTGCTATCTTACCCTGGATCCCATGTGTTCGAACCTTCTGGACCAGCCTACCATGCGGGACCTTGTCAAAGGCTTTGCTAAAGTCCATGTAGACAACGTCCATTGCCTTGCCCTCATCAATTCTCTTGGTCACTTCCTTGAAAAACTCAATCAAATTCGTGAGACATGATTTCTCATGCACAAAGCCATGCTGACTATCCCTAATCAGACCATGCCTTTCCAAATGCATACAAATCCTGTCTCTCCGAATCCCTTCCAATAACTTTCCCACCACTGACGTGAGGCTCAGCGGCCTGTAGTTCCCTGGCTTATCCCTGCTGCCCTTCTTAAATAAAGGCACAACATTAGCTATCCTCCAGTCTTCTGGTACCTCACACGTGGCTAATGATGATACAGAAATCTCTGCCAGGCCCTGGGGATTTATCCACCTTAATGCGCTTCAAAACCTCCAACACCACCTCCTTTTGTAATGTTGATATTCTCGCTGTTCCTTCTCTAGAACTCATTAGCTTCCATGACCACCTCCATGGTAAATACAGATGAGAAGTATTCATTTAAGACCTCACCCATTTCCTGTGGCTCCACACGTAGATTACCACACTGATCCTTAAGGGGACCTACTCTTTCCCTAGCTACCCTTTTACTCCAAATATACTTATAGAATCTTTTAAAATTCTCTTTTATCTTATCTGCCAGGGAAATCTCATGGCCCCTTTTCGCTCTCCTAGTTTCCTTCTTAAGTGTAGTCCTGCATCCCCTATACTCCTCGAGGGACTCGCTTGATCCAAGCTGCCTATACCTGACATATGCCTCTTTCTTTGTCCTGACCAGACCCTCAATATCCCTCACCAACCAAGGTTCCCTAAACCTGCCAGCCTTGCCCTTCCATTTAACAGGAACATGCCGGCCCTGAACTCTTGCTATCTCACTTTTAAAATTCTTCCACTTGCCCGACGTCCCTTGACCTGTAAACTGCCTCTCCCATTCAACTTTTGAGAGTTCCTGTCTGATGCCATCGAAATTAGCCTTCCCCCAATTTAAGACTTCAACCCGAGGACCAGTCCTATCCTTTTCCATAACTATCTTGAAGCTTATTTTTGATTACTTAGATTTAAGGGAACACTGATGAACTAAACTGAAGCTCTATTCTGTCATCAAAAGTAATTCACATTGACATTGCATACTGTTCTGCTTGCTAGCTAGCTAATACGGTTGTGTTGATTTCCATTGATGTTTGTATGCTTAACTATTTATAGTGAGAAATGTGTTTTAAATTGGATTCTGTTTTGATGGCATTAGGTTGGCTGTGCACTTTATATATAGATTAATTACCCCTATGTCCATGGCTGAGTCAATAATTTTGTCAAATGTCCATGGTGCAATATGCAAACAGAGCTGAATGTGGAGATTCGAGTGTGATTTTAAGTGGTGTTATCTTTATAAAGGTCTGGTCTGAAGTTGTCATTTAACTGGGATTTACCCTCTAGATAAAGTAGAGTTAATAAATTAAAGTAGGGTTAAGAAAGTAAAATAAGTTTCTTAAATTCTTAGGCAGGGATTAACAGGCTCAACTGCAGAGTAGCTGATTAGTTACGTAGTCCACCAGTCAAATCTGGTTGCTGCAGTTTCAGCTTCAAAAGGTATAAATACAGAGGTCTGGGTGCAGATTGCAAGCTGAGTGTAGAGATTCGAGTTTGGTGAGTGGCGGGTTCGGTGAAGGGGGAGGAGGTGCTCCAGTTTTCTACTTTTTTTTCCCCTACTTTTTTAACCCTCCAATATTTGGTTCCTCCTTCAGTGCAGTGGAAGCAGCTGTTTGGTGAGTACCTGGTAAGCTATTCGACTTTTAACTGTAAAGTTAAGGTATAGCAGGGCAGCTCTGCCAAGTGGAATGTACAGCCTGTGGCATGTGGGAAGTCATGGACGCACCATGTGGCGCAGTGGTTAGCACTGCAGCCTCACAGCTCCAGGGACCCGGGTTCGATTCTGGGTACTGCCTGTGCGGAGTTTGCAAGTTCTCCCTGTGTCTGCGTGGGTTTCCTCCGGGTGCTCCAGTTTCCTCCCACATGCCAAAGACTTGCAGGTTGATAGGTTAATTGGCCATTATAAATTGCCCCTAGTATAGGTAGGTGGTAGGGAAATATATGGGGACCGGTGGGGATGTGATTGGAATATGGGATTCGTGTAGGATTAGTATAAATGGGTGGTTGATGGTCGGCACAGACTCGGTGGGCCGAAGGGCCTGTTTCAGTGCTGTATCTCTAAACTAAACTAAAATCTAAACATCTTCAGGAAGTGTCACCGGCTGTGGAAGCTTGAGCTGCGGTTTTCGTAACTCGAGCCGCAGCTGGAGCCACTGATGTGCATCCATGAGACGGAAGACTAAGTGGATAGCACATTTAACGAGGTGGTCACACCACAGGTTAGGAGCATGCAGGCAGATGGGGAATGGGTGACCTCTAGACAGTCTCAGAACCAGGCAGGTAGTGCAGGAGTCCCCTGATATGATCTCACTCGCTAATTGATTTTCCATTTTGGATACAGGTGAGGGTGATGGTGCCTCAGAGGAGTGCAGTCAGAGCAAAGTTTGTGGCACCACAGGTGACTCAGCTGCACTGGAGGGGAGGAAGAGGAGTGGAAGAGCAGTAGTGATAGGGCATTAATTAGTTAGGGGAACAGACAGGCACTTCTGCGGCAGTAAATGTGACTCCAGGATGGTGTGTTGCCTCCCGGGTGCTAGGGTCAAGGATGTCACAGAGAGGTTGCAGGACATTCTTCTGGGGGAGGATGAATAGCCATAGGTCGTGGTCCACATTGGTAAGAAAGGGGATGAAGCCCTGAAAGCAGACTTTAGGGAGCTAGGAAGGAGATGGGCTGAAAGGCCTCCTTCTGTGCTGTAATTTTTCTATGGTTCTATGGTAAAAAGCAGGACCTCAAAAGCAGTAATCTCAGGATTACTCCCAGTCCCATGTGCAACTGAGCATAGGAATAGGACAATTGAGCGATTGAACATGTGGCTGGAAAGCTGGTATAGGAGGGAGGGCATCAGATTTCTGAGACATTGGAATGGATTCTCGGGCAGGTGGGACCTGTACAAGATTGACGGGTTGCATCTTAGTAGGACTGGGACAAATATCCTCGCAGGGAGGTTTGCTAGTACTGTTGGGGAGGGTTTAAACTAAATTGTCAGGGGGCTGTGAACCTGAGAGGGAGGGAAGCAAAACTGATAACTTGTCTGGGGTGTGGGAACCAGGAACAAGTATGACAGAGGAATACCAAGGTGCACAGAATACTGGGGGAGATAGATAGCACGAGAGTAGGGAATAGATTTACACATGGAGGCAGAGGGCATAGCTGAGGTATTAAATGAATACTTTGCATCTGTCTTTACCAAGGAAGAAGATGCAACCCAGGCAATGTTGAAAGAGGAGGTAAGTCAGACATTAGAAGGGTTTCAAATTGATTAAGAGGAAGTATTAGATAGGCTGTCTGTAGTTAAGTGGATAAAACACCAGGACCAGATTAGTTGCATCCAAGGATACTGAGGGAAGTGAGGGTCAAAATCGCAGAAGCACTGGCCAGAATTTTTCAATCTTCCTTCGACTCGGGTGGTGCCAGAAGACTGGAAAATTGCAAACATTACACCCTTGTTCAAAAAAGAGTGTAAAGATAAGCCCAGCAAGTACAGGCCAATCAGTTTAACTTCGGTGGTGGGAAAACTTCTAGAAAAAATAATTCAGAACAAAATCAATAGTCACATGGACAAATGCGAGTTAATTAAGGAAATCCAGCATGGATTTCTTAAGGGAAAATCATGTTTAACTAACTTGCTGGAGTTTTTGAAGAGGTAACAGAGAGAATTGATGTGGTGTACATGGACTTTCAAAAGGCGTTTGATACAGTGCCACACAACAGACTTGTGAGCAAACTTATAGCTCATGGAATAAAAGGGACTGTAGCAACATGGATACAAAATTGACTGAGTGACAGGAATCAAAGAATAGTGGTTAATGGATGTTTTTTGGGCTGGAGGAAGGTTTGTAATGCATTTCCCCAGGGATCAGTGTTGGGACCCTTGCTTTTCCTGGTATATATTAATGACCTAGACCTAGGTGTACAGGGCTCAATTTCAAAGTTTGCAGATGATATGAAACTTGGAAGCTTTGTGAACTGTGAGAATGATAGTGTAGAACTTCAAAAGGACATAGACAAGTTGGTGGAATGGGCAGACAGGTGGCAGATGACGTTCATTGCAGAGAAAAGTGAAGTGATTCATTTTGGTAGGAAGTACATGGAGAGACAATATCGAATAAAGGGTACAATTCTAAAGGGGGTGCAGGAGCAGAGGGACCTAGGTGTATATGTGCATAAGTCATTGAAGGTGGCAGGACAGGTTCAGAGAGCGGTTAATAAAGCATACAGTATCCTGGGCTTTATTAAGGGGCATAGAGTACAAGAACAAGGAAGTTATGTTGAACTTGTATAAGACACTAGTTCGGCCTCAGCTGAAGTATTGCGTCCAATTCTGGGCGCTGCACTTGAGGAAAGACGTGTGAGGGCATTGGAGTGAGTACAGAAAAGATTCACAAGCATGGTTCCAGGGATGAGGAATTTCAGTTATGAAGATAGATTGGAGAAGTTAGGACTGTTTTCCTTGGAGCAGAGAAGGCTGAGAGGTGATTTGGTAGAGGTATTCAAAATCATGAGGGGTCTGGACAGAGTAGGTAGGGAACAACTGTTCCCACTTGTGAAAGGATCGAGAACGAGACAGCACAGATTTAAAGTATTTGGTAAGAGAAGCAAAAGTGAGATGAGGAAAATCTCTTTCACGCAGCGAGTGGTTGAGGTCTGGAATGCACTGCCTGAGAACATGGTGGAGGCAGGTTCAATTGAAGCGTTCAAAAGGGAATTAGACAGTTATATGAAAAGGAAGAATGCAGGGTTATGGGGAGAAGGCAGAGGAATGGAACTGAGGGAGTTGCTCTTTCAGCGAGCCAGTGCGGACATGATGGGCTGAATGGCCTCCTTCTGCACTGTAACAATTGTGTGATTTTCTGATGTTGTTGTCTATCCCTGCCTAGAACCAATGCCTCCTGGAGCAAGTCAGTTTTTTTTTCACTGCCACAACATCTTTCCCTCTTCATACCTTAGCTCAAACATTATTAAGTACATGAAAAGAGAAATGCCAGCTGCTATTTTACACCACTCGCATCCACTGATCATTGAATTTAAGCTTAATTTTGTTCGCTATGAAGTGAGAATATACAGTGTTCAATTCATCCCAACTTTACCCACCTATCTAAATCTTTCTATTTCTATACTTGAGTGCAATGTGACTTCAAATGTACCACATTTAAACCATGCATCGAGATAACATACTTTTAATGGTTTTACAGTTGTCACCTTGATTGAAACTGGTGTGTAGACATGCACTTCCACCCTTGTATATGTGTTTTTTACATTGAGCCATGTGTTATTAAAATAAACTTTATCACAAGTACTGTAATCTGTTTTTCAAACACTAATTTATTTTTTTCTAGTAATTGCCCAGTTGCTGATGTCAAGACGGGAATAACATTAATAAAATTAAAACAGTAAAGTAGCTGGAAGAATGCAGAAGGAATAGTCATGATTTAATAGTAATCAATTTAGAACAGAGAGCTTTTATTTATTCATTCACAGGAAGTGAGCATCACTAGCAAGGCCAGCATGTGTGACCCAACCCTAATAGCTCATGAGAAGGTGGTGATGAGCCACTGCCATGAACCGCTGTAGTTCATGTGGTGTAGGTACACCCATAGTGATGTTAGGAAGGGAGTTCCAGGACTTTGACCCAGTAACAATGATATAGTTCCAAGTCAAGATGGTGTGTGACTTGGAACTTTTAGCTGGTGATGTTCCCATGTGCTTGCTGCCCTTGTTCTTCTAGGTGGTAGAAGTCGTAGGTTTGGAAGATACTGTCAAAGGAGCCTTGGTGAGTTGCTGCAGTGCACTTTGTAGATAGTAGAAACTGCTGCCTCTGCATGGATGGTGGATGGGGTGCAAATCAGGCGGGCTGCTTTGTCCTGGATGGTGTTGAGCTTCTAGAGTGTTTGGCGCTGCACTTCTCTAGACAAGTGCAGAGTATTTCATTGCACTCTTGACTTTTGTCTTGTAGAGGTGGTTAGGCTTTGGGGAATCAGTTACTCGATGCAGAATTCCCTGCTCCTGACCTGCTTTTGTAGCCACAGTATAAGTTTTTGGTCAGTGGTAACCCACCCCCCCTGCCCCCAAGATGTTGATGGTGGGGAATTCAATGATGATAATGCTGTTGAATGCCAACAGGAGATGGTTAGATTCTCTTTTTGGAGATGATCATCATCTGGCACGTGTATGGTGTGAATGTTACTTACCACTCATCATCCCAAGCCTGAATGTTGTCCAGGTCTTTCTGCAAGCAGGAATACTTGCTTATAACCATTTACATTTATAATATTTGCAAATTCTGAAGAAGGATCACTGACCTGAAACGTTAACTCTGCTTCTCTCTCCACAGATGCTGCCAGAGCTGCTGAGTATTTCCAGCATTTCTTGTTTTTATTTCAGATTTCCAGCATCCACAGTATTTTGCTTTTATTTCTACAAGCAGGTATGGATTGCTTCAGTACCTGAGGAATTGAGAATGGTACTGCGATCCTTTGCACTGTTTTCATCTAAATTGTACTGAAGAAAACCCAGCTCAATTGAATGGAAACTCCAGGCCAAGATATCTGCCACTAACTAATGCATCCTGAATGCAATCTTGCTGTGTTTTTTTTTAAAAGTAAAATTAAATGCAGGGTAAATGTATATAAATGGTCACACATGCAGTTTTTACAGAAAAACGGACTGTTGAATAACTCAATTCTGGGAATGCCAGTAAAATCCCAGAATATAATTTTCACAAAATAGATTTTGAAAGTTACTGTAAATCGGTGGCTTTGACATGGCATATGCAACCCCTATTATGAGATAGCAGATCCTCTGACCCACTGCGACAATGTCATGGGAGATCTACTAATATAGTTTAGTTTTTGATGCTTGTGCTGTAACACACATTTTCAGTAAAAACTTTTGAAAGATCAATGCCATGAAATGCAACTTTTTGAGTTTATTACAGCAAAATGAGCATACTATGTTGCCAGTTCAATAATTAATTATCCTATTTTCTACAGACTTCCTGAGTTCAGTTTGCAAGTTGGATTTTTAAAAACTATGTAGGCAGATAATTTGTTTTGATCCATGAATTGTCATTGTAATTTAGTGGCCTTTACAACATCTCACAAAATGCTATTTACAACATCTCACAAAATGCTATTTTTATGTCCGTTGCCTGGAAAATTTTGAGCTATTTATTTGATTCATCTTCGAAAGGATTTTTAAAAAATCAGTACTTGCTTTAGTTCTGAGATAACTTCCGTTTCAGAATGCAAGTAGCTAAAGTCTTTTTAAGGCATGTGGCTGAAGATGTTTGTGCTTGTAATTTAGAAAACAATCTCCAGACAGTGCTGTGAATTGTGTATAACGTTCACCTGGTGTAATGGCACATGAGGCAAATTCTTGAGGTGAAGTTTTGGTATCTCACCGGATTTGTTCTCTTTTTCGGCAGGTTGCTATGGTGTTGATGGAGAAAGTGACTCCATTATGAGTTCTGCCTCTGAAAACTCTACAGAACCCTGGTTCTGTGATGCATGCAAATGTGGATCGACACCCAGTTGTGAGTTGTGCCCCAATGTGGATGGAATTTTTAAAGAGACAGATGCTGGAAGGTTTGTTTCGCGAGTATTTATTTCTTCAATAAAAGAAAAATGACTATTTTAAGTCCTGTGGAGTTGTTGACAGGCTGATTGCATGTGGTTCTTGGAATGTCAGCTTAAGCAGTATCGTAGTTTGTAATGCCCAGAGTGGAAGAGTACCCCACTAGTCATGCATTTGCATTAGGGCTGACAACTATGGTTGGACATATTTCTGGAAGTTTATTCCTGTGACGTCTGAATTCATGATATCTGATCACATATTGCCCGCTGTTTGCAACTGTTTTGCATTTACCTTACAAAATGCATTCACCTTACTATTACAGACATGATGCTGTTACGATGATAGGAGTGGTTTCCCTTAATCATCTCTCAGCTGACTGCAGACAGTGTTTTGATTAGAATTATGTTTAACCTTTGACGAATGACAGGTTTTCTCATAGGTTTATAGAAAGATAAATGTTTATGAACCAAAACCTGAAAATTCACAACTTCACCCACTCACATGGGCGCACACACAAGAACAGATGGAGATTAAAGGATAGCATGTACGTAAGTCTGGTATTTCTAAAAAGAGTTCATTGTGAAACCTTTGTTTTCCTGGGAGGAAAATTTAAATGGTGCAGGCCTGGTTTTTCTTTTCCTAGTTCACTGAAGTCAAACTTGGAAATTTTCAGGTGGACGGATGCTTTGCTGCATCTTTGATTAAATCTCAGTCACAGACTGATGGCAAAAAATTCTGCTACAATTTCTCAGGTCGGGAGTTTCCAAGATCACCTTTCTTCTCTGCCTCAAGATAGTTTTAAAATGGTATTCGAGCAGGGTCTTCCTTGCTGGAATGGATCTCTTGCCGCCTCCTGGCTTCTGTCTTTCTGGCTCAGCAGTGTGTCTTATTAAAACCTCCTTATCAGGGACTTGGTTCTGTCAGGCGACCAAGGTTTCTCTCTCATTGTGTTTTCATAAATGGTTTGATGGTATGACCATTGTTAGGCAATGGATTTGGATGTTGCTGACTTCTATACCATGTTGATAAAGTGATACTTTTTCGCAATTATTATCTTGAGTTTGAGGCTGGAGACTATGGGCTGAATTTTCTGGGGCCAGCAGGGCTCCTGGCGGCAGGCTGAAAAGACAGTGGGAGCCCAACCTCGACCTTTTCGAGCCCCCCGGCGCAATCTTGAGTTGTTCTGGCACTTAAGTGGCCTGCGCCGTGATCCCTGTCCCTTTTAAAGATGTTGATCCCGCCTCCAGGAACTGTCAGAAAATCATGGGGCCGGTAGCTGAGCAGTATTGGCAGCGCTGGGCGCATTAATAGGTCACTTAACGGCCTCAATCGGCCTTTCTGCCCAAAGGCCGTCGTCAGCTAATCCCGCCCCTGACAAAGTCGCTTGGCGACGAGCTGTCTGCCTCCCACCTCCTGTCGCAATTCTGTGGGCCCCTGCCTTCGACCTTATCTTGGGGGTGGGGTGGGGGGGCGGTGGTGGTGGTGGTGGTGGTGGGGTGGATGATGGAGGCCATAAAATCCAGCCGTATGTCTGCAAAGTCATTGTTAGTCCAACTGGTTGAAAAATGTAGCCATTAACATGAAATGGGCCATTAGCATTTCTGATGTTTTCTTCAACACATGACCAGACATGACGTCTGGTTCAGTTCCAGCAGTCACCATGTGTGTTCGCTGTACAGGAGAGGTCAGTTCACCTCTTACTCTATTTTGTCTTGATATGAAAGTGTCCATTTTGGAGTTCAATTCCTCAGTTCATTTTTATAGTTCATAATTGCTCCTTGCGTATGTGTGACACCTTCCCGCAAAAAAGGAAAAAATTAAATTACTTGGTATTTCATTTCTTTTTGTTTTTTTTTACAAAGAAAGAAAAATAAAAACACACGATAGTACACATCTACACTCAATCCTTGCATGCATTCTTCAGATTTAATGTCACTACCCTTCCAGAATTTACTGATGGCGCATTATTTAAATTCTAGAGTGACATTGTTTTTCATGTTATGTGTGTGATTTTTCAAGCTAAATGACTGAAGGAGTAAACTCCATCTGAACAGCCTGGCGTTGTTAACTTTGAATTTCTCTAAGAAGGTTAGTGGATTGTAGTCGGTGTATGTCAGAATTTCCCTGTGTCCGTTATTAACATAGACTTCAAAATGTTGATAGGCTAACAAAAGTTCCAATGCCTCCTTTTTGATGATGGAGTATTTATGCTGATGTTTGTTTATTTTTTTGGAAAAAACAGACAATTGGCCTCTTGATGCCTGAGTCATCTTTCTGGAGTAATACTGCTCCTACTCCTACATTGCTAGCATCAAAGGCACCTTAAAGAATCTATTAAAATTTGGGGCTGCCAATATGAGTTCATTTGTTAAAATCACCTTGAACTTTCCAAAAGCCACCTGGCATTGTTCTGACCATGCTATCTTAACATTTGTTTTAATAGGTTGGTTAAGGGAGCAGCTAGGGTGATGAAGTTGGGAACATATTTTCTGTAGAACCACACATCCCCAGGAATCGCAATATTTCTCTCGGTCTTGAGAATGGGTAAATCTATTGGGGCTTGTACTTTTGCTGCCCTTGGCAATACTCAACCTTGTCCTACAAAATGTCCTAAATAAGGTCACTTTGGTCTTAGCGAATTCGCATTTAACTAAATTGGCCACTAGATTAGCGTTTTGTAAACGCTTAAATAGTGCTTTTAAATAGTTTAGGCAGTCTTCCCAGGTGTCACTATGGACCAATGGGTCATCTGGGTAGATGACATAGTTGTTTAAACCAGCCAGCACATGATTTATCAATCTCCAAAATGTTGCTAGGACATTATTTAAACTGAATGGCATGACTTTACATTGGAATAAGCCATTGGGTGTTATAAGAGTCAAAATATCTACAGCTTGGGTGGTCATGGGGACTTGCCAGTATCCTTTTAATAAGTGATGTAGGCGGAGTTGCCTACTCTGTCAATGCAGTCTTCAATGTGGGGGATCGGGTATGAATCTGTTTGAGTTACTGCATTAACTTTGCAGTAGTCAATGCAGAGACTCTTTTTTGATCCCTCAGGCCTGGGGACTAGTACAATGGGTGAACTCCAGTTGCTTTGATTGGGTTCGAATAGGTCATGGTCTAGCATATACTAGATTTCTTCTTGGACTTGAGCCAATTTATCGGGGGATCAGTCAATATGGGTTTTATTTTATAGATCGTGTCTCTCCTACATCTACATTGTGAATGGTTAAAGAGGTACAATCTGGTTTGTCCCTACAAATTTCCTCAAACTCTCTTAGCAATGTTTTTGGTCCTTTCTTTGCTGCTGTCTCTAGTTTCCTGAAGATTTCTGTGTTGTCCAATTTCACAGTAGGGGTTTCAATCTGAGAACTTTCTGGGTTCCCTTCTTTCCCTAGCTCCTGTTTACTATTGTTTCCACCCTCCACTGTTCTCACTACCTGGCATACATTCACTGCTTTGTTTGGTTCCCGATTGTGCTATTTCTTCAACATATTGATGTGGCACAGTCTTTGTTTCTTTTCTCCGTTTGGGGTTTTAATTAGGTAATTCACTTTACTGATCTTCCCACATAGTACGGGCCACTAAATCTCACTTTCAGCGGGTCGCCCTGTCATGGCAACAGCACGAGAAAAATTTATAGATCAAAGGGAGGAAACCTCATTGTTAAATTACCTAACAGTTTCTTGCATGTGACTTTTTAAAGTCTGTGCTGTGGCAAAAGAGTACCTAAAAGCGCCTCAGCAAAATATGAAAAGACAGGCAGACAGCCATGCTCAGGCATGGACATTTAAATCGGGAGACTGTTAGGTAATTTAACAATGAGGTTTCCTCCCTTTGATCTAGAAATTTTTCTTTGATCAGTTTAAGGGGGCCTCTTACCTCATGCGCATAGATCAATGCAAGTGCACTGAAGCCTGTTGATTCATTGGGCGAATCTCTGGTGGTGAGCAGAAGAAAAGCTAACCCTTTATCCCAATCGTGGGGGTACTCAAAGCAGTAGGCTTTCACCAAGGTTTTCAGGGTTTGGTGGTACCATTCCAGAGCCCCATGTGATTGTGGGTGATATGCTGTGGATTTTAGCTGTTTGATGCCAAGGCTATGCATGACCTCTTTGGAGTACCTGGGACATGAAGTTCAATCCTTGATCTGATTAGATTTCTTTGGGCAGTCTGTGGTGGGTGAGAAACTGAGTCAACCCCTCGACCACGGCTTTGGCTGTAATTTTTCTTAAGGGTGTGGCTTCTGGGATTCAGATGGTCAGATCCATAATTTTTAGGAGGTTTAGGAAACCTGTCCTAGTTTTGGGTAAAGGTCCCACACAATCTACCAGAACTCTGCTGAAGGCTTCTTTGAAAGCAGGAATGGGTATTAGTGGAGCAGGCTTGATTGCAGGTCCTACAAAATCCAACCGCGTCTTTGTGGAGATGAGGCTAATAAAAGTCCTGGCTTATCCAGACCTGGGTCTTTTGGATGCCCACATGCCCAGCCATTGGGATTTCATGGACAGTCTTCAAGATTTCCCTACGATATTTGGGGGGGAGGGTAACTAAAATTTGGTGTCTATTCCTCCTCTGCAGGCCACTGCGGAGGCTTAATTTCCTCATCACTACCCCATTTTTAAAGTAATAGCATTCAGGCACTCTTACTGTCTCTGTCTCAGAACAGGTGGGCTGGACTATTGTTTTTAAATCAGGGTCTGCTTGCTGAGCTTCAATCGGGGAGGATCTACTGTACACTCCTTCTCTCCTAAATCTCCGAAAAGGTTTCAGCCAGCCAGATCTTCTGGGTCATCTGGTTCAGTTACTGGCTCAGCTGTCTCTAGCGGAGCTCGCTTAGCCATGGACCTGGTTACTACACAGTCAAGGAAGGTTCTAGCATCTTCCTCCTGTGACTGTTCCGTTTCTTTGGCCTTATTTGGCTGGTCTAAAACTACCGGGGAGGCGGTCACTCTACCTCCAGCCAAATTATTGTCTAATAGCAAATCTATTCCAGCCAGAGGCAGAGTAGGGACAATCCCTACTGTAACCGGTCCAGAGATTAAGTTGCACTTTTAGTGGACTCAATATAAGGGTACGGGGTTTGTACCCACCTTTAATGTCTTGCACCAAACCTTTGCATTTTCTGAGCTCTCTGGTGGGAAGATCATTCCTTTATCCGGCATTAAGGATTAGGTGGCCCCTGTATCCCTGAGCTGGACAACAGACTTGCTCGTGTCATTAGAGGGTACGGGGACACCTTTCCCTATGAGACAAAATCCTGTAACCCTCAGGAATTTTTTATGTTTCATCCGCACCCATGGTATTCCTAGGGTGGTTAGGGCCACGGTCTGGTCCGCCTTGCCATTTGTTAGGGCACCCTCTTTTTGACTGGCTTGTGAATCCCAACAAAACTCACTGACATCCTCTTTAATTTCCAGCAGTTGGCTTTCACATGCCCTGCTTTACTATAATAGAAACACTATAATAGGAAATCATTCCTGCTCTCTGCATTTTCTTTCCTGACTTGTGGAGGGCCTCCTGCGTTCACTCTTATTTTGCCTTTCACTACCACCCCATCTTCTGTCACTATTCCACTTTCTGTCCTTCCTGGACCTCTGGAGATGATTAGGGAAGGGTCTTCCTTGATAAAAGGGTTTATGCGTAAGCTCATAATCATCTGCCATTACAGCAGCGTCCCTCACCCTTGTAATCCTTTGTTCTTCAGTTTGAATCTGATGGGAAGGCTATTTTTAAAATCCTCTAGTAGAATCACCTCTTGCAAATTCTTATTTGAGGGTTCTGGTCCGGGGGGAGGTAGGAAGAAGTGTCTGAGAGTTGGTGCTCAGCCTCTGCAAGGTAGAGGTCGGTATGCCAGACAACAACAGCACCGCCCTTGACAGCAGGTTTGATCACGATGTCTACCTCCCCCTGGACTATGACCTCACCACTGAACATCAAGCTACTGTCCACAGGACTGTGACGAACCTCATCTCCTCCGGAGATCTTTCCTCTACAGCTTCCAACCTCATAGTCCCACAACCCTGGACAGCCCGCTTCTACCTCCTTCCTAAAATCTACAAACAGGACTGTCCTGGGAGACCCGTCGTTTCAGCCTGTTCCTGGCCCACTGAACTTATTTCTTCCTATCTTGACTCTATCTTTTCTCCTCTGGTCCAGTCTCTTCCCACCTACATCCATGACTCTTCTGATGCCCTACGTCATTTTGACAATTTCCAGTTTCCTGGCCCTAACCGCCGCCTCTTCACCATTGGCGTCCGATCTCTCTGCACCTCCTTCCCCCACCAGGACAGACTGAGTGCTCTCCGCTTCTTCCTTGAACAGATGCCTAACCAGTCCCCATCCACCACCACCCTCCTCCGCCTGGCTGAACTTGTTCTTGCATTGAACAACTTCTCATTCAACTCCACTTACCACCTTCAAATAAAAGGAGATGCTATGAGTACCCACACGAGTCCGAGTTATGCCTGTCTTTTTGTGGGGTATGTCGAACATTCCTTGTTCCAGTCCTACTCAGGCCCTCTCCCCAACTCTTTTTCTGGTACGTTGATGAGTGTATTGGTGCGGTTTCCTGCTCCTGTCCCAAACTTGAAAACTTTATCAACTTTGCTTCCAATTTCCACCCTTCTCTCACCTTTACATGGTCCATCTTCAACACTTCCCTTCCCTTCCTCGACTTCTCTGTCTCCATCTCTGGGGATAGACTTTCTGTTAATATTCATTATAAGCCCACCGACTCCCACAGCTACCTTGAATACACTTCCTCGTAACCCTCCTTCCTGCAAGGACTCCATTCCATTCTCCATCTCCGATACATCTGCTCTGATGATACAACTTTCCTCAACAGCGCTTCTGATATGTCTTCCTTTTTCCTCAACTGAGGATTTCCGCCCCCCCCCCCCCCCCCCCCACTGTGGTTGAGGATCCTCAACAATGTCAGACCCGTTTCCCGCACTTCTGCTCTCAACTCTTCCCCTTCCTTCCAGAACCGTGACAGGGATCCCCCTGTCCTCACTTTCCAACTCACCAGCCTCCACATCCAAAGGATCATCATCCACCATTTCCACCGCCTCTAGCGTGATGCGACCACCAAACGCATCTTCCCCTCCCCTGTCAGCATTCCGAAGGGATTGTTCCCTCCATAACACCCTGGTCGACTCCTCCATTACCACCAACACCTCCACCCCTTCCCACGGCACATCCCCATGCAATCGCAGGAAGTGTAATATCTGACCTTTTAACCTCCTCCCTCCTCACTATCCAAGGCTCCAAACACTCCTTTCAGGTGAAGCTGAGATTTACTTGTACTTTCAATTTAGTATACTGTATTCGCTGCTCACAATACGGTTTCCTCTACACTGGGGAGACCAAAAGCAGGTTGGGTGACTGCTTTGTGGAACACCTCCACTCAGTCCAAAAACTGGGCCCTGAGCTTCCGGTTGCTTGCCATTTCAACATGCCCTTCCTGCTTTCATGCCCTCAACTCTGTCCTGGGCTTGCTGCAGTGTTCCAACGAACATCGACGCAAGCTCGAGAAATAGCACTTTAATTCTGACTAGGCACGCTACAGCCTACTAAAGGCCTGCTCGGGTATACAATTTAAACCCGACCCGACTACATCTAACCCAAACCCGCCCCGGGCCCGAGTCCTTTGGTTTTTTTTCCTGTACCCGACCCGATTAGACTACTGGAAATTAATGACACTTACTCTTACTTTTACTTCCCTTTCCCTCCCTGACCAAAAGACAGCACTGCCACTGTGTCCGACCCGGCCTGACCCGACCGGAGCCCAAATGCCGGACCCGGAAGAGCGATCTGACCCGACCCAAACCCGACCCATGTCGGGTCCTGTCTGGGTTGGGTAGCCATGCTCTACAGCCTACCGGACTGAACATTGAGTTCAATATTAGGAACATAAGAACATAAGAAATAGGAGCCGGAGTAGACCATTCGGCCCCTCAAGGCTGCCCCGCCATTCAATAAAATCACGGCTGATCTGCCCCAGACCTGAACTCCCCTTTCGTGCTAACTCCTCATAGCCCTCAACTCCCTGATATTTCAAAAATCTATCTACCTCCTCTTTAAATACTTTCAGTAATCTAGCCTCCACAACTGTCTGGGGTAGAGAATTCCAGACATTCACTACCCTCTGAGAGAAGAAATTCCTTTGCATCTCAGTTTTAAATGAGTGTCCCCTTATTCTGTAACTGTCCCCTAGTTCGAGAATCCCCCACTAGTGGAAACATCTTCTCAACATCTACCCTGTCAAGCCCCCTCAGAATCTTGTATGTTTCAATAACATCACCCCTCATTCTTCTAAACTCTAATGAATAAAGGCCTAACCTATTTAGCCGTTCTTGATAAGTCAACCCCTTCATCTCAGGAATCAGCCGAATGAATCTCTTTTGAACTGCCTCCAATGCCAGTATATCCTTTCTTAAATACGGGGACCAAAACTGTACACAGTACTCAAGGTGCGGCCTCGCCAGCACGCTGTACAGTTGTAACAAGACTTCCCTATTTTTAAACTCCAACCCCCTAGCAATAAAGGCCAAAATTCCATTTACCTTCTTAATTACTTGCTGCACCTGCATGCTAACTTTTTGTGTTTCATGCACAAGAACACCCAAATCCCTCTGTGATGTACTTTTTTGGAGTCTCTCTCCATTTAAATAGTCTACCTTTTGATTCTTCCTGCCAAAGTGCATGACCTCACACTTTCCTACATTGAACTCCAAGTTTTTGCCCGCTCACTCAACCTATTTATATCCCTTTGCAGATTCATTATGTCCTCATCACAACATACCTATTTTTGCATCGTTAGCAAATTTGGATATATTACACTCTGCCCAAGTCATTAATATAGATAGTAAATAATTGAGGCCCTCGGACTGATCCTTGTGGCACTCCACTAGTTACTTCTTTCCAACCTGAAAAAGACCCATTAATCCCGACTCTCTGTCTTCAGTGAGTTAACTAATCCTCAGTCCATGCTAATACATTACCCCGAATACCGTGAGCTCCTATCTTGAGCAATAATCTTTTATGTGGTACCTTATCAAATGCCTTCTGGAAATCCAAAAACACTACATCTGCTGGTTCCCCTTTGTCAACTCTGCTTGTTATATCCTCAAAGAACTCTAGCAAATTTGTCAAACACAATTTCCCTTTCACAAAACCATGTTGACTTTGCTTGATTGCGTTAAGCATTTCTAAATGTTCTGCTATCTCTTCCTTAATAATGGACTCTAGCCTTTTTCCAACGATCGATGTTAGGCTGATTGACCTATAGGTTCCTGCTTTTTGTCTCCCTCCCTTCTTGAACAGGGGAGTCACATTAGCGGTATTCCAACCCTCTGGGACCCTCCCGGAATCCAGTGAGTTCTGGAATATTTCGACCAATGCCTTCACTATCTCTGCAGCTGCTTCCTTTAAAACCCTTGGATGCAGGCCATCAAGTCTTGGTGACTTGTCTGTCTTTAATCCCATTAGTTTGTCAAATACTTTTTCCCTCTTGATAGAGACTGTTAGAAGATCTTTCCTCCCATTAGCTCTTTGCTTATCTGATATTTGTGGGATGTTCATAGTGTCCTCCACCGTGAAGACCAATGCAAAATATTGGTTTAAATTATCTGCCATTTCCCTGTTCCCCGTTATCAATTCTCCATTCACATCCTCCAAAGGTCCCAAGCTCACTTTATCTACTCTTTTTTTATATACCCATAGAAGCTCTTGCTGTTTGTTTTTTATCTTTCTTGGCAATTTACTTTCATAATCAATTTTCTCCCTCTTTATTAGCTTTTTAGTCATCTGCTGGTGGTTCCTAAAAAAAAAAAAATTCCCAATCGTCTGGCCTACCACTAGTTTTTGCCGCTTTGTTTGCCTTAGTTTTTGATTGGATACTTACCTTGACCGCCTTTGTTAACCACGGGTGGTTCATCCTTTTCATCGAGACCTTCTTTTTGACCGGGATAAATTGTTGCTGAGCATTATGAAATATCTGCTTAAATGTCTGCCACTGACCTTCCCCTTAATCTATTTTCCTACCCTGCTTTAGACAACTCTTTCTTCATACCTCCGTGATTGCCCTTGTTTAAGTTGAGAACACTGGTTTGAGACCGGAGTTGCTCGCCCTCAAACTGAATTTGTAATTCTACCATGTTGTGATTGCTACCCCCTAGAGGATCCTTAACTGTGATATCTCTTATTAATCCTACCTGATTAGACATTACTAGATATAAAATAGCCTGTTCCCAGGTAGGTTCTTCAACGTATTGCTCTAAGTAGTAATCCCTGATGCACTCTACAGATTCGACTTCCATGTTCTCTTTGCCAACCTGATTTGTCCAGTCAATATGTAGATTAAAATCACCCATGACAATTGTAGCACTCTTCTTACATGTCTCCATTATTTCCCGATTTATACTTTGTCCTACAATGAGGCAACTCTTCGGGGGCCTATAGACGACTCCCACCTGTGACTTCTTCCCCTTGCTATTCCTTATTTCCACCCAAACGCATTCCACATCAACTATTGCACCTATATCACTGCTCATACTGCAAGTTACCTCACCCCCTTTTCCTTTTTGCCTATTTTTCCAGAATGTTGAATACCCTTGAATATTGAGTTCCCCGTCTTGGTCACCCTGCAACCACTTCTCTGTAATAGCTATGAAGTCATATTCATTTATTTCTATTTGTGCCGTCAACTTATCTATTTTGTTACAAATGCTGTGTGCATTCAGATGAAGAGCCTTAAGCTTTGAATTTTTACCATTTAGTACTCATTCTGGTTCTAATTTCTGTTGCACTCTTCTGCTTGTATTTTCTGCCCCTTCCTGTCACACTTTGATTACCGTTCGCCTCTTCACTACCGCGCACCTCTGCTCTCTTGTTTCTTTTTGATTTTTTTAAACTTCCCTTCAATTGAACCACCCACCCCTCCCCCCACTAACTAGCTCCCCCACTAATTAGTTTCAAGTCCTATCTACAACCCTAGTTATACGATTTGCTGGGACACTGGTCCCAGCATGGTTCAAATGAAGCCCATCCCAATGGAACAACTCTCTCCTTCCCCAGTACTGGTGCCAGTGTCCCATGAATCGGAAGCTATTTCTCCCACGGCAAGTTTGAGCCACGCATTTACCTTTCTAACCTTATTTACCCTAACCCAATTTGCACATGGCTTAGGTAGTAATCCAGCGATTGTTACCTTTTGAGGCTCTGCTTTTTAATTTAGCCCCGAGCTGCTAATAGTCCCTCAGCAGAACTTCTTTCCTAGTCCTACTTCTGTCGTTGGTACCTACGCGGACCACGACAACTGGATTCTTCCCCTCCCACTCCAAGTTCCTCTCCAGCCCAGAAGAGATGTCCTAAACCTTGGCACCAGGTAGGCAACGCAGCCTTCAGGACTCCCTGTCTTTGCTGCAGAGAACAGTATCTATTCCCCTAATTATGCTATACCCTATTACTACTACATTTCTCTTTTCTCCACCCTTTTCCCCCCCCATCCCCTCACACAGAATTTCAGAGCATGACTGGCCCTTTTTCAATTTTTATTTTAATTTATTTTGTTTCATCTTTTGCTTTCACCATGTGCCTGCCTTCTGTTTTTTTCATGTTTGTGTTTTTGGCTAGGGCTGCTCATTATTCTGTCATTAACACTCTCTCTGCACTAATGCTTTGTCTTTCATCGCACCATTAGCACACTTTCTTTGCCTTTGTCCCATGACCTTGTCAGTTAATCTCTCCAGTCCTCTGTCCTATCACACATCTTTCCTTTTGTTTTCTTCCTCCACCACTACCCCACCCCCACGTTCCTTGTTTAAAATCTATTACATTTCTAACCTTTGCCAGTTCTGATGAAAGTTACTGACCTGAAATGTTAACTCTGCTTCTCTCTCCACCAGGGGTGTGCGACCAAGCACAATTGCTCTTTGAAAGTGCCAACACAGGCTTGACAGGCCAAATGGTGGCCTCCTGTGCTGTAAGTTTCAATGATTCTGAGTAATTTCAGTAACCACCTGTGCATTTTCTTTTCAGGTGGGTTCATGTTGTTTGTGCCCTTTACGTCCCTGGTGTGGCATTTGGAGATATAGACAAACTTCGTCCTGTTACTCTTACAGAAATGAACTATTCAAAATATGGTGCCAAGGTAAGATTCTGTGTGACAATGAAAATGTTCTTGATTTTATTTGAGCATCTGATAAAAGGCTTATGAGACAAACAGATTGGAAATAAGCAGATTAAAAACTTAATAAAATTAGATTTAAAAAAAGCTCTTGGGGCAGTCACCAGAGATTTCTACTAAGTTTAGCTTTGCATAATTAAAAATGTGATTAGGTATTTTGTATAAAATATACATTGTATAACTGCTCCAAGAATATAGATGGAAAATTTGGGGCAAACCAGTAGCAGAGCACAATAATGGTCTTATGAAGATTTTCTCTTTGTTGAGTGCCATTTATAATTTGCATTGGTTTAATTTGCAGCCTTACACCTGTGCTGCCTATTTGTGCCCTTTAATTCTCAGCCTAACACTATGCTGAAACATTGCAAGTTTGAGGGGCAACTATGCTTACAGGCTGCTATTGGGTGTGATGCCTTGTTCAGATAGTTGAGTAGGGACAATAATATCTGGAGCCACATCCAATGATGCAGTAGCTGCAAGCATCTGCCCAATCTCTGGCATTTCTACTGTGCTTCCATTATAAAATCAGTACCACAGCATTAACGGAAGTATAAATGTAAAAGATAATGAGCAGGACAAAATAAGGGGTAAATCAAACCTATGCCATCCCAATATAATGCAACCAACATGCACCATTAAATCTATTCCCCGACTCTGTCACAGTGTTAAGAGGGACAGAAAAACTGAAGGGAAAACGCTAAGCCAGTTTATGGAAAAGAATGTACAAGGAAATCCCCTGTGATTTCCACAAGCAATCAGGTAAGCTCCATAGGAATAGGAATAAGTTATTCAGTCCTTCAAACCATTCAGTCAAATCATGGCTGATCTGTACCTCAGGTTTGTCTATGGGCGAGATTTTAACTCATTCAAAACCCAACCATTTGCATCGAGTTAAAATTGGACCCTATAATCTCTTGACACTCCTATTTAAGAAAAATGTCAGTCTTGAAAAGGTGTCCAGAGCTTTTTGGGTGGTAGAGTTCCAAACTTCCACTATGCTTTGTGTGGAAAATGTGCTTCCTCGTTTCATTCCTAAATGATTTAGCTCTAATTCTAAGATTATGCCCCCTGTGCCTGATTCCCCCACCAGAGGAAATAGTTTCTCTATCTAGTATTCAAAGAAGAGCCGGGGTGTTCTCCCCAGTGTCCTAGCTAATATTTATCCTTCAACCAACACCAAAAATAGATTACTGTCTCATTTCTTTTTGTGAGACAATGTTGTGCACAAAATTGGCTGCCACATTAGCTACATACAACAGTGACTCCACTCCATAAGTACTTTATTGACTGTAAAGTGCTTTGAGATGTCCTGAAGTTTTGAAGGATGCCATATAAACGCAAGTCTTTTTTCTTTAGACCACTCTCTATTCCTTCATCTAATTCATTGATAATCATAGAAATCATGGAAATTTACGGAAAGAGACCATTTGGCCCATTGTGTCTCTGTTGGCCAACAAGTAGCCATCCTACCTTATCCCACTTTCCAGCTCTTGGTCCGTAGCCTTGTAGGTTACGGCACTTCAAATGCATATCCAAGTACTTTTTAAATGTTATGACGGTTTCTGTCTCTCCCACCCTTTCAGGCAGTGAGTTCCAGATCCCCACCACCCTTTGGGTGAAAAAAGTTCCCCTCGAATTCCCTCTAAACCTCCTACCTCTTAACCTAAATCTATGCTGCCTGGTCATGGATCCGTCAACCAGGGGATATAGGGCCTTCCTATCCACTCTATTTAGAAATATCTGTAAATATAGTGAAAATATGAGGCCCCAGTGCGGATCCCTAGCGAACACTACAAGTCATGCTTGGCACATGATTTCTGCTGAATCGTTCAAGCTCGCTTATTCTCCAATGCTTGGAGGATTTCCCTACTGATTTTCTTTTCTTGCTTGTTCAGGAGTGCAGTTTATGTGAAGACATACGATTTGCTCGAACTGGAGTATGTATCAGTTGTGATGCTGGCATGTGCAGAGCATATTTCCATGTGACTTGTGCTCAGAGAGAAGGGCTACTTTCCGAAGCAGCTGCTGAAGAGGTAAACCCACATTTACAACTCGTTCTGCTTCCTGCTTTTGTCCCTCCTTTTTTGAATAGCTGTTATATTCAAATAAATTACATTTTTTAATCTAAAGTCAACTTAAAGACTCTTGACAGTTTTAAACTTTTTATTTTATTGGCTGCTCTTTGTCATGTGCAATATAATTTCAGTGCACTCACGAGACCATTTTCCATCTTAAGTAGTCAAGCCCACTTCAGAATTTGAAGCACCATACCTACATGTGTTTAATTTTATATTTAGTGGTTCTCTGTATCGGACTTGATGTTGAAGTGATGCTGCCTTTGTGTATGCATGTGCATGCTTGTGTCTAATTGTATAGGAGTGCAATCAAACTATCTAATCTGCCTCAGTAATTTTCAGCAAATTATTACATCAATGTTAAGAGAAAGCTCCATTCTTTTTTTTTTTAAAAAGAGGATAGCTATGGAGCATGAGACTTCTTCAATTTTATTCTAGCAAGTTGCAAACAGTGCTTCTTCATTGGACGTGGAATAAATTGTATACATAACATAAGAATTAGGAGCAGGAGTAGGCCATTCGGCCCCTCGAGTTTGCTCTGACATTCAGTTACATCATGGCTGACCTGATTGTGGCCTTAACTCCACTTTCCTGCCTACCCCCCATAACCCTTGACTACCTTGTCAATCAAAAATCTGTCTAACTCTAGCTTGAATCGCCTCCACAGCTCACTGGGGAAGAAATTTCTCTTCATCTCTGTTTTAAATGGGAGTCAGCTTAATTTGAACCCCCTAGTTCTAGATTTCTTCCACTAGAGGAAATATCCTCTCAGCATCTATCCTGTCGAGCCCCCTCAGAATCTTATGTTTCAATAAGATCACCTCTCAATCTTCTAAACATCAATGAGTATAGGCTCAACTTTTCCTCATAAGACAAACCCCTCATCCCAGGAATCAGCCCAGTGAACCTTCTCTGAACTGCTTCCAATGCAAGCATGTCCCTCCTTAAATAAGATGACGAGAACTGTACACAGTACTCCAGGTGCGGTCTCACCAATGCCTGTACAGTTGTAGCAAGACTTTGCTACTTTTATACTCCATCCTCCATGCATTAAAGGCCAACATTCCATTTGCCTTCCTAATTACTTGCTGTACCAGCATGTTGGCTTTTTGTAATTCATGTACAAGAATGCCCAGATCCCTCTGTACTGCAGCGTTCTGTAGTGTATCTCCATGTAAATAATCTGCTTTTCCATTCTTCCCACCAAAGTGGACAACCTAACATTTTCCCACCTTGTACTCCATCTTCCTCAAAAGGCGTTGGAGCAGAGTCTTTGAATATTTTTAAGGTAGAGGTAGATAAATTCTTGATAAGCAAGAGGGTGAAAGGTTATCGGGGGTAGGTAGGAATATGGAGCAATCAGTTCAGCCATGAACTTATTGAATGGCGGAGCAGGCTCCTAATTCGTATGTTTGTATATCTGCCAAATTTTTGCCCACTCACTTAACCTGTCTATATCCCTTTGCAGACTGTTTGTGTCCTCCTCACAACTTGCTTTCCTACCTATCTTCGTATCATCAGCAAATTTGGCTACAATGCACTCTGTCCCTTCATTCAACTTATTAATATTGATTGTAAATAGTTGAGGCCCCAGCCCTGATCGGTGTGGCACTCCACTAGTTACATTTGCCATCCTGAAAATGACCCACTTATTGCAAATCTGTTTCCTGTTTGTTAGCCAGTCCTCTATCCATGCTAATATATCACTCCCAACACCATGAGCTCCTATCTTGTGTTGTGACCTTTCCTGTGGCACCTTATTGAAATACGCTACATCTGCTGGTTCCCCTTTATCCCCCCTGCTTGATACAAGCTCAAAGAACTTTAATAAATTTGTCAAACAAAATTTCCCTTTCATAAGACCATGTTGATTCTGCCTGATTGTATTGTGATTTCCTAGGTGTCCGGCTACTACCTCTTCAATAATGGATTCTAGCATTTTCCCAATGGCAGATGTTAGGCTAACTGGCCTATAGTTTCCTGCTTTCTGTCTCTCTCCTTTCTTGAACAGAGGTGTTACATTTGTGGTTTTCAATCCGCTGGGACCTTTCCAGAATCCAGGGAATTTCAAAAGATTGCAACCAATACATTTACTATCTATTCAGCCACTTCCTTTAAGACCTTCAAATGCAGGCCATCAGGTCCAGAGGACTTTTCAGCCTTTCATCCCAATAGTATTCCCATTACTTTTTGTCCAGTTCTGATTGGTTGGCACATGAATTCTGATTGTTAGAGGCGTTGCCATGGAGAATGCACCAGTTTGCGGTGACTGACAGTTAACTGCCAAGCTTTGTTTGAAATTTAAACCAGGCAGTTTGGCTCTGGTCAAGGCATTGCCCTGAGGAATGAACCAGCGAAGGCTGTCACTTATTTTGTTTAGCTGAAACAGCTGCAATGTTTGTACATGTTCTTCCTGTCTGCAAAGAACAGGGCCCTGTGTATTAATATATGTAGCTTCCAGTATGTGAAAATGCGCCACATTGCGAGCCCTACTGACAATCTTAAATTGGTTGTCAGCGTAATTCTTGGCACACTGAGGATTATTTAGCCAATGTTGTCCAATCGCGGAATCACATCTAATGTCAGACACTGTGTTTAGAGTTTTGCAAGCACGGACTAGATGAGTACAGCTTGTACCTTGCCTGTTACGAACAGCGGAAGGGACATGTTTGATACAATTCGCCAGTCTTTGGGACGTACGACCTATATACCTAGTATCACACTGGCATTGAAATTCATATATCACATTATTCAGTTGTGTGATAGGCAGGACATCGAATGAACTTGCACAATCATTGCGCCTGTTTCAGCTAAACAAAATAATGACAGTCATTCGCTGGTTCTGTCTTCAGGACAATGCCATGATTAGTCACAGTCAGGCTACCTGGTTTAAATTTCAAACAAAGCTTGGTAGTTAACTGTCAGTCAACGTAAACTGGTGTTGTTTTCCCTTGCATTGGTATTCTTGTGGATTGTCCTGATGAGTGCAAGACGAAAAGCTTCAACAAAATGTCTCTATTTTCAGCAATACTCAGGTTCTGTACTACCAAACGACTACCCTTAACTTCCTTACTTAGCCACGGATAGTGCACCCTTATGGTAGAGTCTTTCTCAATGCAATATATCTTTGTTGAGAGTTATGAAATATCTTGTCACGCACATCGAAGTACGATGATATTCACGGACTAACTCTGACGAGTTATGAAACAACAGACTTTGTCTTTTTAAAATAAAAGGTTAATTTTTTTAAAAAGTGAACAGTGGTCTTAAGTGGCTGCCGAAGAAAAAGGGATTGGCCTTTTGTGTATACAAACAGTCTGCCAAAGACAAAGGGCAAATCTTCAAAGCCCAAAGGTGATAAGGAAACCCATCTTACACCTATCCTAGAAATATTCCAGAATTGAATGTCATCTTCTAAAACAAAGTAGGTGTGAAATAGCCATGCCCCGGGCCATCGTGCAATCATCATGGGGAAGAAACCAGAATGTCTCCTAACAGGAGGTGAGAAGTGACCCCGTTTTACCTTTTTTTAAAAAAAAGACAGCCAGAGAGAGAGTGGGTCTGACCCAGAAGGTGAAACTACTTGTAACAGCTGGCATTCCAACAAACAAGAAAGCACATACCCTGCTGAAAAAAAATTGACATCAGCATTATACAGCAGAGAGAGCTGGAAGTGACCCACCCTCTTCAACAGAACCTTCAATCAAGAGAGAAATCTACAATCATTTCAGGCCTGTAACCTAGAATTGCAATCTAGAACGTGAGTCTCGAGAATTCAACAGGTTTATCCCCTTTCTCCCCCTTTCCCTTCTCTATCCGTTTCTCTGTGTGTGTGTGTGAGCAAATGCGTGAGTGGATGCGGTTGCAACAATTTCAGTTTGTGTATTGATCAATAAATATTTGGCTTTCTGTTTTTAAAACCTACAAGAAAATCTGGCACTGTCTGGTTATTTGAAAAATAACACCAAAGGGCTAAACTCTTAATACAAATACACTTGCTGCGGTCAGGTGGGGAGCTAAACAGTGGAAACCAATTACGTCACACCATGTGGCAGTAACAATCACTTTAAATGACTGCCACTGCTTCTCTACCATCTTTCCTTTTAACCTATTTTCCCAGTCCACATTAGTCAACTCTGTCTTCATACCCTTGTAATTTCCTTTATTTAAATTCTTAATACTAGTTATGGACAGGTGGGGAATGGTGTGGCTGGTTTCCACTGGTCACCCTGCAACTGACCACAGTGTTTTGTTTAAATTAGTGCTTCAGTCCCTGTGTTTTGTTGGCCAGATAAACAGACAGTGATAGGTCTTCTTATGAATTTAAAATGGAAGATAAAATATTTATTAAACAATAATCATCCAAAATGTTCGCAACACCACCCACATATGCATTCACACTCTCATGCACACTCAAAAAAAAGATAAATAGAAGTTAAAGGGTAAGAGGCGTTAAGAGTTCAAGGTTTAAAAGTCTGATTTCAGGAAAAACCTGTGGGATCTTCTTAGAAGGTAAGTTTTAAAGCTGCAGTATATTTGCTGGTCGTCTTGCCCTTGCTGGATTGCTGAAGTCTCCGGCAGACAACACTACAATTTGCTTCACAGGTGTGTAATTAAACAGAAATGAAAACAGACAATGCACAGAGAGAGGTTGAAAAAAACACCAAAATGGTTGTGTAAGAATTGGAAGGAGACGGAAGAAACAGTAAAGAAAATGGGGGAAATTAATTATAATCAGTGCTGACTTGGTAGCTTATGCATTATGTAGTGATCACTTACCTTAATAACCTGGAATGTAACCTGCTTTCTCCATTTGACTTCTTAGAGGTCAACATTACTTGGCAATGCCACTATTGGAGGCATGGCTGAAATACACTGACTTGTATGTGTCATTCTAGCAACAGGGCCATTGCACCTAAATTAGGAGCTTGCTGCTGACAAAAGCAGTGCCAATATTAATGAACCTTCTCAGGTAAAAGCTTAATCTGGGCTGAACCAAGTCAAATAGTGTAAAAGATTATGGAAATTTAGGTGTAAATGAGTTACGGCTGTTAAATTCCAGAAAGCTTGTTGTGGAAGGATAATGCGGGAGCCTATCTTTACTCAGCTGCACATTTATTGTACAGAGTAAAAGGATTACAAACATGTAGGTCCTCACTCAAACACTCCACCAGTCTCAGTAAGAGTCTCCTGGAAAGTGGTCAATTAAGATCCCAATTAGCACCCTCCACGTGCATATAATTAAACAACTGATACACAATTTACAGTGACCATAATACAATATGTCCAAGCATCCACAATCTTTTAAATTCATCCATTGATTCCTTTGCCTGAACCAGCCCCTGCCCATAAAACTGGCTAAGCGCTCGGGCATGAAAGGCAAGTTGCTGCCAATTGTGCTTGTTCGAGGGATTCAGTACGTTATGTCCAGATTCTCAGGGGCACAGGAACCTGTGGCTATGAATCCAGCACAAATCAGTTGGCCAGCAGGGAATTATCCTTGGGGCTGCCCTGCTGCAGAGATTATACATTTTTTTTAAAAGTTGAAGGGTAGCTTATTTTCTGACTTACTCTGCATAGAGAGAAGTATTAAATATACTATAGACTCAATAGTGAACTATTTAAACTAATTGCAGTAATAGTTTGCAGGGCAAAGAGATGAGTGCTGCTTACAGAATAGTTTCCAACCTCATTTTGAAGATTTTTTTCCTCCTTGCCTTTTATATTACGCCATTCTAGCACTTTGAGGCCCCACTGACTGTTCCGGTGATAAGTTGATTAACCTTGTTGATTGCACTGATTCATGAGGGATCTTACATTAGGGCTTATGCTAATTAGTGAAATAGTGTGGAAACTTGGGTGCAAGTTCACCTTGGCCAGACAGGCGCATTTTGCCATAATTTACTGAAATTCAAGTTACCAAGTAATGGTCGTGGATATTTTAGTTCTGAGTGCTTGTACTAGAAAACTATTAGCTAAACTGAAAAGAAAGGAGTGAACCTAAACAAGTCCAAACTGTTGGGATTTCCTAAGGAAAGGTAAGTACAACATCAACTTGCCTTTCATGATCACTGGACATCCCAAAGTGCTTTACAACCAATGAAGTATTTTTTGAAATGTTGTCACTGTTTTTAATGTAGAAAAACATTGTAAAACATAACACATAAATTGATGTTGACTAAAGGAGGAGATATTAGAAGGGGGTGACAAAAAGCTTGATCCAAGAGGTGAAGGAAGTTGCAGAGATAGGAATGGGTGAGGTCATGGAAGGATTTGAAGAGGATGAGAATTTTAAATTTGAAGTGTTGGCGGACTGATAGCCAATGTAGATCAGTGATTTACAAGGGTAAAGAGTGAGTGGAACTTGGTGTGGGATAGGATATGGACAGCAGAGATCTGGATGAGCTCAAGTTTATGGAAGATGAGAGGTTAACCAGGAGAACATTAGGATAATTCAGTCTTTAGATGACTAAAGCATAGATGAGGGCTTCAGCAATATAAATAAGCTGAGGCAGGGGCAGAAATAGGTGATTGGTGAACAACTGGAAATAAGTATCCTTTTTGATGGGGAATATTTGGGGCCAGCTGAGGAGTCAAATAGATTGCACCTAATGTGCTTCAACCAGGGGCTTGGAAAGGGGATAGTATTGGTGATGTGAATACAGAGGTTGTGGTGTGACCAATGTCTATTTAACTGAGGGAAATTGCAGCTCATCTGACATTGACAGCCCAGAGGTAATGGAGGGGTCGAGAGAAAGGTAGGCAAGGAGCTTGGTGGACATGTCGAATCAAGTACAATGTTTACAGATGATGTCATCAAGGGGCAGCGTAGATGAGGAAGAGGAGGGAAACAAGGCTAGATTCTTGGAGAATTCTGCAGGTAACAGTATGACTGGGTGGGAAGAAGAGAAGCCATTTCTCAAGATTGTGACAGAAACCACACCTGCCAAAATGAGACCTATTAACTTTGTCACATGGAACATTATTTTTCAACTGTTACTGGACTTGAAATAACGCTTGAAAAGACCACAACAGTGGCTGAAAACATGGCTTCACATTGGCATTCTAAAAGGCAGTTGCAGGAAGAAGACAATGGGAGACCTCCCTGATTCACTTAGCCAGATGGATTTTGATCAAGAGACATTGAATGTGTAAGAGCCAGCATTCCACCCCCCTTACTGAGAGTGTCTGGTACGTTTGGGGGAAATCTACAAACCTCGCAGGACCGGTTGTTCCAATAAGGAGCTAGTCACATAAGTAATCTGCTGGCCAACTTGGAGTTAATTGAATTGTGCTCACAGAACAGTTTTGAGGAGAGACAAAAGAGAAGGAAGGTCTCTCCCTGTCTCTCTCTCTGTCTCTCTCTCTCTCTCTCTCTCTCTCTCTTTCTCTCTAAGAGAGAGCCTAAGCCTAACCTAAACCTTAAGACAGTAGACCAGCGAAACAAGTTGAAAGTGTGCACCGGGGCCCCAATGAGAACTGCAACACTTAACTTCAATCAAAGACTTTTCATCCAACTCAAAACCAGTAACTGAACTCCAGCTATTACTTCAAACCTTTCCCCTTCTTTCTTCTCCTCTGTCTCTATTTGCGTGTGTTTATTGCGTAGGCATGCTAGCTTGGTCACGTCGCGTATTTTTAGTGGTTTTAAATGAATTGGAGTTCTAAGGTTAATAAACTTGTACCTTTCTTGTTTAAATCTGAGGAAACCTGTCTGGTTGATTTCTTTGCCATTACAATTCCAGAGCAGTGAACAAGGACTCACCAAGAGGGAACCTAAAACACGGTATTTTAAAAGTTACACCCTGTTATGGCCGAACCAGGAAGCGGCTGCGAGGGGGAGCCCTAGACCCCTTTCTCACCTGGTTGTAACAAGGTACTCTGGGTATAAATGGATAGTAAGAGTGAAACAAAGTGAAGGCAGTCCTAGTGAAGTGGAAAATAGGATAAGTGTTCTGGATGCTGTCTTCAACCATGTCAAAGGCTGCAGAGAGGGTGAGAGAACAAGAAATGATGATGTAACAACATCACAGTCACAGAGGATGTCATTTGTGATTTTGATTAGGGTCATTTGAGTGCTGTGCCAGAATTGGAAACCAGATTGGAGAGATTCAAACATGGAATAGTGGGAAAGCTGATCATATTTGGGGGCAACAACACATTCAATGACTTTGTAGAGGAAAGCAATGTTGAACATATGACTCAATAGTTTACAAGGACAGAGGGGTCAAGTAGGGTTCTTGAGGGGATTATGGTGCTGAATTTCAACAGCAGGGAGCAGGCAGTACCCGGGGAAAGGGAACCATGTACAATGCCAGCTAGCACAGAGGCCAAGAAGAGAAATTGGGTGATCAGAGGTTTAATAGGAATGGGATCAAGAAAACAGGAGGCCAGTATTCATGCTCTGCATGAGCCTGCTCCCATCTTCAACTATTCAATGTGGAAGCATGTTCCACATTTTAAGCTGCTTTGAGTAAAAATGGTTCTGAATACCTTATTGGATTTATTTATGACTATCTTGTATTTATGTCCCCCAGTTTTGAACTTCCCTGTTAATTGTACATTAATTGTGTTTAATTGTATGCAGGTGGTGTCGAGTTAGGGGGTATATTCTTGTAATGTTTAACTCTGTAAATAAATAAGACTGAGTAAAGATTGGCTCCAGTACCATCCTTCACCATCTGGTCGTCTGGGAAGTAACATAGTAGCAAAGGATGGTTGCTTAAAGGTGAAGGTTGAAAGCTTAACAAAAAATTCAGACAGAAAACTAATCCTAGTAGCCATTGTAAGAAATGGTAGAAAATAAGTGTAAATTGTTGGAGTATGATTACCGTCCAATATTCTCGGAATCTGAACCATGTGACCAGCGGAAGAATGACGTGGATAGGTGGACATGGCTTACGTCCCTAACAATGAGGAACCAAGTTATGGCCTTGGTGGTGTTGCTTCCTACCAGAAGTAAAATCAGAAGTAAAGTACTTTGTGAGCTGGATGCCCATCAGTTGGATACTGATGAAGTTTTGGATCTTCTGTTGGAGTTCTTGGATGAAATTTACAAGAAAGATGATCTATTAAATGCCTATGAGGCATGTCAGAGTTTGATAGATTTCAGAAAACAGGTGGTCATTCCATGGAGAAATAGATCATGGACTTGAACAGATTGTATAAAAGATTGGGAAAACTCAATTTATAGATCCCTGGTTCAGTGCTAGTGTTTAAATCACTCGATTGTGTTAAGGTGTCGCTAATGGACAAGTTCCTGCTTTTATCTGGTGTTCGGTTCCCTGAGAAAGGCTACCTGTTGGATCACACATTTGCTGCCTTGAAAAAATTCCTGGGCAGTATCATTTTCTGCAGTCTTGGTGGAACAAATGAGACATTCTGCACTGTCAAAGAATAGAGGACTCAGTGATGGCCAGATTTTGAAATGGTCTAGATCAGGGTCGTCCAACAAATGGTCCAGGGCCAGAGTCCGGCCCGCCAAGGTTTTCTGTCCGGCTCGCGGATGAAAACTGTACTCGGCCATTCCTCTCGATCTCCTTGCTGCGTGGTTTTTGGCGTTGGCCGTTTGCTTTCAGCTTCGGGGATGTGAAATTTCTTCTGGCCCGCCAAAGACAATCAGACACCCCTGCTGTTTTCAGTAAGTAAGGGCCTGCTGGGAAATGTAGTCCCCCTGCTCTCCAGTCTCTATGGACGAAAGGGTAATCCAGGATGATGACTCACAGAGAGCACCGTGTGCCTGCGTGGTAAATGGCTGTGGCCCAATCCCGGGATTAATGAGCGGAGCGGGTCACGGCGGAGACAGCCGTTGCAGTCAGCCAGAGGAACCGATGGTATGCTGATTAAAATGAAGTTGAGCTCGAGGCTTGTGGCCCAGGCTTGGTGGTAAGGAAGGAGAGACGGACAGACACAGAGTGGGGGGGGAGAGAGAAAGACAGGTAGAGAGAGGGAGGAAGGGACAGACAGACAGACACGGGGAGAAAGACACAGACACAGTGGCGGGGGAGAGGGGAGCGAGAAAGATAGACAGACACAGGATGGGAAAGAGGGACACACGGTGGGGGAGAGTGAGACATGGTTGGGGAGAGAAAGACAGACATGGGGAGTGGGGAGAGAAAGACAGACATTGGCAGGGGCGGGGAGAGAGAGGCACAGAATTGTGGGGGGGGGAAGGGAGAGAGAGAGAGAGTGGGGGGGAGGAGGAGAGTGGGGGGAGGGGGAGAGGAGAGTGTGAGAGGACTGACAGAGTCAGACAGTAGTTGGGATGGGAGAGGGAGACAGCACAGAGGTGGTAAGAGATAAACAGAGATCTGGAGGGGAGAGACAGCGAGCGAGATGCGGGGGAGTCAGAGACGCACAGACACGGGGGGAGAGGGAGAGATGGGTGAGGGGGTTCAGGAAGAGAGCGAGAGCCTGCACCGAGGGGGGTGGGCGGAGAGTAAGAAAATGGCACTCGGGGTGGTGGGGGGTGGGGGAGAGCGAGAAATGGGCACGGCCGAGGGGGGGTGATATGGGGGAGAGCAAGAGGTGGGGGGGTGGGGGGTGGGGAGGAAGAGTGAGAGACGGGCACGGGGAGGGGGGGTGGAGAGCAAGAGACGGGCGGTGGGGGTGGGGGGGGAGGTTGAGAGACGGGGAGGGGGTGTGGAGAGCAAGAGACGGGCGGTGGGGGTGGGGGGGGGGGGGGGAAGAGTGAGAGACGGGCACGGGGAGGGGGGGTGGTGAGCCAGAGACAGGCGGTTGGGGGGGGGGAAGAGAGTGAGAGACGGGCACGGGGAGGGGGGGTGGTGAGCCAGAGACAGGCGGTTGGGGGGGGGGGGGAAAGAGAGTGAGAGACGGGCACGGGGAGGGGGGTTGGTGAGCCAGAGACGGGCATGGGGTGGGAGGGAGAGGAGAGCGAGGGACGGGCACAGTGGGGGGGTGAAGGGGGAAGGAGCGAGGGACGGGCACAGTGGGGGGGTGAAGGGGGGTGGAGCGAGGGACGGGCACAGGGGAGGGTGAGGGGGTGGGAGGAGCGAGGGACGGGCACGGGGAGGAGCGAGGGAGTGGGAGGAGCGAGGGACGGGCACGGGGAGGAGCGAGGGACGGGCACGGGGGAGGAGCGAGGGTGAGGGGGAGGAGGGAGGAGCGAGGGATGGGGGAGGGTGAGGGGGAGGAGGGAGGAGCGAGGGACGGGGGAGGGTGAGGGGGGGAGGGAGGAGCGAGGGACGGGCACGGGGGGGGAGGAGCGAGGGACGGGCACGGGAGGGGTGGAGCGAGGGACGGGCACGGGTGAGGGGGGGAGGAGGGAAGAGCGAGGGACGGGCACGGTGGGGGAGAGCGATGGATACAGAGGGGACGGGGAGAGAGACATGGAGAGGGCGAGACAGACACAGGTGGGGAGGGGGAGAGAGAAGAAAGACTGAGGAGGAAAGCGTGTTCGCAAAGTTAGGTAGGAAATTAAGTTTTAAAGAGGACATGAGGTTACAAAGGGATATAGATAGGTTGAATAAGTGGGCAAACATCTGACAAATGATGTATAGTGTGGGAAAATGTGAAATTGTTCATTTTGGGAGAAAGAATAAAGAGGCATCTTTTCTAAATGATGAGAGATTGTGGAGCATTGAGATGCAGAGGGATTTGGGTATCCTAGTGCATGAAAATGCAAAAGGTTAGTATGCAGGTACAGCAAGTAATTAAGAAAGCCAATAGTATGTTGTTGTTTATTGTGAGGAGAATTGAATACAAATGTGGGGAAGTTATGCTTCAGTTATATAGGGCATTGGTGAGACCACATCTGCAGTACTATGTACAGTATGGTCTCCTTATTTAAGGAAGGATGCAAATGCGTTGGAAGCAGTTCAGAGAAGGTTTACTCGACCAATACCTGTAATGGGTGGTTTGTCTTATGAGGAAAGGTTGGATAGGCTAGGTTTGTATCTGCTGGAGTTTAGAAGAGTAAGAAGCGACTTTATTGAAACATACAAGATCCTGAGGGTCTTGACAGGGAGTATCTGGAACGGATGTTTCCCCTTGCAGGAGTATCTAGAACTAGGGGGTTGCCCATTTAAGATAGAGATCAGGAGAAATTTGACAACTGTCCTGGAATAGGCAGTTTATGCAAAGAATTCTCTCCAGAGGGTTGGAGAGTATCGTCCCTAACAGTCTATAGGCGAAATCCCAAAATTGCCTTCTGTTCTGTGCGATAGTCCTCCTGCTCTAGAAGGTACTACAATTAATTTAATTGTTTTCTGCACATTTCTGTGCTTTACATGCAGGGAGATGGGCTCTCATCAAGGCTGAGGTCGCAGAGAAAATTTGGAGAGCTCTGAGGAATCAATGGACCACCTGGGTGTCCTTGTTCATGAGTCTCTAAAAGCTAGCATGCAGGTGGAGCAAAAAGTTAGGAAGGCAAATGGTATGTTGACCTTCATCATAAGGGGTTTTGAGTACAAGAGTAAAGAAGTCTTACTGCAATTGTATAGAGCCTTGGTGAGACTGCAGCTGGAGTATTGTGTACAGTTTTGGTCTCAACTAAGGAAGGATATACTTGCCATAGAGTAGGCGCAACAGAGGTTCATCAGACTAATCCCTGGAATGGCGGGATTGTCTTGTGAAGAGAGATTGAGGAAACTGAGCCTGTATTTGTTAAGAGTTTCGAAAAATGAGAAGTGACCTCCTTGAAACTTACAAAATTCTTACAAAGTGTGACACGGTGGCTGTAGATAAGATGTTTCCCCTGGCTGGTGAATCTAGAACTAGGGGGCATAGTCTCAGAATAAGGGATAGATCATTTAAGACTGAGATGAGGGATTTCTTCACTCAGAGGGTGGTGATGTTTTGGAATTCTCTACCGCAGAGGGCTATGGAAGCTCAATCATTGAGCATGGTCAAGACTGAAATCAGTAGATATCTGGATACAAATGATATCAAGGGATATGGGGCTAGCGCTGCAAAGTAGAGTTGAGGTAGATGATCAGTCATGATCTAATTGAATGGCAGAGCAGGCTTGACGGGCTGCATGGCCTGTTCCTGGATTCCTATCTGAGATAGAATTTCATTCAGAAGATTAGGCACATTGTAAAAGAGAGGGTCACAGGGAATGGAAAGGCTCTGGTAAGGTAATAGATTGTGATGGTAAGACAGTATTCTCAAACATGACAATCAAAACTGAATAGAATACAGTAGATTAAGGGCTAGATAGTGGTGATGTGAGTGATCATGATTCCCAGGACAAAGCCAGCATATCCAAAGGCCAATTGCCCAGAGTGGGTACTTGGGTGATATATGTTCCAGAGGGGTCAGGTGAATGGAGGAATGTGACAATTGTGGGATGTGTAGGTAAAGCTACTTACAATTTTAAATATTAGTTGAATGTTCAGGATGATGGCCCAGAAGCGAGGTCCATGGACTGGTAGAATGGAGTGGAAGAGCAGAAAGTCCAAAAGCCCAGTGTAAGTACTGTTAGTGGGTCCAGAAGTGACTCTTGCGTCGGTAAATGAACACGTACCGGAGAAAGAACCTCCGATGGATGATGCGATGGGGAGATCTTGCAATAGTAGTCCCAACAGACATAAAAGTGCCAGTCGAGGCCGCACCTTGAATAGATTACACAATGAAATGAAGGCTATAGGACAGTCTTGGAACAGAACTAGGAGTAGGAGTCCTCATGACAGTGAAGTTTTGGTGGCTGCCAATAAACTTGAGGATAAGCTAATAAGAGAGACAACACAGAAGGGATTAGATGGCTGGAGAGAGTTGGGAGTTTATTCCGATGCATCAGATAAAGGGCAACCAGCCTTGTCAGATAGGTGGATTTGTTCTGAAAAAGTCCTTGCAGAAGAGACTTATAAGACTAAAGCAAGGCTAGTTGCTAGGGATTTTGAAGAGTAACTAGGTGTTACAGATGTTAGAGTGGACTCTCCCACAGCTGGAAAAGCGATCTTGATTTTTTTTTTTTAGCTGTGCAGATCAATAGACATAAAAGTCCCATTTCTGCAGGGCGATATTGTTCAGCGAGGAGTGTTTCTGAAACCGCTCAAGGAGACAGCAGATGCAGTAGGAAAAGTGTGGAAACTAAACAAATGTATGGTCTGAATGATGCTTCCAGAGTGTAGTATTTTTCATGAAATCTGCTTTACTGAAAATGGATTGTGTTGAACAAAAAGCAGATCCTGCTTTCATAAAGGGAAACTTTCAGGCATCTTCATGATGATGCATGTTGATTTCTTATGGGGTGGTACTGTGGAATTTGCGAAATGTTATTAACAAGATGAAAATAGAATTTAAAATTGGGAGTCTGGCTTCTGGGGCTTTTAAATATATTGGTTTAGATATTAAGCAAAGTAGGTCTGGAATAAGTTTAAATCAACAATCCTTTTTACGGGGTGTTACTTCTATTTGGCTAATTGTGCTAGATCATCACAGAAAAATGATGTTTTATCGAAAGAAATGACAGAGCAATTGTGAAGCTTGATAGGTCATTTGAACTTCTTAGACATTCAAACTAGACCAGATGCTAGTTTTGATGTTTTGGAATTAAGTACTACAATGATGCCTATTCTAGTGCAGCTGGTTTCATAATATTTCTTATGGGTAAAAATGGGAAATGTCCTTTGGCTTGGGAAGCTAAGAAAATAAAAAGCTTTGTTAGACGTATTTTAGCTGCTAAAACACTGGTTCTTGTCGAGGCAGTGGATATGGAATTCTATTTGTCAAATATTTTAACTGAGATTCTATGCACAGAGCATATATAAGATAGTTTACCTATTGAATGTTCATTGTGGGATAATGTACAGTCTATGAAAAGTGTGAGTGAGAAAAGGTTACAGATTGACCTTGCTGGCTTGAAACTAATGCAGGAGAGAATAGAAATCTCTAAAATTAAAGTTGTAGATGCAAGTCATCAAATGTTGAATTGTTTTACAAAAAGAAATGCTTGTACGAATAAATTGTGAGAGGTCCGAGAGGAGGGGTATCTAGCAATATGTAATGCGTCTACAGAATATGAAGGTATTTGATTTGAATTATTTTGAAATTTTGGTTGTGCATTTTAACTCTTAATTTTTATTTATGTATTGTGTTTAGTTGTATGCAGGTGGTGGGCATTATCTGGGGTTTCGCTTGAACACATATAAAGAGACACTTACTGAAACTGGTGGGGTTGAGTTGGGAGGCATATACTTGTAATGTTTAACTCTGCAAATATATGTAAGATTTAATTAAAGATTGGCTCCAGTACTATCCTTCACCAGCTGGCTGTCCACAGACTAGCATTCTCCATGAGTGGAAACATCTTTCCCACATTTACTTTATTGAGCCCCTTCATAATTTTAAAGCCCACTATCAGATCACTTCTTAACCTTCTCTTTTCTAAAGAAGAGTCCTAGCCTGTTCAGTCATTCCTGATTGTTATAACCTCTTACTTCTGCGATCATCCGTGTAAATCTTGTTGCACATTTTCTAATGCTTCCGTATATTCTTTTTGTAATATGGAGACCAGAACTGAGCACAATACTCTTAAATATGGTAGAAACAAGGTTCTATGTAAGTTTAATGTAACTTTTCTGCTTTCAATTATATTCCTCTAGACAGTGCTCTTTTGCAATTATTATGGCTGTGTTAACCTAAGTTGCTACTTTTAATGGTTTGTGAATCAGTGCCCCCAGATCTCATTGTTTCTCTCATCCATTTGGACTCTTACAGTACTTCTGATTGCCGAGTCCAAATCATCTATGTAAAATTGTGATCCTAGTGGAATACCACTTCTCATTTTCTGCTCGTCTGAGTAACTACCTTTAATTCTCCTCTCCGATTTCTGTTTTGTAGCCACTTTGCTATCCATTCTGCTACTTGTCACCTGACTTCACATATTGTGACTTTAGTCATGAGTCTACTACTTCTCAAAGGCCCTTTGACAGGAGAGAAACTAGGAAAAGTAATTGCCATATTTAATCTCAGCATGCCCATGGTTTGTAAATTTTAACACCAAAGCTTAATTTAAGGCACTCCTTTTTATGTTATAAAACTGTGAAGGGCGAAGAATGTATGTATTGTCAAGAGGAGGTGCAGCTTCAACAGGAGTATATTAAAATCACAGTTTAGGGCAAAGCATTTTAAATTAATAATTGAGGAAAAAAAGAAGCAATGGAAAAAAATTTGTTTCCAATTTCAATACAAATCAAGTTTTTGAAATGTTAATATGTGCTTATGGTGTGTAAAAGCATCTGCTGTGGTAGATTGCAACCAGCTGCTCAGTTTAAGATCTGAAACGTGTGCTGTAATTGTTGACAGTCTTTGAAAAAGATTGAAAATCAGAACAGATGCCATCACAATCCTTTTCATTTGAAAAAGCTAGTGATACAATTTAAATAACTTCCTTATAAATGCAAAATTGAAGTGTTTCTGCTTTTGGTCTTTTGAAACAGGATATAGCTGATCCATTTTTTGCATATTGCAAGCAGCATGCTGACAAGTTTGACAGAAAATGGAAACGAAAGAACTATTTAGCTTTACAGTCATACTGTAAAATGACTTTGCAAGAGCGAGACAAGCACGTTACCCCAGAAGCACAGGTATGGGTGCTAGAAGTGCACCACACTGCTTAGCAACATTTAGTATGAAAGATAAATAGCCATGCAAGTAAAGTGAAATAAAAATGCAGTTGCATATGTTCAATTGATTTGGTAGAATTGAAACAAAATGATTTTTTTTATATATGTAGCATGCCAGAAGGTTACTGTTTGTAATTTTAAAGGCGAAATGTTTCATAGTATATTGCAAACTTTCCCTTTAATACCGGGTGCATGAGTAATGGTTACCCTTGCAACCTACATTATTGCAGCATTTCTTTTAACCTTTAACAGCTTTGTAGCTGTTTGCACCAAAATCTAAAAGATAACTGTTATACAGATGTGATGAATTCCAAAATCACAATTTGCTAATTCCAGATCCCAGTAATCAGCATAAGAAATCCAATATTTGCACCATAACGTAAATTCAGGTTGGCGCAGGACATAAATGGAAGAGGCATCACTGGAAGGGCGGGAGGGGAAGCCAGCATACCTCCTGATAGTTAGTTACAAAGCAGTTTCTGAGTTGGGAAATGATGCATGGTGCAGTGATTGAAGGGAAAGGTAAATAAAATGTTAAAAAGGAAGAAAATTATTGATTTTTTTCAAAAAATAAAATGCAAAAAAGTCTTTTAAATGGTTGCGCAGTTACACTTTCAGAGCACTGTGGAGTTTCATTTCTTTGTGCTCTTTTTTATGCACTGGTTAATGCATTTACATTGAACTGTGTCTGCACTGTTTTAATCCCTGGAAGTTAACTTGTTTAATAAAAGGTTAACAACTGTGAGAAAAAATAGCCAAGACAGGAACTTCTTCAACAAAAATAGCAACATCTTGCATTTATATAGCACCTTTAACAAAGTAAAGAGTCCCAAGGTGCTTCACAATACCAAGCCACACACGAGGATATTAAGGCAGATAAAAGAGGTAGATTTACCGGAACATCCTAAAGGATGGGAGAGAGGCAGAGAGATTTGGGGAGGGAGTTCCAGAACTTAGGGCCTAAGCATTGGAAAGCATGGCTGCCAGTGGTGGATTGATTAAAATTGGGAATGACCAAGAGGCCAGAATTGGATGAGCGCAGTGGTCTCAGTGGTTTGTCGGGCTAGAGGAGGTTACAGAGTTGGGGAGAGGTGAGGCCATGGAGGGATTTGAAACCAGGATGAGAATTTTAAAATTGAGGTGCTGCTTAACCAGGAGCTAATGTAGATCAGTGAGCACAGGAGAGTTGGGTAAACATGACTTCGTGCGAGTTAGGATACGGGTACGAGTTAGATACAGGCAGCAGAGTTTTAGATTAGCTTAAATTTATGGAGGGTGGAATTGGGAGGTCAGCCGGAATTGCATTGGAATGGCCAAGTCTAGGCGTAATGAATGCAGATTTAGCAGCAGATGAGCTGAGGGCAGGGGTGGAGTTGGGCAGTGTTATGGGGGTGGAAGTAGGCGATCTTGATAAGGGCATAGATATGTGGCCGGAAGCTCATCTCGGGCTCATGTGTGACACCAATGTTGCGAATAGTCTGGTTCGGCCTCATACAGTTGCCAGGGAGAGAGAAGGAGTCGGTGGTTAGGGAGCAGAGTTCTTGGCAGGGGCTGAAGAAAATAGCTTTGGTCTTCTGAATATTTAGTTGGAGAAAATTTCTGTTCATCCAGTGCTGGATGCTGGACAAGCAGCCTGACAAATTAGAGACATTGGTGGGGTCGACAGAGACAGTGGTGAGGTAGAGTTGGGTGTCCTCAGCTACATGTGGAACCGGACGTGTTTTTGGATGAGGTCCTGAAGGGCAGCATGTAGATGAGAATAGAAGGAGGGTACCCAAGGATAGATCCTTGGAACACGTGAAGTAACAGTGCAGGAGCAGGAAGAGAAGTTATTGCAGGTGAAGCTCTGAAACCAGGTGAGTGCAGTCCACCCCAGTATAGAAGACAGAGAGGCATTGGAAGTGGATGAGAGAATCAACAGTGTCAGGCTGCAGACAAGTCAAGAAGGACAAAGAGGAATTGTTTACCACAGTCACATAGGATAGCACTTGTGACTTTGGTAAGAGTCGTTTCAATACTATGGCAGGTGCAGAAACCCGATTGGAGGATTCAAACAAGGTGATAACACATTCAAGGACTTCAGAGCAGAAAGGGAGATTGAAGGTAGGAAGGTGGGGACAAGGGTTGGTTTATTGAAGAGGAGGTGATGATGACAAATATGAAGGGGGGGGAGACAGTACCTTGGGTGAGCCAACCTTTAACAATATCAGCTAACTTGAGGGTCAGGGAGGGAAATTCCATGGTCAGCAGTTTAGTGTGAATAGGCTCGAGGGAGCAGGAGGTGGGCTTTGTGGATGAGAGGGCATGAGGGAAGATAGAAAAGAAATTAGAGAAAGATGCAAGTTCAGAACTAGGGCAGCAGGGTATACCTTAGAGGAAATTTGGCCAGGTGGAAGGGAGGGAAGCAGCAAAGGCAGCTGAACGATGGTCTCCATATTAGTGAGAAAGAAATCCATGAGCTTCTTGCACTTGTTTTTGGTGAAGGTGGAAGGGGCTGGGGTGAGGAGTTTGTAAAGATGGTTTTCAGTCAGAAAAAGGATGATCCTTGAGCAGTTTTAGCAGATGAGCAGGACCCAATAGTGTTCTTTGTGGTCCAGCCACTTCTGACAATGAATAGCTGAACCAGTTACTTGCCATATACTTTCAATTTTGAATTCCTTGGACTGAAGAGAGCAAAGGTGCAGACCGTACCGGGGAGCAATCAGAGTGAGAGAGAGTAATGGTTTTACTGGGACTTAAGGCAACATACTTGACCTCGTCCTCATCAATCTGCCTGCCGCAGATGCACCTGTCCATGACAGTATTGGTAGGAGTGACCACCTCAGAGTCGTTGTGAAGACGAAGTCCCGCCTTCATATTGAGGATACACTCCTTCGTGTTGTGTGGCACTACCACCATGCTAAATGGGATAGATTTCAAACATATCTAGCAATGCAAAACTTGGCATCCATGAGGCGCTGTGGGCCATCAGCAGCAGCAGAATTGTACTCGACCACAATCTGTAACCTCATGGCCTGGCATATTCCCCACTCTACCATTACCATCAAGCCAGGAGATGAAGAGCCAACCCTGGTTCAATGAAGAGTGCAGGAGGGTATGCCAGGAGCAACACCAGGCATACCTCAGAATGAGGTGTCAACCTAGTGAAGCTACAACACCGGACTATCTGCGTGCAAAACTGCATAAGCAGCATGCGATAGACAGAGCTAAGTGATCCCACAACCAACGGATCAGATCTAAGCTCTGCAGTCCTGCCACATCCAGCTGTGAATGGTGGTGGACAATTAAACAACTAACTGGTGGAAGTGGCTCCAGAAATATCCCCATCCTCCGTGATGGGGGAGCCCAGCACATCAGTGCGAAAGATAAGGCTGAAACATTTGCAGCAATCTTCAGCCAGAAGTGCCAAGTTGATGATCCATCTCGGCCTCCTCCTGGAATCCCCAGCATCACAGATGCCGGACTTCAGCCAATTCGATTCACTCCACGTGATATCAAGAAACGACTGAAGGCACTGGATACTGCAAAGACTATGGGCCCTGACAATATTCCGGCAATAGTACTGAAGACCTGTGCTCCAGAACTTGTCGCGCCCCTAGCTAAGCTGTTCCAGTACAGCTACAACACTGGCATCTACCCTGCAATGTGGAATGTTGCCCAGGTATGTCCTGTACAGAAAAAGCAGGACAAGTCCAACCCGGTCAATTACTACCCCATCAACCTACTCTGAATCATCAGTAAAGTGATGGAAGGTGTCATCAAGCGGCACTTGCTTAGCAATAACCTGCTCAGTGATGCTCAGTTTGGGTTCCGCCAGGGCCACTCAGCTCCTGACCTCATTACAGCCTTGGTTCAAACATGGACAAAAGAGCTGAACTCAAAAGGTGAGGTGAGAGTGACTGCTCTTGACATCAAGGCAGCATTTGACCGAGTATGGCATCAAGGAGCCCTAGTGAAACTGAGGTCAATGGGAATCGGGGAAACCCTCCGTTGGCTGAAGTCGTACCTAGCGCTAAGGAAGATGGTTGTGTTTGTTGGAGGTCAATCATCTTAGCTCCAGGACGTCACTGCAGGTGTTCCTCAGGGTAGTGTCCTCGGCCCAACCATCTTCAGCTGCTTCATCAATGACCTTCCTTCAATCATAAGGTCAGAAGTGGGGATGTTCGCTGATGATTGCACAATGTTCAGCACCATTCATGACTCCTCAGATACTGAAGCAGTCCGTGTAGAAATGCAGCAAGACTTGGACAGTATCCAGGCTTGGGCTGATAAGTGGCAAGTAACATTTGTGCCACCCAAGTGCCAGGCAATGACCATCTCCAACAAGACAGAATCTAGCCATCTCCCCTTGACATTCAATGGCATTACCATTGCTGAATCCCCCACTATCAACATCCTACGGGCTACCATTGACCAGAAGCTGAACTGGAGTAGCCATATAAATACCGTGGCTACAAGCGCAGGTCAGAGGATAGGAATCCTATGGCGAGTAACTCCCCTCCTGACTCCCCAAAGCCTGTTCACCATCTACAAGACACAAGTCAGGAGTGTGATGGAATACTCTCCGCTTGCCTAGATGGGTGCAGCTCCAACAACACTCAAGAAGCTCGACACCATCCAGGACCAAGCAGCCCGCTTGATTGGCACCCCATCTACAAACATTCACTCCCTCCACCACCGACGCGCAGTGGCAGCAGTGTGTACCATCTACAAGGTGCACTGCTGCAACGCACCAAGGCTCCTTGGACAGCACCTTCCAAACCCGTGACCTCTACCACCAAGAAGGACAAGGACAGCAAATGCATGGAAACACCACCACCTGCAAGTTCCCCTCGAAGTAACACACCATCCTGATTTGGAACTATATCGCCGTTCCTTCACTGTCACTGGGTCAAAATCCTGGAACTTCCTTCCTAACAGCACTGTGGGTGTACCTACCTCACATGGACTGCAGCGGTTCAAGAAGGCAGCTCACCACCACCTTCTTGAGGGCAATTAGGGATGGGCAATAAATGCTGGCCTGGCCAGCGACGCCCACATTCCATGAATGAATTTTTTAAAAAGGGCATCGCAGATGGAGGTGAAGGCGTGGTTGAGCAGATTGGTAGCTGCAGAAATGTCGTGGTGAATGGAGGACCAGAGGCTAGACAGCTGGGATTTTGAAAATGCAAGTGAATTGGGAAAGTGGTTTTTCCAGGGGTACTCCCACAGAAGAAAGGTTAGGAGAGGGAATTGAGATGTGGATAGTGAGTGATAAAAGAGAATGATCAGTGTGTCTGTGATTGACACAATGGCCATAGCAAGAAAACAAAAATGGCAAGTTCAAAGGGTGACTATGAACATAGGTTGCAGAGATTAATGGAGGATAGGAGGGCAGTCAACCAAGGTAAGAGCATATTGAGTTAAAATGGAGGTTGAAATCCCCAAGGATGAGAAGCCACTCACTGCAGAGTCTGATGGAGTAAATCGGTGAAGATATCTCGGTGAGAATATCGGCATGGTAATTGGTTGGGTGGTAGAGAATGAGGATTTAAGAGAGACGGGAGAGATAGAACAAGGTAAGATGCTAAGGCTAGAGGTTGCCAGAGGAATAGGTGGAGAGACTACTATTTAAGCAGTGCACACTTCAAAAAAAAAAACCAACACCGGAGATTAGACCCCTGAAACCTTTTATGTATTTCAGTTTAAGAAGCATATGAAATTAGGCAAATTCATACTTTCATTGTACAATATAATAGATAATTTTAAGTTAAACTAATTGATAAAAGTTAAGGAACTAAAAATGTTCTTTTTCTTTTGACTTAAAAGTGTAACCATAATAAATTAAGTGCTGCCAACTAATATCTGTTGTGTTTTTCAGATAATTTTATTATAATTTGAATGTAAAACATGCTTTAATATTCAATTTAGTATTCATGATATTTAAAATTTTCCTTTACGTTTAGGCTCGCATTACTGCAAGACTGCAGCAATATCGTGCTAAAGTGGAGTTGGCTCGTAGCACCAAACCCAACGCATGGGTTCCCAGGGAGAAGCTGCCACGACCACTCACCAGCAGCGCCTCAGTGATACGCAAGCTTATGCGGAAAGCTGAACTGATGGGAATTAGCACAGACATTTTCCCTGTAGACACGCTAGATACCAACTCCAGTGTAGATGGCAGGAGAAAGCACAAGCAGCCAGCCTTGACTGCTGACTTTGTGAATTATTATCTTGGTATGGAAACAACCACAAAAAAACAGGAATTGAAAATAATTCTTTTGAACTAAATTCTTCACTGATTCCAGGGATAAAATTCTGTGTAGTATTGTTTTTTATAGTACCAGAAACACTTCAATACCCTTGAAGAAATTTATCAGTCTTAATTTTGTGGTTATTCACAAAAGGTGCATATGGTAAATTGGCTCACTTTGTCTGGGAAATCAAGCTATTGGTTGCATTTTAATATTATTTTACATGCTTGTTAACTATTGCTGTATTAAATATTGCTAATTTTTGGCATTTTATGAATATCCCAGTGCTCTTAATTCCCACTTTTTTTTTTACAGAGAGGAACATGCGCATGATGCAGATACAGGAAAACATTTGTGAACAAAAGAACTTAAAAGATAAACTTCAAAATGAACAGGAATCTCTTCATGTAGAGTATAATAAGGTACGGTTAAGTTCAAGTGTCTGCTATACTTGTATTATATTGAATATGTTCTTTGTGTATGTATAGATCCACATTGATATCAGAGGGTGGGATGGAATCATAATCATTGTACATATGTCAGGAAGAACAGAATTCATTGCTGTTCGACTGTTGTATTTAGGAAGGGGAAACAATTTGTTTGAAGTGTTTACTAGCAGTCTCTGTATTCGGGGTACTTTGTTAGGAATCGACATACAGGTGCAATTTTTGATGGGGTGAGGTGGGGCAAGGGAGAGATGAGAGACAAAATACATAGGAAAGTGCTATTGATACATTCTTATATTTTTGTTAAGATTTGGGTGAGAGGTTAATTTGAAGTCTATGGAAGACCAGTTTGCTGAGTTAAACAGTAGCTGAACTGAGAGCATTTTGTTTTCTAACCCCTTTCTCGGCATTAATTTTAACCCCTGAATATGTACTATAATTCTTCAGATCAAAATTAGCATTTGTTGAAACATTGGAAGAAAATCCAACGCAGATGTTATTTTAAATTTGTGCAGCTTCCAGCTGGAAATCTAATGCACTGTAGTATGTGTAATTAAAGAGCTGATAGATCATCTCACATAAATTATTGGCTTGTAGCCTAGTGACATCATAGGACAGTTGTTAGTTAAAGTCTGGCAGTGACAAAAATGAAAATCCGATGATACAGAAGACTGAGAGAACCTTTAGTACTCTACTCAAGGCAGAGCAATCAGTAAAGGTTTGAATATACTGCCTCCACAACTGTATTAACTTGTATTTTACACTGCTAATTTCCTTTTTTGTTCTGTAAAATATCACAGCTGTGTGGCATTTCAGGTGACACTTGCAGCTTGATGGATATTATCAAATACTGCACATATATCAGCTTGCATGTCTTGTACAAAAAGTTGTTTTTAGTGTATGTTAGTTTTAATTTGAACATTTGAGAAGCTATATTACTATTGGTAAATCTTAATTGTGTGGTAGCAGTGTGTTATAATTATTCCTGAAAACTGAAGAAACTGTGTTGTATAATTCTGTGGTAGGGTTTAATAAAATGCAATGTTTTAATATGATGTACTGCCTTGTTAAACCTTTTTTTCTAAATCAGGTGAAAACCTCTTAATGATAGTGATTTATGCTCTTATTTTGTAGTATTGACTTGCACAAATGTATATTGTGCACATAAAACGGGAACAAATTCTTCAGCATAACTTTGATCCCTAACCCATGACCATATACATGACCTCTGGTGATTCCTTCTAAATAAATATTCCTTTGAATACGTTGTTGATTTGATATTTTTTTCTTCTGCACCTTGCTATATGAACAGAAATGGCGACATAACAAGATAACCTCTCCATTCCGCTTCTGCACTGGGAAACATCAAAATGGTGGCTTGTTCATAAGAACACAAGGAGCAGGAGTAGGCACATCAGCCCCTCGAGCTTGCTCCGCCATTCAATACGATCATGGATGATCTCATCTCGGCCTCAACTCCACTTTCCTGCCCGTTCTCCATAGCCCTACAACCCATTACTAATTAAAAATCTGTCTATCTCCTCAAATTTACTCAATGTCCCGGCATCTACCACACTCTGGGGTAGTGAATTCCACAGACTCACGACCCTTTGAGAGAAGTAATTTCTCTTCATCTATATTATAAATCTGCTACCCCTTATCCTAAAACTATGACCTCTCGTTCTAGATTGCCCCACCAGAGGAAACACCCTCTCCATGTCTACTTTGTCAATCCCTTTAATCATCTTATATACCTCAATTAGATCTCCTCTCATTCTTCTAAACTCTAGAGAGTAAAGGCCTAAACTGCTCAATTTCTCTTCATAAAACAAACCCCTCATCTCTGGGATCAATCTAGTGAACCTCCTCTGAACTGCCTCCAATGCAACTACATCCCTCATGTAAGGGGACCAAAACTGTACGCAATACTCCAGGTGCGGTCTCACTAATGCCTTGTACAGTTGCAGCAACACTTCCCTACTTTTATACTGTATTCCTTTAGCAATAAGTGCCAAAATTCCATTTGCCTTCCTTATTACCTGCTGCACCTGAACATAGAACAGTACAGGCCCTTCGGCCCACGATGTTGTGCCGACCCTTTAACCTACTCTAAGATCAAACTACCTACATACCCTTCATTCTACTATCACCCATGTACCTATCCAGGGGTCGCTTAAATGTCCCTAATGTATCTGCTTCTACTACCACCACTGGCAGTGCATTCCACGCACCCACCACTCTCTGTGTAAAGAACCTACCTCTGACATCTCCCCTAAACCTTCCTCCAATCACCTTAAAATTATGCCCCCTGGTGATAGCCCTTTCCGCCCTGGGAAAAAGTCTCTGGCTATCCACTCTATCTATGCCTCTCATCATCTTGTATACCTCTATCAAGTCACCTCTCATCCTTCTTCGCTGCAATGAGAAAAGCCTTAGTTCCTTCAACCTTTCTTCATAAGACATGCCCTGCAGTCCAGGCAGCATCCTGGTAAATCTCCTCTGCACCCTCTGTAAAGCTTCCATATCCTTCCTATAATGAGGTGACCAGAACTGAACACAATATTCCAAGTGTGGTCTAACCAGGGCTTTATAGAGCTGCAGCATAACCTCGCGGCTCTTAAACTCAATCCCCCTGTTAATGAAAGCCAACACCCCATACGCCTTCTTAACAACCCTATCAACTTGGGTGGCAACTTTGAGGGATCTATGGACGTGGACCCCAAGATCCCTCTGTTCCTCCACACTACCAAGAATCCTGTCTTTAAGCCTGTATTCTGCATTCACATTCGACCTTCCAAAATGAATCACTTCACACTTTTCCAGGTTGAACTCCATCTGCCACTTCTCAGCCCAGCTCTGCATCCTGTCAATGTCCCGCTGCAACCTACAACAGCCCTCCACACTATCCACAACTCCAGCAACCTTTGTGTCATCGGCAAACTTACCAACCCAGCCTTCCACTTCCTCATCCAAGTCATTTATAAAAATCACAAAGAGCAGAGGTCCCAGAACAGATCCCTGCGGAACACCACTGGTCACCGAGCTCCAGGCTGAATACTTTCCATCTACTACCACCCTCTGTCTTCTATGGGACAGCCAATTCTGTATCCAGACAGCCAGATTTCCCTGTATCCCATGCCTCCTTACTTTCTGAACGAGCCTACCATGGGGAACCTTATCAAACGCCTTGCTAAAATCCATATACACCACATCCACTGCTCTTCCTTCATCAATGTGTTTTGTCAGATCCTCAAAGACTTCATTAAGGCTTGTGAGGCATGACCTGCCCCTCACAAAGCCATGCTGACTATCTCTAATCAAACTATGCTTTTCCAAATAATCATAAATCCTGTCTCTTAGAATCCTCTCCAATAATTTGCCCACCACCGACGTAAGACTGACTGGTCTGTAATTTCCAGGGTTATCCCTATTCCCTTTCTTGAACAAGGGAATAACATTTGCCACTCTCCAATCATCTGGTGGTACTCCAGTGGACAGTGAGGACGCAAAGATCATCGCCAAAGGCGCAGCAATCTCTTCCCTCGCTTCCCGTAATAACCTTGGGTATATCCCGTCTGGCCCCGGGGACTTATCTATCCTCATGTCTTTCAGAATTTCCAGCACATCCTCCTCCTTAACATCAACCTGTTCGAGCATATCAGCCTGTTTCACGCTGTCCTCACAAACGTCCCGGTCCCTCTCACTAGTGAATACTGAAGCAAAGTATTCATTAAGGACCTCCCCTACCTCCTCCGACTCCAGGCACAAGTTCCCTCCACTATCCCTGATCGGCCCTACCCTCACTCTGGCCATCCTCTTGTTCCTCACATGAGTGTAGAACGCCTTGGGATTTTCCTTAATCCTACCTGCCAAGACTTTTTCATGTCCCCTTCTAGCTCTTCTAAGTCCATTCTTCAGTTCCTTCCTGGCTACCTTGTAACCCTCTAGAGCCCTGTCTGATCCTTGCTTCCTCAACCTTAAGTAAGCTTCCTTCTTTCTCTTGACTAGCTGTTCCACATCTCTTGTCATCCAAGGTTCCTTCATCCTACCATCCCTTCCTTGCCTCATCGGGACAAACCTATCCAGCAGTCGCAGCAAGTGCTCCCTAAACAACCTCCACATTTCTGTCTTTCATTTCCCTGAGAACATCTGTTCCCAATTTAAGCTCCCCAGTTCCTGCCTAATAGCATTGTAATTCCCCCTCCCCCAATTAAATATTTTCCCATCCCGTCTGCTCCTATCCCTCTCCATGACTATAGTAAAGGTCAGGGAGTTGTGATCACTATCACCGAAATGCTCTCCCACCTAGAGATCTGCCACCTGGCCTGGTTCGTTGCCAAGCACCAAATCCAACATAGCCTCCCCTCTAGTCGGCCCATCTACATATTGAGTCTGCATACTAGTTTTCTGCGATTCATGCACAAGGACACCCAGATCCCTCTATACTGAAGCTTTCTCTCCATTTCGATAATTTGCCTTTCTATTCTTCCAACCAAAATGGATAACTTCACACTTATCCACGTTAAACTCAATCTGCCAAATTTTGGTCCAATCACCTAACCTATCCATATCCATTTGTAAATTTCTTATTTCTTTATTGTAACTTAATACCCCACCTATTTTAGTGTCATCTGAAAATTTGGCTATAGTACCTTCTATCCCTGCATCCAAGTCATTAATAATTGTAAATAGTTGGGGCTGAGGACCGAACCCTGTGGCACCCCACTAGTTGCATCTTGCCAACCAGAAAAGGACCCATTTATCCTGACTCTCTCTTTTCTGTTGATTAGCCAATCCTCTATCCAAGTTAATAAATTGCCCCTAACCCCATGTGATCTTACCTTGTGTATGAATCTTTTGTGTGGCGCCTTATCAAATGCCTTTTGGAAGTCCAGATATACTACACCTACAGGATCCCCATTATCTACTTTACCTGTTACATCTTCGAAGGACTCTAGCAAATTAGTCAAACACGATTTACCCTTCATAAAACCATGCTGACACTGATGAATTGCATTTTGACTTTCTAAATGTCCTGTTATTACTTCCTTAATAATGGATTCTAACAATTTCCCAATGACAGATGTTAAACTAACTGGTCTATAGTTTCCTACTTTCTGCCTCCCTCCTTTTTTGAATAAAGGTGTTATATTAGCATTTTTCCAATCCACTGGAACCTTTCCCACATCCAGTGAATTTTGGAATATTATAACCAATGGATCCACTATCTCCGCTGCCACTTCCTTTAAGACCCTAGGATGTAGGCCATCAGGCCCTGGGGACTTGTCTGCCTTCAATCCCAATAGTTTGCTCAGTACTTTTTCCCTAGTGATGATTGTTCTTAGTTCCTCCCTTCCTATAACCTCTGCATTACTTGTTACTATTGGGATGGTACTAATGTCCTCCACCGTGAAAACTGAGGCAAAATACTGATTGAGTGTCTCTGCCATTTCTGTGTTCCCTGCTGTTAACTCACCCGTCTCATACTCCAAGGGACCAACATTCACTTTAGCTACTCTCCTCTTCCCTTTTATATGCTTATAGAAGCTATCCGTTTTTATATTTTGCACTATTTTTCTTTCATAGTTTTACCTTTGCTCTTTTTATTACTTTTTTAGTAACCCTTTGTTGATCTTTAAAAGTTTCCCAATCTTCCAGCCTGCCACTGGCTTTTGCAATATGGTATGCCTTAGTTTTTGTCTTTGTTATCCTTAACTTCCTTACTTAGCCATGGATGTTTTTCCCCCTCTTACAATCTTTCTTCCTGTCTGGAATATATTTTAGTTGGGAGGAATTGAATATCTCCTTAAACATCTGCCACTGCTCATCAAATGTCCGACCCTTTAGTCTTCCTGCCCAGTCCACTAGGGACAAATCTGCCCTCATGTCTATGTAATTACCTTTGTTTAATGCCAGAACGCTAGTGTGGGACTCCAGTTTCTCACCCTCCAACTGAATTTGAAATTCTAGCATGCTATGATCACTCTTCCCTAGAGGATCCTTAACTATGAGGTCATTAATTAATCCCACCTCCTTATACAATACCAAATCTAGAATAGCCTGCTCCCTGGTTGGTTCTACAACATTTTGCTCCAAAAAACAATCTCTAATACATTCAATGAACTCTCCCTTGAGGCGACCCTTGCCAATATGATTAATCCAGTCTGTATGCATATTAAAATCACCCATGATTATTGCCATACCTTTCTCACAAGCCCCCAGTATTTCCTTGTTTATACTGTGCCCCACTGCGGAACTACTGTTTGGGGACCTATGGATTACTCCCACCGGGGTCGTCTTTCCGTTGCTATTTCTTATTTCTACCCAGACTGATTCTACGTCTTGATCTCCAGTGCCTATATTATTTCTCACTACAGCATTGATCTCTTCCTTTACTGACAAAGCTACACCACCTCCTTTCCCTTCCTGCCTATTCTTCCGAAATACTGAGTACCCTTGGATATTCAGTTCCCAAACCTGGTTTCCCTGCAACCACGTCTCAGTAATCGCCCCTAAATCATACCCATTCGTCTCTATTTGCACTGTTAACTCATTAATTTTATTCCGAATGCTTCGTGTATTCAGAAGCAAAGCCTTTAAGTTTGTTCTTTTATCAAATTTCCCTACTCTTGTTCATGCACAATGTACCTGAAATTCAAGCTAAATAAATGAAGGGTGTATTGTGTATTTAAAAATTGCAGAGCTAACTATTGCCAAGCGCACTGTGGTTTATTTAATTAGCCTAGTTGCTTTAACAACAGTTGTAATTCAGGTTCCCTGCACAACGCCTAACATTTGATCGAATGAAAGGAGGTCTGTGTCTCAGGGTGGTGAGCACTTAAAAAAAAAAATGTATGGTGTCCCACATTTACAACCAACTGCTTTGAAGATATGCTTTTAAAGTCAGAGGTTGAAATTAGAAGTGTGTTTTGCCTACATTTTTAACTAATCTCTTTGGCAGAATCCTAGCGACAGAGAGCTTAGGTCAATTTCGTGAGTCCTCAAATGGATCTCCTAAAGTTGACCTTGACTGTAAAAGCTTGAATATCTGAAGAACAAATAATATTTGGGGAAAAACCCATAACAGTTCCTTAACCCTTCACATCTGTTATTATGTTGTCAGCGTGAGACATCAAGCCTGTGTCAGTTGTGATTACTTCAGAGCTGAATAGAGACAGAATGAGAAAGACCCTAAAGCTTAAATTACTTGTGGCATCACTTCATGATTATTTACACAAGAGCACAAGAAATAGGAGCAGGAGTCGACCATATGGTCCATCAAGCCTGTTCTGCCATTCAGAACGATCATGGCTGATCTTAGGACTCAATTCCACCTTCCCACCCTTTCGCCATATCCCGTGAGAGACCAAATGTCTATCCCAGCCTTAATGGTATTCAACGACGGAGCATCTACAACCCTCGGGTAGAGAATTCCAAATATTCACAACCCTTTCAGTGAAGTAATTTCTCCTGATCTCAGTCTTCAATGATCGGCCCCTTATCCCGAGACTGTGCCCCCATGTTTTAGATTCCTTGACCAGTGGAAACAAACTCTGTGTCTACCCTATCCAGTCCCTTCAGAATCTTATGTTTCAATGAGATTGCCTCTATTCTTCTAAACTTCAGAGAATATAGGACCAATTTACTCTCATCATAGGACGACCCCCCTCATCCCAGGGACCAATTCAGTGAACCTTTGCTGTACTGCCTCCAATGCAAGTATATCCTTTCTTAAATGTGGAGACCAAAATTGCACACAGTACTCCAGATGTGGTCTTACCATAACGCTTTACAATTGTAGCAAGACTTCCTTATTCCTGTACTCCAATTTCCTTGCAATGAAGGCCAACATGCCATTTTCCTTCCCAATTTCTTGTACCTGCATGCTGACTTTCTGCATTCCTTGTACAAGCACACCCAAGTCTCTTTGAGCATCAACACTTATAAGTTTCACACCTTTTAAAAAAATATTCTGATTTTCTATTCTTACAACCAAAGTGATTAACTTCACACTTCCCTTCATTATACTCCATCTGCCATCTTGTTGCCCACTCACTTAACCTACCTATATCTCTTTGCAGCCTCTCTGTGTCCTCCCCACAGCATACCTTTCCACCTACCTTTGTATCATCAGCAAACTTAAATACATTACTCTCTGTCTCATCATCTAAGTCATTAATATAGATTGCAAATAGTTGAGTCCCCAGCACTGATCCTTGAGGCTCTCCACTATTTACTGCCTGCCGACTAGAAAATGCCAATTTATGCCCACTCTTTGCTTTCTGTCTGTTAACCAATCATCTATCCATGCTAATATAGTCCCTCCAACTCCATGAGCCCTTATCTTACCTATTAACCTTTTGTGTGGCACCATATTAGAACAAAACAGTACAGCACAGGAACAGGCCATTCAGCCCTCTAAGCCTGCGCCGATCTTGATGCCTGTCTAAACTAAAATCTTCTGCACTTCCGGAGACCATATCCCTCTATTCCCATCCTATTCATGTATTTGTCAAGATGCCTCTTAAACATCGCTATCGTACCTGCTTCCACCACCTCCCCTGGCAGCAAGTTCAATGCACTCACCACCCTCTGTAAAGAACTTGCCTCGCGCATCCCCTCTAAACTTTGCCCTTCGCACCTTAAACCTATGTCCCCTAGTAACTGACTCTTCCACCCTGGAAAAAAGCTTCTGACTATCCACTCTGTCCATGCCAGGATAATCCAGGAAATTATAGGCCGGTGAGCCTTACGTCAGTGATAGGGAAATTATTAGAGAGGATTCTTCGGGACAGGATTTACTCCCAATTGGAAACAAATGAACTTATTAGCGAGAGGTAGCATTGTTTTGTGAAGGGGAGGTCGTGTCTCACTAATTTGATTGAGTTTTTTGAGGAAGTGACGAAGATGATTGATGAAGGAAGGGCAGTGGATGTTACCGATATGGACTTCAGTAAAGCCTTTGACAAGGTCCCTCATGGCAGACTGATACAAAAGGTGAAGTCACACGGGATCAGAGGGGAGCTGGCAAGATGGATACAGAACTGGCTCGGTCATAGAAGACAGAGGGTAGAAGTGGAAGGGTGCTTTTCTGAATGGAGGGATGTGACTAGTGGTGTTCCGCAGGGATCAGTGCTGGGACCTTTGCTGTTTGTAGTATATATAAATGATTTGGAGGAAAATGTAGCTGGTCTGATTAGTAAGTTTGCGGACGACAAAGGTTGGTGGAGTTGCGGACAGTGTTGAGGATTGTCAGAGGATACAGCAAGGAATAGATCGGTTGGAGACTTGGGCGGAGAAATGGCAGATGGAGTTTAATTCGGACAAATGTGAGGTAATGCATTTTGGAAGGTCTAATGCAGGTGGGAGGTATACAGTAAATGGCAGAATTCTTTCGGAGTATTGACAGGCAGAGAGATCTGGGCGTACAGGTCCACAGGTCACTGAAAGTGGCAACGCTGGTGGGTAAGGTAGTCAAGAAGGCATACGGCATGCTTGCCTTCATCGGTCGGGGCATAGAATATAAAAATAGGCAAGTCATGCTGCAGCTGTACAGAACTTTAGTTAGGCAACACTTAGAATATTGCGTGCAACTATCGTCGCCACACTACCAGAAGGATGTGGAGGCTTTGGAGAGGGTACAGAAGAGGTTTACCAGGATGTTGCCTGGTCTGGAGGGCATTAGCTATGAGGAGAGGTTGGAAAAACTCGGACTGTTTTCACTGGAAGGACGGAGGTGGAGGGGGCGACATGATAGAGGTTCACAAAGTTATAAGCGGCATGGACAGAGTGGGTAGTCAGAAGCTTTTTTCCAGTGTGGAAGAGTCAGTTACTAGGGGACATAGGTTTAAGGTGAGAGGGGCAAAGTTTAGAGGGGATGTGCGAGGCAAGTTCTTTACACAGAGGGTGGTGAGTACCTGGAACTTGTTGCCGGGGGAGGTGGTGGAAGCAGGTACATTAGAGACATTTGAGAGGCATCTTGACAAATACATGAATAGGATGGGAATAGAGGGATACAGACCCCGGAAGTGCAGAAAGTTTTAAGTTTATGCAGGCATCAAGATCGGCGCAGGCTTGGAGGGCCGAATGGCCTGTTCCTGTGCTGTACTGTTCTTTGTTCTTTCTTAATAATGGACTCTAGCATTTTCCCAACGACTGATGTTCGGCTGACTGGCCTATAGGTTCCTGCTTTTTGTCTCCCTCCCTTCTTGAACAGGGGGGGTCACATTAGCAGTTTTTCCCCATCTCTTTGCTCGCCTCTTCCCTTACTCGCCCCCCCCCAATGATTTTCCTTGTGAAGTCGTCTTGTCAGTGCATCATTCTGTTTCCACTGACATCTTTTTCTCATGCAAGTCAAATTCATGGGCCACTCTATTTTCCTGCTATGTGATTGGGGGCATATCTGGTTGTTTTGCCAGCTAAACCATTATTAAATACATTGTATGCTGGGATCAGTACATAAGTGTTGTTAAATGCACATCAGTGTGGTATAGAAATACAATTGATTGAATTCTGCTAATGAATTCTTCATTGTTATTTCTGCATCATTTCAGAGTTCCCTGGCCAGCAGCTCATTTTTGTACCCCCCCCCCCCCCCCCCATGCTCTCCCCACCCAGTCTACTGCTTACCATTGAGTGTTTTAATGTTGCTTTTCTCTTTTTAAGAACAGCTTGCTTGGGTTTATTGCTTTCCAAGACATTGTGAACTCGTAAGTTTAGAGTGCCTCCTACAGACAGTATAACAAAAAAGCAGGCCTAGAATGATTTTTTTTTTGTTTTAATCTCTTGCTCTTTATTTTCATTACTTAAATATATATTTCCTCTGTTATCCAGTTGTTTGAATCTCTAGAAAACTTGAGAACTATGAATGGTAAATTGCGCCGAGAAGGACAAACACTGTGGAGCACACTGAGTAACATTGTTGGGCAGGTTAGTAGATGCAGTCTGCTGTGTGACTGCTTTAATGTCGAACTCCCTTTGCAGTTTAGTGCCTTAAAAAGTTCTATTTGATCAACAGTACTGTAGGGGTAATGATTTCTGATTGAAATAAACTTACAGCCATGTAGCCCACCTGCAAGGTTCTTGTGGTTTTATTTCAAAGTTATACTAGCTATCTTTTTTGCAAAATGTACTTATTTCTTTCTATTTGAAGTAATTGATTAAACTGTCCCATGTGATTGACCTGATCTCCGCCACCCAACCCCACTACTTTTTGTTTTTCAATTGTACAGTATTACAAAGCTGGGCAGAATTAATGTTTTGCAAGCTAAATAAAGATCTAATTTTAGCCATCTTGTTTTGAATAACAAACACAGCTTCTTGGACAAAATGAATACCGATTAAATTCTACTCAGCATTTTCATTAGTGACAGACCGTTGTGCCTTAATATACGATGATAATTTGGTAGCATGGTTTGCTATTTCTTTTGGAGAGAAAGGGATTCCTTTTCACAGCTTTTTATTATTAAAGCTATTTTGGAGGGTGGGGGCGGTGAAGGAGCTAATTTGAATTACTATCAATGTGTGCAAGATAATATTTGAATAAATAAATTCAAATAGGATTTAAATACATAATTACAAAAGTGTATGTAGAAAAGCTAAATTGGAAATGAAGTGTTAACAGCTCTTTGCAATAAAATCTTTTATCCAGTGCATTTTAAATAGTGATTTTATTTAGTGGGGGGAAGTGTCTTACAGTCAATAGCGAGAACAGTGTATGCATTGTGAAATCTTTTATAGACTGACAAAAATGGCACTGTGGTTCCTTTGTGAAAATGAAAGCTTTCATGCAATTGGATCCCAATTGTGATGCTTAAAATGGGTTTTGCTTATCAATTGCAATATCTTAGTTTTGGTACCTTTTGCCAAGTCAGAAAATAGCAAAGCATAAATAGCAATGAGACCCACAAATACATTTCCAACTGCATGTAGTAAAACTGGCAACAGCAGGATTCATTTACACAGCTTGCATGACACTTTTTTTCTAGTTGGCTGAACAGATGCAGGCCCACAGGGCCACTGTGAAATGACTTTGATAGATGGTTGCTGTCTGGGAAGCAAACATGCTGCAGATTAGTGGAAACCCAAAGAGAATCTTGTCTGTTTTGTATGGAGTTTGGTCCAATAAGATAATTTTTCTAATTAACCTATGGAGCATCAATGTATCTGGATAGTGTGGAAAATAAACTACTTCAGTATTCTTTTGTCAAGGATGGCATTTTTCCACACATAAAGTAACACGTCTTTGACACTTTCAAAACTTGTGGAAATCGTTATTCTGTAAAGCTTTTGCATGTTGTTTTTATGTATTCTGTTTTAAAATGTATTTTAAAACCCCTTTATTCTCCAGAATGCAAAATGTAGTGCGTTTAAAAATATATCGTTAAGGAAAGTATTAAGCTTTCTGTTACAATGCTCAGTTTTGTGATTGTCCTCTTGTCCTATATTCTGTTTTGTAAAAATATCTCGAAATTAACAGAAATTGAATTTCCCCGTGATCTTGCGTACTCCCAAGGAACGACGCCCAAGTAAGAAGGATGGAGGAACTTTGAAATCATTAGCACCTCCAGCAGTACTGTACAGGTAATAACAAAACGTTCATCAATTTTATAAGCTTCCTCCTGCACAGTAAGAGCCTGTCTATTTAACTCTGTGTGACAATCCCCACATTAAGGAGCATAGTCCTTTTTATATATAAAAAAGATGTTTTATTTTCCAGTGCGCATAATTGTGATGTGAATACCTTTCTTTTCTTCTCTGGTTGTGTGATGTTAATATGAATTGCAGATAATTTATGCTGAATCTTCTAGATTTCTTTAAAAGTCTTTTTTTGTCTCTTTTTTTTTACTTTAAAGGTATGTTATATACCATCCTGGTTAAAACAGTAGGTAGGTGACATAATCCCAGTCTCTGCCAATGCTACTTTAGACTTGCATGTGAGTAGCCTATAGACATTCCTCTCTCACCTAAACTTCACACATTATATTACAATAATGTACTGATGAACTCAGCAGCTGGGGAGTAACGAGGCATGAATCCACATGCTACTACTCCATGATGCTACACTTTCTGCTAACTAATTAGTCATGCTTAAAAGAAAATTTCAGCAACCATATTGTGGACTGTGAAGTAACAGCACTGTAGTGGGATGTATTCTATTCTAAGGAAGCATTTCTAAATTAGGTTTACTAAAATATTTCTGAATTAGCTGTTGTCTTTGCAAGCATGTGGCAGTAGACTTCCTCAGGGCTTCTCCCAATACGCTACGTGACTTTGATAGAAACATCATTTACGCATGTGAAGTGAATTTCTAACGCACTTGCGATCTGTTGCAGATGCATCTGTCCAGGGCAATATTAGTAGGAGCAACCACTGCATAGTTCTTGTGGAGACCAAGTCTGATCTTCACACTGAGGGCATGCCCCATTGTGTTGTGTGGCACTGCCACTGTGGGATGGAATATAAATGGGATAGTCTCAGAACAGATCTAGCAACTCAGAATTGGGCATCCATGAGCTGCTATGGGCCGTAAGCAGCAGATTTGTATTCCACCACAATCGTTAACCACGTGGCCTGGCATATCCCTCACTATACCATTACTATCAAGCCAGAGGACCAACACTGGTTCAGTGAGGAGTGTAGAAGAGCATGCCAGGAGCAGTACCAGATGTACCTAAAATGAGGTGCCAATCTAAGACACAGGACTGCGTGCATATGAAACAGCAGGATCAACATGGCATAGACAGTGCTGAGCAATTCCATAACCAACGGACTAGGTCAAAGCTTTGCAGTCCTGCCACGTCCATGCAGATAGCGGTGGACAATTAAACAACTATCAAGACTATGAAGCTCCATGAGCATTCCATCCTCAGTGATGGTGTCGTCAGCACTTGAGTGCAAAAGACGAGGCTGAAATGTTTGCAACCATCTTCAGCCAGTAGATGAGCTGAATTCCAGAGATGAAATGAAAGTGACTGCCTTTGACATGACCGCAGCATTTGATCTAGTGTGGCATCAATGCATTCTTCATGGCAATGTCCTAGGCCCAACCATCTTCAGCTGCTTCATTAATGATCTTGCTTCCAAAATAAGATCGGAAATGACGATGCTCACTGCAGATTTCGCAATGTTCAGTTCATTCTCAATTCCTCAAAAAATGCTGTATGCGGCATGGACTGCTTCAAGGCCTGGATAACATTTAGCTTGAGCTGATAAGTGGCAGGTGCTACGTAAGTGCCAGACAATGAGTGTCTCCAACAGAGAGTGTGTAACCACATTTCCTTGATAATCAATGTCACATTGTCGAACGTCCCTCCATCAACTTCCTGATGGAGGGAGGGAGGGGGATGTGGTTACCATTCACTAGAAACATAATTGAATAAGCCAAATCAATGCTGTGGCTATAACAGTAGGTCAGAGGCTGGGTACTCTGGTGAGTGACTTGTCTCCCAACTCCCCAAAGCCTTTCCAAAAGTCAGGTGTGTAATGGAAGATTATTCACTTGCCTGTGTGAGTGCAGCTCCAATAACACTCAAGAAGCTCGTTACCCACACAGGCCAAAGCAGACCACTTGATCGGTATCCCATATATCACCTTAAACATTCACTCCCTCCAACACCAGCACAATGTGGCTGCGGTGTTTACCATCTACAACATTACACTGCAGCAACTTGCCTAAGTTCCCTCAACAGCACCTCCCAAACCTGCAAACTCTACCACCTAGAAGGACAAGGGCATCGGGTGCACGGGAATGGGAAACACCACCACCTCCAAGTTCCCCACTCTGATTTGGAACTATATTGCCATTCCTTCATTGTCACTCGATCAAAATCCTGGAACTCCCTCCCTAACAGCACAATGGGAGTACCTTTACCACATGGCCTGCAGCAGTTCAATAAGTTGGCTCACCAGTTTCTCGAGGGCAATTTGGGATGGGCAATAAATGCTGGGTTTGACGGTGATGGCCACATCCTGTGAATAAATCTTTTTTTTAAATGGTGAATTGCCATTTTTTTCTCTGATTTATGTCGTCATCGTGCCTGGATGTGATTTAGACAAACTTGATTTACTTGACAAAAAATCCCTAAGCTAAACCAATTTGAGATGATCAAATTTGTAACGAACTGCAATGTGTACATTCTGCAGGATCCTATTATGATGCTTCAGGTAATTGAAATTAGGACAGATTGAGAATAGAAGGTTATTCTCCGTGATTTTGCAGGCACATAGAATTTTAGCTATCATTTTTGAGGATGCCTGCCTTTTGCACCAACAAGGGTGGTTTATGAAGCAGAGATCTATTTAACTTAACAAACACATTCACTCAGCACATCATCCCAATAGCGTAGTAACAAACTATCATGTGCAGGGAGTTGATCCTCTGCCTGTACACCCTATGTTGTGGATATCACCTCCTGTGAACTGCACCTCAGCTCATCGCCTCTGTTTTGTGTAGTGGCAGGTCTGTGAGGTGAAGGCTTCTGCTTGAGCTCTTCCTGGTACTGGTCATCTTGCTCCTCATTAAAGGTCCAGTTAAAACAGCACCCATGCTGCTCTCAAATCACAGCTGCAAAGTGAATGCCAAACACACAAACCTCCCAAGTAGCGAAAGTGACTACCCAAGTAGTAGAAATCACCTGTAAAGTAATGAAAGTAAATTCTCTCAGCAAGTAATATGAGCAGAAGCCTTTTGCACAATTAAGCAAGGAAGCAGCTGAGGTTTCAGTACTTATAGAAATTTTTGACTTCAGTTTCTTCAGTTGCTATTGTGCAGCAACAGCCTTGCTTTCACTGGTAAGTTCTAGAAAGCCTGGAAACCCTTGCAGCCACAATGAAATTCCAGATAGCGCTTATGAGTTATTAACATTATTTCTCTTGCTTTCTGTCTCTCGAGAGCTAGAAAGATGGAGAGAGAGCGCGCGTTGCTCTCAGGTAGTCTAACGTACCGCGGTTAAAAATGGAAGTTGTTGGGTTGGACACAGCTTCCCGACGTGCTGTCAATTTCAGCACTTTTAACATTTCAACCCCTCCCAAGCCCATTAACACTTGGAAATAAAAATTCCCCTCACTGTATTCGACAAGTCATTGGGGGAGAATTTAGTTCATATAGTGCCACTTCAAGCGTTGCTGTGCAGACTTGCATTGATTCCCTGGGAGCAGGCAGTGCCATGGACTGCGCAAGTTTCCTCATTGATATCGTTCAAGAAAACTGCACGGATTGTGGCCTGCGGTACTGTCTGCCCCTGGGGAATCGATGCAAGTGGCGCTACATGAACAAATCTTTTCCCCATTAAGTGTTAACGTAGTGGGGGGGGGGGGGAATAGGGACAGGAGAAGGCCATTTAGTCCTCGAGCCTCTTCCGTCATTCAATTAGATCATGGCTGACCCTCAACAGAACTCTGTAATATCCGTTAATGCCCTTAGTTAACAAAAATCTATTAATTCATCCAGCATCAAGTGCTGTTTGTGCAGGAGGTTTCCAAACCAACCTTTGTGCTGAATTTTGTGCTCACGGCAGTGCTCCCGGCGCTGAGCCGAAAAGGCGGGGGAATCCTGCCTCGGCCAGCTGAAGCCCCCTTTGAGTGATTCTATGGTTAAAGATGGGGATCTCACTTCCAAGAGCTGCCAGCCAATCAGAGGGCCTGTGGCTCAGCAGTATCGGCAGCGCCATCTGGAGGTGTGGCCACTGCCAGTATTGTAAGAGGCCATGGATCCAGGCTCAGCATTGGAACCCAGATCCAAGGTGAGTGAGGTGGAGTTGTAGGGGCCAGACCAGCAGGCTCCTGCGGGGGTGGCAGGCAGGCAGGGTGGGTGTTTGGTGAGGGGGGAGGTGGGTTCAGGTTGGTGTAGCTCTTTCTGGCAGGGCCTCTCCAGGGCCTACAGATTGCCCATGGAGGAGGCCCCTCCCCCCCCCTCCCCCCCCAAAAAGCTTGCAGGGACATGGACTCGTTTCACTGGGTGAGCTCCCCATGTGATGGAGATCCCATCTCCTTCCCCCCCCCCCCCCCCCCAAATATTGGTTAGATCCAGCGATGGGCATTAATAGGCCTCGTTAGCCTGTGCTGTCCCGACAAAATTGTGTTGCAACGGGGGAGGCTCCAGGCCCTCTGCCTTCCGTTGCAAACCGGTGGGGCCACCCTTCACCCACACCCCCCCCCCCCCACCCACTCGGGCCTCCGAATCCGTCATGGGGGGCCCAAAAATTCAGCCCCTTGTGTGTAGAAATGTTTACTAATTTAATCCTGAAAGTTATGGCTCTAATTTTGAAAGTATGACCTCTTGTCCTGGACTCCCAAGCCAGTGGAAATAGTTTGTCTGACTCTCTCTGCCCTGTCTGGTCCCCTCAATATCTTGAAAACGTTGGCCAAATCATCCCTTAACTTTCTAAATTCTAGGGAGTACAACCCTAGTTTGTGTAATTTTTCCTCCCACCTTAACCCTTGGAGTCCAAATATCATTCTAGTTAAACTGTGCTGCACTCCATCCAAGGACACTGTAGCCTTCCTAACGTGTGGTTCCTAGTACTTAACATAGTACTCCAGGTGCGGTCTAACCAAGGTTTTGAATAACTGTAGCATAACTTCTACCCCCTTGTATTCTAGTCCACAGGATATAAAGGCCAGTGTTCCATTAGCCTTTTTGATTATTATATGTACCTGAGCATGACATTTTAATGATCTGACTATGTGAGTATGTGGACCCCCTAGAATCTTTGGACCTCCACTGTTTCTCCAGCATTTCACCATTTACAAAGTACTCTGTTCTAACCTTTTTATGCCCAAAATGGATGACCTCACAGCCTACATTAAAATCCATTTGCTGCAGTTTTGCTCATTAACTTAATCTATTAATATCTCTTTGTAATTTTATGCTTCCATCTACACTACTTACAGTGCTTCCTATCTTTGTGTCATTGGCAAACTTGTATATGTGGCTTTCGATCCCATCATCTAAGTCATTAATCAATATTGTGAGTAGTTGAGGTCCCAACGCAGATCTTTGCAGGACACCACTAGTCACATCCTGCCAATTATAATACCTGCCCATTATTCATGCTATGTGTCTACTGCTGCTCAGCCAATTTCCTAACCAGGTCAATAATTTGCCTTCAATTCCATGAGTTTCAACTTTAGCTAACAATCTGTTATGAAGGACTATAGCAGATGTCTTCTGGAAGTCCGCATTCAAAAAAAATTGATAGACATTCCCTTATCCACTACTTTAGTTAACTGTTCAAAAAAATTCAGTCAAGTTCGACAGGCATGACCTGCCCTTTACCGATCCATGCTGACTCTTCTCAAGATGTTCAGTCACTCTATCCTTAATTATAAACACTAGAAATTTCCTGATTTGGGTAATCTTTGGCTTAGCGGAAACCTTGGAGGTGATTTGATAACTTTTGATATGTCTACACCAATGAAGCTTGAGCTTGTGGAATACGAATGTAATTGACAGTTTTAAACCTGATCAGCTATATTTTGTTACTTGTGCTGTTATTAGAGCCTTTATCACGTGTCAACTGGCAGCGAGCATTATGTACTGGTAAATTGGTGCTATTAGAATTAATGTTTTGTAATTAAATGTTTTTATTGTTTTTATTTGCAGCTGTGGAATTTGTAAGAAGAATCATGACCAGCACCTTCTTGTCCTGTGTGACACTTGCAAACTCTATTATCATCTTGGCTGTTTGGATCCACCCCTCACCAGGATGCCTAAGAAGACCAAAAATAGTTACTGGTAAGAATCCTTCAATGTAGTAAATTATATTTGAAAGTGCATGAAGTGTGAACTGTGGCTTGGTTGGTAGCTCTTCCCTCTGAGTCAGAACATCAAGGGTTTAATCTCCACTCCAGAGCTTTGAACACAAAAATCTAGGCTGACATTCTAGTGCAGTACTGAGGGAGTGCTGCACTGGTCGGAAATGCTACCTTTTGGATGAGACTTAAACCAAGGTCCTGTCTGTGCTCTCAGGTGTGCGTAAAAGATCCCATGGCACTATTTTGAAGAAGAGCAGGGGAGTTATCCTGGTGTCCTTGCCAATATTTATCCCTCATTCAACATGTCTCAATCAGATTATCTGGTCATTATCACACTGCTGTTGTGGGAGCTTGCTGTGTGCAAATTGGCTGCCATGTTTCCTAAATTACAACTGTAACTACACTTCAAAAGTACTTCAACTACCCCAATATCAACTGGGATACAAACAGTGTGAAGGGCACAGTGGGGTCAAAGTTCTTGAACTACATTCAAGGGAACTTTTTTAGCCAGCATGTAACAAGCCCAACGAGAGGGGGTGCAATTCTAGATTTAGTCTTCAGTAATGAAGCTGGGCAAGTGGAGGAAGTAATAGTGGGTGACCATTTTGGGGATAGTGACCATAATACAGTAAGTTTTAGCATAATCATGGAAACGGACAAAGATAAAACAGGAGTGAAAATTCTAAATTGGGGGAAAGCAAATTTTAAGAAACTCAGAGGTGACCCTGGCGAAAGTGGACTGGATACAGCTACTTGAAGGAAAATCAGTGGCAAACCAGTGGGAGGCACTCAAAAACGAGATACGACAGGCACAGTGTAGGCATGTTCCCACAAAGATAAAGGGTGGTATTGCCAAATCTAGAGCCCCCTGGTTATCTAGAAGCTTACAGGGTAAGTTAAAGCAGAAAAAGATCTTAATACTTTAGAAAGCCTAGAGGAGTATAGAAAGTGCAGGGGTGAAGTAAAAAAGGAAATTAGAAAAACAAAGAGAAGACATGAAAAATTATTGGCAGGTAAAATCAAGGAAAACCCAGAGATGTTTTATCAGTACGTTAAGAGCAAGAGGATAACTACGGAAAGGGTAGGGCCAATCAGAGATGTACAAGGGAACTTATGCGTGGATGCAGAAGATGTGGGCAGGGTTCTTAATGAGTTTTTTGTCTCTGTCTTCACAAAGGAGAGGGTTGATGTAGACATTGTAGTTAAAGAGGAGGAGTGTGAAATATTAGATACTGTAAGCATAATGAGCGAGGAAGTACGAGAGGGTCTGACATCCTTGAAAATGGATAAACCGCCAGGGCTGGATGGATTGCATTCCAAGTTGTTAAAGGAAGCCAGGGAGGAAATAGCAGATGCGCTGAGGATCATCTTCAAATCCTCACTCGATACAGGAGAGGTACCAGATGATTGGAGGTCTGCGAACATTATACCATTGTTCAAATAGGGTGCGAGGGATAGGCCAAATAATTATAGACCAGTCAGTCTGACCTCGGTGGTGGGTAAATTGTTAGAATCTATTCTGAGGGACAGGATAAACTGCAACTTAGAAAGGCACAGATTAATTAGGGATAGTCAGCATGGAATTGTTAAGGGAAGGTCATGTCTTACTAACTTAATTGAGTTTTTTGAGGAAGTTACAAGAAGGATTGATGAGGTAGTGCAGTGGATGTGGTCTACATGAACTTTAATAAGGCATTTGGCAAGGTCCCGCATGGCGGACTGATCAGTAAAATGAAAGCCCATGGGATACAGGGGAATGTGGCAGGTTGGATCCAGAATTGGCTCAGGGCCAGGAAACAAAGTGGTAGCTGACGGATGATTTTACGAGTGGAAAGTTGTTTCCAATGGCATTCCACAGGGCTCAGTGTTGGGTCCCTTGCTGTTTGTGGTATATATTAATGATTTGGACTTAAATGTGGGAGGCATGATTGGGAAATTGGCCGTGTAGGTGATTGTGAAGAGGATAGCCGTAGACTCAAGAAAGATATCAGTGCTTTGGTTGAGTGGGCAGAAAGTGGCAAATGGAATTCAATACAGAAAAGTGTGAGGTGTAATGCATTTGGGGAGGGCAAATAAAGCGAGGTATACACAATAAATGGGAGGATATTGAGAGGGGTGGAAGATGTGAGAGACCTTGGAGTGCATGCCCACAGCTCCCTGAAGATGGCAGGACACATAGATTGGTAAAGAAGGCATATGGAATGCTTTCCTTTTTTGGCAGAGGTATAGAATTTAAAAGCAGGGATGTAATGCTGAAACTGTATAAAACGCTGGTTAGGCCACAGTTGGAGTATTGTGTTTAGTTCTGGTCACCACATTACAGAAAGGAGATAATTGCTCTGGAGAGAGTACAGAGGTGATT